>NW_027315757.1:30517485-30655712 GCF_026437365.1 Eucyclogobius newberryi | reverse complement strand
TAATAGTTATAGTAGTTGTGAGTCTCTTTTCTCTCCCTAATAAATAAGCTGATTCACATGAACGTGTCCTGACAACGTATGTGCTTTCTCTCAAAACAAAGGACACATATTTCCAGTGGAATCAAAATTGAATTATATTATGTAGATTTTTTCATTCATTCATTTTCTACCGCTTGTTCCCTTTCGGGGTCACGGGTGACTGGAGCCTATCCCAGTGACTTTGGGCCTTAAAGTTTTTTCCCCTTTTTTGTATTCAACTTGATGTAGAATTCGAAAAAATGTAAATGTTTCTTAAAATGAAGTCTAGTTTGTTCTGATAAATGTTTTGTATACATACCCGTTACCATGCCTAGTGTGCATAGATACATGTATAGATGCACACTAAGCATGACGAAAAATGACAGGATTACTGAATGGTTTCTGTTACACTTCCTGGAGGACAAGATTGTTGTAGCTTAATAGCATTTATGACCAAGAACACCGGGCTTCATCAAAGTGTAAATATGTGTTGTTTTTTTAATTGAACACTTTATGGATTCTTTTTTTTTAATGTACAATAAAAAAATGGTTCTGATATTGACTAGTTTCTACTTAATGTATACAGTTTCTCATTTGTTAAAGGGTCAAACAAATATTTGCAGCATGATTAAAAACAACTACAAAAGTGTTGCACAACAGACACCGCAGAGCATGAGTTTCGTTTTACCATAAAAGGAATAAAAGGAAAAGTTCCACTGTAGATCAACAGGTTGTGTAGACGAGGAAGTAAATGCACAATTGTTGTTACTACACATCGCGTCGTCACAAATAGAAACCCAACTGAGAGTAACAAGGAAGAGTTTGGTTTGAGAACTAAACAGCAATACTGGTTACACACTAATTTAATGTTAACTAATGTTGGTTTATTATGATATTACAATATGATGTGCCCTTTTATTGTGGGGTGTACCATTTATATACGTGAACGAGTGATCGGGAGTGGTTAATTAAATCAGAACAAAGTAACAAAGTAAGCATTCAATTGACAAACTAGTGCACCATCTAGCACCACGAGACCGTTTGCAGTGGAGGACAACCCCAGGTCTCTGAGGGAGCTCAGAGACACGTTTGACAGTGACGCTGATAACTCACAGTTGTGGGACATCTCAAATACTTGGGGTGAGGAGCTGACATGCCTGGGCCTGCTGCCGTTTGTGACTCAGGAAAAGTACAGTACAATTATGAGACCTCGCCAACAGCAATCAGATCAAAACAATCCCAAACCCCAACAAGGAGATGTCCCGTTGGCACAATCACACGCCGACTCAAACATATTAAATTACTGTAATAAAGTTAATCTTTTAGAGTGCAGTTATGAGAGGAGGGTCAATTTAACTGACAACTATGAATGGCATCAACCTGAACAAGATGGGACATTGGTACCCATTGTGGAGATCACAAAACAGAGAGAAGATGAAACCAGAGGTGACTGTATGGTAAAAGCCATCTATGAACGGACTATGAGGGGATTTGCTAAAGGAGCAGGGCTTTGACCATGGTTCAGTTTGGATGTAAAGAGGTCTCCCAACACCTACATCCAGTTCAAAGTTCAAATCCCAGGTCACGATGCACATCTAGAGCTTGTGGCCAAAGGAAACATATTAACATAACATAGTATGACTGGTGGCAGTGCCAATGGGCAACACAAGTCAAACAGAGCCATAACAATTTGTGGGAGTATCAGATCTTTGAGTATCGTTCAAACCTGGAGGCTAATCCGGGCGTCCATATCCGATTTATACTGAATGACGCCATAAAGATCTTACGCACTCAAAACTAGCTACATTTCAACACATCTTTCACACATTTTGATGCAAAACAGCCACAGAAAAAGAGTTTGCTTCCTCATATATATTGTAAATTGTAAAATTACTTTGTATCTATAAGTACAGGGTCAACTGACTAAGTCTAAGAGCGACTCTCTTTCTAAATACCAAATTTAATCTGGGGATCTCAGAAATGTTGGTATTATTATGAGGATACATCACAATGTATGATAAGTTGCATTATTATTAAAACCATAAAAAGTAGTGAGATTCATAATTTGCTTATCTGGCACACATAAGACTTTTTATTTAGCTTTACTTTTATGGAGTAGATGTAATTTTAATTGAATCATTTTGTCATTTTATTTTTGTTCATGAAAATCAGGTGAGATTAATTGATTGGTCTTGACATTCCTGATTGTCAGATCAAATCACTTCTTTGGGGAAATCACAAAGTGAGTTTACCTTCTAAAAAAGGTATTTGTACATATCCTTAATAAATCAAATGTATCTATAAAAAAGAACAATTGTACATGTCGTCTTTACCACTTCTGATGCCAACACTCAAGTACTTTTATGCTATTGTGGAACCTAAAATGCCGTCCTTGAAAATAAATATCAAACAAAAGTACAACAATGTGATTAAATCCAACAAGTCATTTCAGGTTATTGCTTCAGTGTGTAGGCACTTGACTTTGGATCTGATAAAGATATTCTTGAAGGAGGTCAGAGCTTATAAACTATTGCATTGTTTTATAACTATTAAATGTGTAGATGGTAAAGCAAAAATACATAGTTAGTCATTCGTATTTAAATGTTACAAATTCACATAACAAGTACAGAGGCGGTTGTGTTTCTAAATAAGACACACCTCCTTGATGAGTTCCATTTCCAGGTAAACGGAAACCCAAACAAACATAATACAGAGTGAGCCTGGTCTTCAGACAGAGACGAGCTCACACACAACCACCTCACAGCTCCAGCAAACAGGCAAGTACTTTTACAATCTACTTCATAACGCACTGTGCACATTCTACAGCGTTTTATCTAGAATTAGCACTCGTAACAAATGAGCACTTCCCCTTTGTTCTGAGAAAGCACTGGGCAGAGGGACTAATTATTAATAGAGTTGTTCAGAGTAATATGATCGTTGTGCATCTTGTCTTCTGATTGTGGATCACCTTTGTGTCTGAAATGAAGTCAATAGCTTGTGTGGAAGTTTAAAGCCTACAAACTGATCTGTAACTAAAGCTAGTGTGTTGCAACATTTCGGTGGAAATGAAACCAAACCATAATAGTGAAAAAATAAAAATCACCATAAACTCCGGCACCAATTGTAACAAACAAGCCTTTTATTTTAAGAGGGAGAAAATACATTATACTGATTAGTGATGGGCCAAACCACTGATTTTTGATTCGATCCAATACAAAGTAATACATTGCAATATCGATCAGATACCGATACCATTGAGTTTTGTATTAAAATGCATTGAAACTCCTCAACTATGAACATTTTGTGTTGGCCATCATTATTTTCCTTCAACCTCTGCTTGAACCACTAGAAGCTGTAAATATATGAGCAGAAAACCTTAAATATGAACAATGTATTACAAAAATAACATAACATTTAGTTAATCTTCAATATTTTTGCAGAAGTATCAATACTTTTAATACCCGTCAGTATCACTATATCGGTATCTGTATTGCTCTGCCATCACTATCACTGATGTAGTTTACATTTAGAATATATCCATGCCAGTTGATGCATTTTGAGATGAAACTGTCCCTGGGCAGACCATTAAGGGTCACACATGAGACAAATAGAATGTTTTACATAACATTAAGACCACAGACTAGCAGCGGACTAAACACAGTAAGACCAGAGGAAGGTGCACACAATTGCAAGTCACAATTCATTTATTTCAGTCTCAACGTATTAAAAGTTGTCAAATTATAAACAATGTTACTTTTTCCTTAAAATAATTAATAAAAAGCTGAAGAGGGATTGTTCTAAAAAAAATAAAAATAAGCCTGACAGGGACAGTGCACAATATACATTAACCTAAACAGTATTGTACCTGGTTGTTGCTCAAGTGCTAATTCCCATCTGTAATCTCTGGGCAATTGCACTCACAGGTTTGTTTTGATTTTAGCCACTCCTTTAGATGACTTATGACCGTTGGAAAGGTGGGGGCCTCCCTAACAAAGCTTTTAATAATAAAACGAGCAAAGCTCAGTAGATTGTACTTTAAATGCATATTACATTGGGGACAAGAGAATGTTTTTGATCCAAAATGTTGAAATTATTTTTTCTTAATTTTTACGCTTAATATTACAGCTGTTAGATACAAGCTTATATTCTTAAATTCACCTACCAAAAATCTGAATAATACATTACCTATGATGAAGCATAAATTAAACAAGGAAAAAAAAACATTTAAAATTTTTTTTTGAAAAATTATACTTTGTTGCAAATTTGAAACCAGAAATTGATCCTACTGTTCCATTTCTGTGCATTTCACTCCCTAATAATGAAGTATGCTGCAGTATACAAGTTCTAAACAAGTTTTGTTTTTCCCCAGAGGAAAATGACATCAACAAGAGAAGTCCTGATCGCCATCCAAGTCTGTCTACTTGCACTTGTGCCGAGCTGTGAATCAGCTCAACAAAAGCTGAAATCCCTGAACGACCTGAAGAAAATAGATTTTGGACAATCTGTGCCCAAACACAGCCTCCTGCTGCTGCACTGGTTTGCAAATGTCATTGATATTGACAATAATGATGTTTTACATTTGACATTTGACCCAAATGCAGAAGATTTTGGTTCTCATCACTATGGAAACTATGAAGACATGCTGGATCCACTGCCCCAGGCCCGGGGTTACAGCTACTACACTGTGGGCAATCTACGTGAAACCACAGCTAATGAACTCCCAGAGTATGTTCTTCATCCCCCGGACAGAGAGTGTGTGGGGAACAACATGGACCGCATCATTTTTAGAGTTCAGGACAGAAACTCTGGGGTTAACAGGATCGACCGAGTGTATCTCACACAGCATTATGGACACAACGAACGGCAGGGCACAAGGTACAACCCAGAGCAAACCTATAACATCTCCCCCAGGCTGCTGCAAGAAATGAGACTGTTTGCAGTAGAGGACAACCCCAGGTCTCTGAGGGAGCTCAGAGACATGTTTGACAGTGACGCTGATAACTCACAGTTGCGGGACCTTCAAAATATTTGGGGTCACTCATTGGCCTTGATCGGCCTGCTGCTGTTTATTGTGAAAGAGGAAAGAAAGGCCAAACAGAAACCAACCAACAACCGTCAGAGTCCAGCCAGAAGAACCACACAGGCAGATTCCAGACCAAACACACAGCCTAACACACAGGCAGATTATAGACGAAACACACAGGCAGATTCCAGAAGAAACACACAGGCAGATTCCAGAAGAAACACACAGGCAGATTATAGACGAAACACACAGGCAGATTATAGACGAAACACACAGGCAGATTTTGTGGTTGACGTACCAGATGAGATGCTGTTGCGCTATTGCAATTTAGAGCAGTCCGAGCAGTTGCTCCTTAAGGTAGAAACAGGGGGAAATGGAAAAGCCACTATTGTTTGGAGAAATGTTGCCCGGCATCGGCTGAAGGAGGGCATTACTCTAATTCTTTATAACCCGGAAAAGGACCAGAAAGTTAAACCACTAGGCCTAATCCAGCAGAGTGAGGGCAGATATGACACCAGTGTGCCACTCAATGATGGGCTACAAATCCAGATGCACAGAGCAAAGAGACAGTGCTATTTCTGGACAAAAGTAGAAGAGGAAATTTGCAAAGGAAGAGCATTTAAAAGTCCAGGTCCAGTATCAATCCCAGGTTTTGAGGCTTACCTACAGCTCTTTGTAAAGGACAGTAAAGCTTGTGCTCGACTTTTTGTGAACAAGTCGTTCACACAGTGGAGATCTGTATTTAAAAACTCCTGGGTTGGGTTTTATGATTCTGCAGAAAAAGACACAGCCGACTACAGATCGTGGCAGTGGCAATGGGCGGTCAAGTTCAAAGAAGGCCCAGCCTCAGGATTCTACAACACTTATGAGTATTACTCCGGTATCACAGTAGCTCCTGGTGTCCAAGCACGATTTATCCTCAGTGATAATAATGAAATAGCACAAACTCCAATCTGGAGTTGACCGAGCTGCAGGACCATAAATACACAACATTGTGGCAGGCACCACACTATTGTAAGTCACTGATTCAAAACTATTTTAATAATTAACTTTTATCTTAATTTTTTCAAGGCCAAATCAGGAAGTCTCCTTTCTAAAGCAGATCTGCCTTATCACTTGTGTACAATGCTTGGAAAAATGCTTTGTTGAATGCGTTTAAAATTGTGCTGTATTGTCACTGTAATATTTTGTAAATTATGTACATAAAATAAAACATTTTTACTTTTAACTTATTTTTGAGTTGATTTCCAGCTGAAGTCGGAAATGATCGTTACATCTGAAAGTCAGAGAAACCATCTCCAGCCCTTGTGACATGCACAAGCTTCTCCAGCCAAGTCCAATGAAAAGAGCTTTATGTTTGCTTCAAATAGATGAACGCTTTTGTGTTCAAGCTCGTAATCCAGAGACAGCACAAGACCAACTATATATGAATGTGTCAGTTTAATTCAATGCCAAGAGTAAAAAAACTAGTTAAGGATAAAACTAAAAAAATCTTATCAAGCACCATTTAAATAAAAAATACTCGAACAAAGATTATTTCATGGGCATCTCCACTGTAAAGACACACAGCTGTTCAACAATGAAAGATGAAACCACAACCCGGCATGTCATTACATCACATACACACTACAGACTCAGTAAAAGCAACATATCACGTGTTTGAGACCCGCTGCCCCTTCTTTCCACCCTAACATTTTACATTTGCACATGGATTTTAGCTACACATGATCATAATGCAGCCAATGTGAACTACAAACTCCTCACAAACAACAAACTGAATAGAATAAGGCAGCACCATCATTTAAAGTTACATTTCTAGTTGTGAATCCAGAAAAAACTGCTCGTCAAATCTGAGTGAATTTCTAAATATTGAGTAAGTAAATGTCATTGAAAAAATTAATGGCAGCTTTTATAGCAAATGTTTTTCCTTGTTCGCCTGCTTGGTTTATTATTCGTAGGTTTGGTGTCATCAATCTCTCTGCACTTGCTAGAGGCTTTTTGTTGTACGCCTCCACACATGAGCAGATGTCACATGTCAGCAGCAGCAGCAGAGCGGAAGTTGTAATTTGAGACTGAAGTGACAATAAATCCCTGGCCTTCAAAGACTGTAGAGATATCACGCAAAGTTTTAGAGAAATTATTGACAAAAAAAAAGTGGGATAATGGGATGAGTGTGACACGGCACAAAGAGGACACTGGAGGATTTCTATTTGTGTTTCTTGACCTAAAAATGTTTCTTCACCTAAAGATGAAATATTAAAGACCTTGAACATTATTTGGCCAATGCTTTTTTGTCAGCGCAGTTTTTTAAGGCTAAAGTCACAGTATAATGTCCTCTACAGGTGGAAAAGAAACAGATGGAGCAACGATTCATTTGTTCTGAAGATGGTGTTAAGCGAGCCAGCATCAGACTGCAAGCCACGAAATGACTATTTTTCAGACAAATTCAACAACTGTAATGGACACATATTTTGAGGCCTAATACTGAAAAGCATTTGAGCTTGTATTTATGGTAAGACTGCAACTAATGATTATTTTAGTGGTCGACGAGTCAACCCATTTCTATTTTACAGACTAAAATACATCATCAACCAAACAAAAATAAAATATGGGGACAGAAGAATATTATTTACAAATAAAGCGCACTATTGCTGAAAATGATGTATTTTTTTTATGTAAGTATGCCACCGCTTTTGTTTGAACATGTATTTTGTCGGAGTCAGAGCACAGCAGACAAACTCCCGTGCTCTGTCCTCTGTCCCGCTCTCTGCACTCGCTTTGCCTCACACAGTCACTCATTCCTCTTCTTTCTGCTGCAGAAATGGCCGAAGCTTATGTATAACCTGAAGTACAGCGAGAACTTTGATGAATACATGAAGGCGCTGGGTGTGGGTTTTGCCAATCTCATCATTTCTCTGGATGGCGACCTCGTGACAGTGAAGACCCAAAGCTCTGTCAAAAACACACTCAGCTTCAAACTGGGCGAGGAGTTTGATGAGTCCACCGCAGACGACAGGAAAGTTAAGTCCATAGTAAAAATGTATGGCGGTATGATGGCGCATGTACAGAAATAGGGGGCCAAATAGACCAGCCTGATGAGAACGCCCTCACACTAACACTCACAATCAAAGATATTGTTCGCATGAGCCTTTATGAAAAAGGCGTGAAAGAGTGAAGTCCAACACTGATAAAAACTACACAAAATACTCAACAATTGACCCTTGCTTTCCAATGACTTCAGCGACACTCGGCTCAGGCCAAGTCGAACCCTTGGAGCACGTCATACAGTTCAACCAATTCACCATTTGTTCAGTTACTGCTGCTGTAATTTCTCCATTTCCCTAAAACTGAAAACACTGAATAAATTCCAGTACTTTGTTGTTTTAGCTTGAATGCCATGTCTGCTTTTGTAAAGGAAATGTGTAAAGCATGGTACCTGTTCAGCCTGGAAAAATGTTCGATTGCGACAGAAAATACTAGAAAGTAATAGTAGAAAGTGTCCACATGTTTGGATAATGTTAAAATGCCCTTTTTATTATGAGAAATAAATGTTACTGAAAAACTTAAAAAAGGGAGAAAAAAAAAGGAGAAAATGTATTTTGTCTATATACAGTAGTCCAGATAACCATAACATTCATCAAAATACGACTGATAATTTTTTTTATAGCCAACGAGTCACGATTAGTCGATCGTTGCAGCCCTGATGCATGTCATAGGTGTCCTTGGTGAAGCCAATGTGATTTTCATAATCTGACCGTACTTTTTCAAATTTGGTTGATGTTGTAGTAAAACCTCCAACCACAACACGCTGAGAAAAGAATGCATACAATAATGAAATGTAAAGGACATACAACAACCTCAGTATTTTGGGACGTTCTAAATGATAACTTGAAAAAGTGAACCGAAAGCATTCAAGGTTTAAATAATATCAGGAGATCAAAGTACCCCGGAAACATATGGAGTTCACTTACTTTCAATGGGTCTGACAGGCGCCGGCTCGGAGACAGGCGAGTGCACTCTGTCCTGAGGGTCGAGCAGAGAGGGCAGTGGTGCTGTGGGGGCTGGAGGGTGGTGGTGGTGGTAGTTGTTGTTGTTGTTGTTCTCCAACACATCATCATTCTGTTTGAAGACAGGGGCCTCTGGCCTTTTGAAAGAGGTCTCGACTGGACTGACCACAGGGCTTTGGGACTCTGCTTTTCTCTGAAGGAGCTCAGGAATCCTTGAGGGGGCACCAGAAGACAGGTGAGAGTCCATCCTTCTGGGCGGTGCTGGGGGCTCAAGAGGTCGTGTTGAGTTTAGGTCACCCCGCTTGGACGAAGAGTTGGAAAGGGAACTGTCCACAGGGTTAATCCGACCACTCAGGTTCACCTCAGGCCGCTTAAGGCCAAACCGCGCTATGCCAGCGCTGGGCGAGTTGTCAATCTGTTTGGAGGACACTTCAATGGACATCTCTGTGCGTCGAGAAGAGGCTGTGTCCTGGTTACGACCGCCTGTGAACTCCATGCGCTTCATGCCTGTTTTTGGTGAGCGTAGATTAGCAGGCTCAGAAGGAGATGATCTGTTGGAGTAATCAGAGTTGCGAGACGCCGTGTCGTAGCTCCGCTGGCTGGATGTGGAGGAGGAAGAGGATGAGCGGACAGGGTTCGAAGCCCGACGAGTCAGGGAAGTGTTGTGCGAGGGGGAGTCGTTCTCCTCCACCTCAAATGATCGCTTTAATGCTGAAAAACACAAAACATACAAAAGTGGTTAGACAACACATAAAGTGATGAATAACTAATGCACGGAAGAGTAAACATATTGGATTATTTTACTCCCATTCGAATAAATTGGGGTAAAGGACGCATTGCAAAGATATATGCAACAGGAGTGACCACTTGTCCCTCTGGTATAACGTAGTGAATCCCCCAAATCCTGGATAAAACCCGAATGTTTCTTGGTTGGTTGTAAATATGATGCGTTATCTATTCCTAGTACTGACACTGTGGGATGAACACTGAACATCAGTTTTATGGAAGCGTTATCAAGAAGCCTAAATATATCATACCCATCCCATCTATGGATCTATAACTTATCATGGTCTTTGCCCGACTGTCCCACAGTTTGAGATGGTCACGTGACATGGTTAATTGACAAACCCATAAGACAAACAGAAAAAGAAGCATCAAAGCAGTATTATTTAGTGGACCATAGCTATATATACTAAAAAAAATGTAAACAAAAAAATGTAAATGTATTTCGTGAGAGACAGCACGATTATCAACACCGTCTTACCGGACTTCACACGCTTCACGTAAGTCGACAGCATGTTGTTTCAAACCACTTGATCGAATAGACACTTAAGCTAACGTTAAAAGCAGATTCTGCACGTAGTAAAAGACACAGAACTGCTATAACGGAAGATTAACATATAAAATCCCGTGGTAATTGGAAACAAATCAACCCAGAGCGCCGATTTTTGGTTTGGCGCACGTGTGGAAGAGCCGCGCAAACATCGCGAGAGTTGGACGCAAGTGAGTAAATGTTGTTTATTTCTATTACAGTATAGCAAAAAATATATATACATAGTCGTCGTAACTGACCAACGGAATGTTAAGGATGTATTTTGACACTAATATATTTTATCTTTCACACGTGGCTGAACTATTGACCGTCACGCGCTTGCCTTCATTGCACGTGATCATCATAAACGTGCTTTTATAGCGGTGGGTTTTTGTTTCATGCTATTCATTTGATGTTGTAGCTAGTTTTTCTCCTTTGCGTGAGTGTTTTCTCCACTGTAAAGTTTTAGCCCTAGCTGTGTTTTGTTTTTGAGGATTTGACAGTGTGAGAAAAGTCCACAAAGACACTACAACTGGTTATTCCCAGCCCAGGTTTAACTAATTTATACTATGGACATGATCTGGACACTGCACAATAGGATCCTCACACTGGTTTGTTGTTTTATAGTCACTGTTGTGAGTGTGCCTGTTCATAATATGTAAAAGAGATCATGCTCTGGTGCTTTAATTCCTTACAGCTTAAATGAAAAGCACCACGTGGACTCTGGACTAAACACAATAGTGCAGTAAAAGGTTTAAATGGTGCTCTTGAGAAGTCAAAACATTATTTCTACTGCAGAGATCACTAATCCCAGCCTGCCTGTTGTATTACTGACCCCTTGTGGTTGATGTCACGTTTGGCTTTACAGTACATCACAGTAGTATCCTATTCACAAATCAAATAATATTGTACTTATTCTGTCCTTAATCTTAATTTTTTTTTCAATGCTCTTTTTTAATGCATGGCCTTTCTTAAAATGGGTGAAATCATTTGCAACTTTCAGAGAATCCACCTTAAAACAGCCATTAGGCTAATATTATGATCTAACCAGACTAATTTGGATATACAAGGTTTTTTTTGCATGCTTAGTGTTGCATGCTTTAGTGTATTTCTGCAACAATTGGTTCAATCCATAAATAGGGGGTGTCTTATTGTAACTTAATTTGTCCTAAATCTGGTTACACAGTTATTTAAGGAGCAGCTTGTTTTATTGTCATATTAGTTTCTCTTTTACACTTCTAAAGCGGGGATAGTTCGCTGCATTGACAGTTAATCTAAGTTTTATCGAAGTAAAGGATAAAAATCTATGTTAACAACCTTTCCGAAACATTGTCACTGTCTCTGGATTGTTTAATTCAGTATCAGCCCTAAAGAAATAAAGCATAGTCTCTGCTGAACAGTTTTATGTATGTCCTCTTCATCTAGGTAAGCTGTGTGTTGTGAGCCTCAGATTGACCCTGGTGTTTCCCATCAGCCCACATGCTGCTGGCGTCATTTGGAGGAAACCAGTCCGAGCTGGTGAGATGTTATGTTATGATAATACTGATAACTTGTCATGTGAGGTATGATGTGTGGGTTTGAAATTCGAACTGACTGTCAGCTTGCGTCAGGAGCTTTTTTTTGTCTTCCGTTGAGACACTGGCCCTTTGTCATGAGACCAGTTGAAAAAAAGAACCAGAACATTTAAAACATTGATTTAAAACTCCAAATCTTACATCGAGTTTCACAAAATAAAGTGACTAAAATCAACATAGGTCCTAAAAAACAAGGCACAGCTAAGTGGCAGTGGGCCTGGGTAACATGGTTGTAATAACGGTTTACAAATAGAAGAAAGCTTGTAATTTCCATGACACATTTAGCACGATTACTAAGCAAACGGCATGTGAAATTCAGAGAGACTACAGCAACAACAACAAGTTCTGATGTGACCCTATTACGTCTAAAGAAACATCACAAATAAAAACAAATTGGTATCATATAGTCATGCAAACGATGCGATCAACTATGGCTGAACATTTTCGTATTGCCATTAAATGTGTGTTAGTTGCTGCCAATGCTGAGGAGACCAAGCCAAGTGCAGATCTGTAAAAAGTTAGCTCTCTGCTCTTAGATCCTTTCTTCAAATGCCTACCCCGACATTTGCACCCACCACAGAAATCTAGTCCTGTGGAATTTCCTCTCTCGACCAGTCAATGCCCTTAACATGCAGCTCAAAGGGATACACAGAGAGTCAAGGAGCAAAAGAGCGTTTTCAGACTGGTTTAAGGCTGCTGGAAGTGTGTGTTTGTGGCTCTTAGTGAACGGCTGACAGTCTGTGAGGCGAGTCATGGGGGTCACAACTGAGGTCCCTTGAGCATCAAACCATGCCTTGTGGCTCACTCATGACGTCGTAAGTGCCGGGGGATTTGACCATTTGCCTTAATACTTTCAGTTCATTCACTTACAGGATCATGACTGTCATCTACTGCATTGACAGGCTTAATTATATTGCATACAATCACACAGTTTATATCAAATTGTTTTTTTTAAATTAATATTATGTTTCATTTTTCTACATTTGGGCTGTTTCTTCTGTACCTAGACTTCAACTGTACCTATCCTAATGCTGTTGATAAAGTCTTGTGCTTGGTGGTAATTAATGGCCTTCTAGTAATAGAAGCCTAATTATGTTCAATAGAGTGGTGCAGAAAAGCGTGACCGCATGGCTTACACATGCTTCCGCTGTCTTTAACACGTTTTACTTTCTGCTCAGGTGGTTTAGGTAAGCCAGCAAGTAATCCTCGAGACAGGAAGAGAGAGGGCAAGCATTTTTTACCATTACATACCACAGGCAAAGTAGTGTTGACAGAAGAGCAGCTCTGGACATGTGCAGATGTGCAACTAATGGCTATGTGTTTGTTTGATAGACAGGCAGAAATGGAGGTGTGTGTGTGTGTGTGGGGGGGGGGGGGGGTTCCTGGCATGTCACAACGACAGAGCCACGCCCACAAAAGCCCTTGCATCCATAGGCCAGAGAAAGATAGAAGATGTGTGGATGGATGGGTTGCTGAGAGAGGAAAAAGGAGGTAGGAAAGGTTGGAAGGAAGGACGTGACGGCGTAATCAGTGGAAAGATGACAAGAAAAAAAAAAAAGGAAAAATTATGGGGAGAGTTTTGCCAGGTGTTCGGCTTGGTCAGTGACTGTCTTGTGATTGCTCAATACGCACACGCGCCATTATGCCTTTCTATGATGCAGTTAAATCAGTTCCACACTCCTCTCTGGATACGCCCTGGTTCGTCCATAACACTTAACCTCAAACAACGAGTTTCTCTTCCTTTTCCAAAACACCACGGCTCACTGCAGATGTCAAACGATCCTACTCCATATTGCGTTTTTTCTGTAAAAGCATGTGGAAGCTATCCATAGTGTCCTCATGACGGGGTTAAAGAGTAGAAGAAAAAACTAACTAGCTGGAGCAAAAGTGCAAAAAAGGAAATAGACTAACCTTCAAAGTCTGATATGATCCCTTCCAAGTGAGCGTTGACAGAAGAATCAGACATTTTAAGAGGCGTTATTGAGTATTATTGTGTTTAAAATGCTGGAGGGAGAGAGAGAGGGAGCAGCGGGAGTTCCCTTTCCCAAGCAAGGAAAAGTTTGCAGTCCCCGCTTTCAAACAAATCCCAAATTAGGAGTCTGTGCAGTCCAGAGGAGACGGGGGGAGAAGGGGGGTATAAGGAGGGAAAAAAACAAGACTTGGTAGACGCTCAGTGATCCGAGGCTCTCTTTTCCCCAATCTCTAGATCTCCAGTCTTCTCTTTAAGCGTATTTTTCTAGCCCTATCCTCCTCCTTCTGCACTTCCAGAGCTGGGAATGAGAATGCGTTGACAACCCTCCACCCCCTCCCCTCCACACTCGCTCGCTCACTTTATCTCTTGCTCTCTCTTCCCTCCCCCCTTTCCTCTTCCACATGCTCCTTTTCTGTCATTTTCTTCCCTACTTCTGCTGTGAGGGGTTTCCAGGCTGGCGATCAAACACACTTCCTTGAAAGCTTAAAATCACATGATTTTCACAAATTTGGAGACTAGGTATCAGTGCTTTCAAATACATAGATTAGGCTAATAGGTGCTCGTTATTATTCTTAATTCTTTTACCCATTTTTTGTTTTTATATTTCTGGTGTGTGGATTTGAAAGCCTGTTGTAGCTAGCCTGGTAAACCAACTTTTTGGGGGAGGATAGCATTTGACCCTTGTTGTCAAGATAACATAAATCTCTACATGTGAAAAAGTGGAGCCTCAACTTTGTTCCCAATTGCCTAGAGTTTTTAAGTGTGGACTTCCTCAGACATAACATTGAAAAAGAAGGAAAAGCATGAGAATCTGACATGTACTAATATGGTGATGCCAGTGGAGCGTCAAACCTACTTTAGTTGCACACTGGGGATAGACGTCAATAAATAAGTTGGCTAATGACTTAATGAGCCTGTGAATGAGCCTCTCTGTCTAGTGGCTAGGGGGGGTTAGGGGGCGTATGGGTGTTGGTCACACTTGTGAGAAAGTAAGAAGGCTGTGTGTGATCCTACACAGGGACTAGGCCTACATAGTAAAATAAGAGAGGCAATAAATGTAATAGTTTCTATTGCCACTTTTTATGCCATTTTTAAAACTACTCCTTTACCAACTCCTACAAGGATTTAGGAGTCTAAATGCTAGTCTAGTCATTATATTGTTTTTTTTTTGCAAAACAGCAAAGTTATACACAAATAAAACGTATACTTCTACAATTACTGAAAGACCAGCCAGAACCACTGCTAGAACTTCTACATATTGTGTTAATATTGATTCTACAGCTTTTAGAATGTTCACAGATCAAGATATTTCCCAATTTAGGAATGCAATCTCCTGTACAGAATATAGATTATGAAACAAAATCTACATCACTGGTGGTCCCTGCTCAGCTTTGTCCTGCAGGGGTCAGTGGAACTCTTGGAAGTTGTCCCTTGGATACAGTAATAAGAACTGTAAACAGATCAGATTTAGACATGAGGGGAATCCTGCCTGAGACACACCCTCGACCCACATGTGACATCCTGCTGGGGTGCAAGTGTGCCACATTCCTGCACTCTTTGGCACGAGTACACTGCTTTTAAATACAACATCCAAGCCGGAGATGGATGCACCAGTAGAAAGATGAGACTAGCATGCAACACATTTGGACAGCCATGATTACTTTTATAGCATTGTCCTGGCAAGTCTGAACAAGCCTTTAGGCTGAGCCACTCCAAAAACAATTCTCACAGAGTACACTGGTTTAGACCCCTTGCAGTTGGATAATAAATCATTTAGCTTATTTATTCATTTCAATGCATTTTACATACATTTTTTTTATGACTGACAACTGGGAACTGATGATAATCAGCTACACAATGTATTAGCAGTGAAATGCACACAATAGAATGTTTAAGTGTCCTCAAGACTCAAACATCTGTTGTCATCTGTCTTCATTCTCTAAATATTATCAGCTTTATTACACTTCAGGTCTATTTGCCAATTTGCTGGTTGCCATGTGAAACCAGTAATGGGTGAGTGGACAAAAGAAGATTCCCCATAGAGACATATGCCAGGCTTGTGTTGCTGTTGATAGAGCAATGTGAATGTCAGCACTCAGTGTCACACTCCGCTATAATGGTTAGTCTCCAACACTTTGTTATTAGGCCTGCAGACATGATCATTCAGAAGGACATTTAGGTTATGGTAGATCTCTGCTAGTCTTTTAACATATTACATCTTGCAATGCCAATTAATCAAACTGCATTACATGAATAATTATTGATAGCTTTTTATTATCTCACAGTCTTCTTGGGGAATATGCTTTGGTCAGACATATTACAAGCGTTGCAAATAGAGATAGTAAACAGGATGAATACATTTGAAAAACTGTGAGGTTTTGAATAGGGAATTGCAAATATTCCCATTCAGTCTATGGGGATTTAATTAAGTAAATTCTACTGATGTTGCTCCTAAAAGGGGAAATATGGTTAAGATGGTTGTAGTGAGAGATCTCTTTGAGTGAGATCATTTCAACTGTGTTAGTTTGAAATATCAACAGCATTTGCGACAGAGGAAGGCCCAACTTCCTGTTGAGTTCATCCTAAAAACAACACAGTCTTTGTTGCCAGCTCACCCCTAACTCAGGCAGCATGGGCCAAACAGGCCAACTGTGAGAGAATAGCTCTGAGTGAGAATATCGCTTCATCTATGACACTTTATTAATGCATGTGCTTTAAATGTTACTGCTGCATTGTTTATTATGTGACCATCATAATAAGCATAATAAACCAAGGGTACTTGGCACAGATAATTAAAACCATAAAATCACCTCCAATACAATGTCAGTCCAAGACCCTAAATATAAGATTTTTGTTCAGGTTTACACCGGTTTACACCAAAAAGATCAGTGCGAAATGTGTACATCTGTCTGTCTGTGTCTGTGTCTGTCTCTGTGTGTCTGTGTGTCTGTGTGTCTGTGTGTCTGTGTGTCTGTGTGTCTGTGTGTCTGTGTGTCTATGTGTCTGTGTGTCTGTGTGTGTGAGAGAGACCTATACATCAAAACCTATTTTTTGTTCCTTTTCTGACCTCTTGTGGCCAGACTTTTATCTTACACAATCCCTTAGATCCAATCCAAACCAGCATTTTTGGGCATTAATCGTAAAACAACTGCAACGATTCATCTTAGTTCAAAATATTTATTTGGCAACACATTAAATGACCCGTGCAGCATTGACCTAAATGTCTTTCTGTGTTAAATGTGTGTGCATGTAGCAGACAATTAGAAGAGCAGAGATGACACAGGCCCACAAACATGCACGCCCCCCTCGCCGGGCCCCACAGCCACACATGGTGCAGTAGATTCATCCAAAGTATATGCACAGCTGTAGTCACGGCAGCTGGCCTTAACCGAATGTTAAACAGCAACAGCAACAGCTTTAATCAAATACAGCACCTGTTAAAAACTATAGCCAACTCTTAGCCACAATGAGGGACGCCCATGCACTGTAGAACTAGTAAACATATTGACTTTCTGCCCGGTAACAACACATTGAAAAAAAACACACACTTTCTATTGGTCTCAGTCACCTTTACCACTGTTTAGCAAGCAACTTAGTAATGTTTTGACAGTAAACAAGCCAGCATTGAAAGCTACTTCATGGCAGAATACTGTCATAGGTTCGTGTAGTCATGGAAACCAACAACCAATTAAAAAACGCTTTTGTTCCAAGTTTGTTTTACACACACACACAGCAAGAAAACCAGCTTTCTGGCCACTCTTCACTCCCTTTTTGGCTCAAAAGTAGCTGTGTCTTTCTCAAATTGCTGTCTCCATCTAGTGGGAAAGATGCAATACTGCAAACACACACAGGAACTTGAAATTTGTATTAACTTTAATAGATTAACAGGTTTATGACTATGTTGATGTTATTTGGTCTTAAATGTTCAGAAAAGATAGGACAAATTGTTTGCTGTGTGATACAGTCATTCCTCACCAGCATCATCAGCTGACCAAACTGTGACTGGAATAAATAGGACGCATCATTCTCTTAACTCCCTTTTCAACAACACTGTGGCTAATCAGACAAAGGCTTTCCACACAGCCACGATTGCAGGAAACCACCACGGGCAAAGAGAGCTCGAGAAATGAGCAGCAGAAGAGGGAAAAACATGTCACAAGTTTTATGAAAGTCAATCTCATATATTTTCAAGTGACCCATTTCAAGTCCAAATCCATCAAATGTGATGATTAATGGGTTGGTAAGAGATAACTTTTTTTATTAGATGTGCGCTGTCCAACCTATGTAATTTTAATGTGTCCTAAAGTTTTACTACAAGCCTGTATTGAAGTCAGAGCTTGGTATATTACAAATGTGTTCAAAATGTTGCCTACAAGTCCTGGTCCATGTGATGATTTGAAATGTCAGTTCAATGTCCAAAAATCAAGAAAGCGATCTAGGTTAATAAGAGATTTGTCAAATAAAACTTACTGATACGTTTAACTTCAGTCACAAGTCCACTTCAAGTCACATCTCACGTCATTGATAAAAACTTTGCGCCGACTCGATACATACGCAAAGAATGTCATGCTAACTTCATTTGTCCCACGAGGAAGCACCTGGATTTTAGGGCCTTGTAAGCGGCTGTAAAATAGGAGGAGCTCAAGCCTTTATTGCCCACACGCACTTGACACTGACCTCACCTATACTTCCAGATCTCCAAATTGTGCTCGCCACGGTGCTACAATGCATGCTATTTTGCACACGGGCATGCTACTGATATGATGACTTTGCTATATCCAGTGTAAGATGACCGTTGATTGTGTGTCACTGTCACAATAGAACAAAATAAGTATTTGTTTTCTTGCGTTTGGTGCAAAAACAGTATGTCAGCACCGTATTTTCCACTCCCCAAATTGTATTTCAACGATTGCTACAAACCCACCGCACATACACCAAGCATAAACAGATTTCAAGTGCATTTGTTTTGAGTGTCAACAGGTAAACAAGACAAAAACAAGTTAAAAGAATGGGACTGGACTCCTGCAAACCCATAAAATGACATTGAATACAGCAAAACAGGTCCTGTGGGTTGCTCCACTTCACCCCGCTCTTCTCCCAAAACCCCAAAAGAAAGCGTGCAGTCAGCAAACAGGGTATAATGAGGGAATGAGGGAGTGGAAAATACCATTCAATAGAGAAAGAGAAAGCAGACAGGCTAATGCTAAACTATAGAAGACCCTATCGAAGTTGTGTGTTGGCTTACCTGAGAATCTGTCCTCCTCCATAATCACACCCTCCACAACCACATGCACTATCTGCTCCAACGTCCTCCTCTCTCTCTCTCTCACTCTCTCACTCTCACTATCTCTCCCTGCCTTTTTTTGGACTTCCCTTTCTTTCGCTCCCTCCACACTCCAGCGTTTGTCCCTCCCTTCCTCTCCTGCGTCCCACAAATGAATGGAAGAGTCACGACGTCTCTTCCTTCCATGTGCTGATCATATGTTGCGTTTGCGGCTCTCTTGGTTCTTTTCCTTGTTTCTCGGAGGGAAATGCTGAAGACTGGAGAGGCATTGTGTTGTCAAAATGGAAAGCCGTTAGTTAAGACATGTGACACCCACTGTGGACTAAAATAACCTGCTGGATGTGAGCAAGTTTAGCCTAACATGTTTTTTCTTGGAGCTGAGCAATGTAAAATCAAACTAGGTCAGAATTGCTGTCTGGACCTTGGTTCAGGGATCTGCTCTTGGTATTAGATGAGCTGGTATGAGGATATTTCAGTTATGGAAACAGGAAATAGACAATATTCATTCAGATCATTAGTGTTTTAGTGTGCAATATAATTTTACTGATGTGGATGAGAGTTTTTATTTTAAATTTAATGCAAAGTTGTGAGTTTTACAGTCTCACCTCATTAATAGCAGTAGAAAGTAGTAGTAGTGGTTGTACTAAAGAAAATAAATATCAATGTCTAGATTATCAATACTAAATGTAGTCACACACAAAAAAAAAATCACTTCTGGATTCAATTTGAATGGAAAAAATGACAAATTTACACAATTGGACTATTATTTTGGACTTAGCATGCTTTAGCCCCTCTGTTCTTTGGATGCCACCCCCTTATTTTCTCATTTTATTCTTATTTTATTATTTACTTTATCTCTGGTTTCTGGTTTGTTGTTTTATGTTTAAAAATAAATAGTAAAAAAACAAATCAATTTTGAGCAGATACTGAAAAAAAAGAAAGAAAAATATAAATTCATAAATACATTTTGTACCTTTCCTGGATAATTTAAAAGGGTGTAATTTGTGTTGAAAATTACACTATTTCCCATGGATTACGGTACACAATATTTTTTATTGAGCCTTTTCAAGAATCAAGTTTGAAATAAATGTATCATTTCAACACTAAATAGTTATTGGCAAGAACCATATATTTGGAGAGCAAAATTCGTGCTAAATATTACACATGCATATTTCTTTAGAGAAGTTTATGTTCGTATTTTTTATTACAGACCATTGAGGGTTTGAGCACAACACACCCAATAGAGATAAGCAGAATACTTAAGACGTACTTTCCAAACAGTACAAGAGTAGGAAACTCATTTGACCTTTTGGCATGTCATTCACTATTTGAAGCAGGTCAAGGGTCAAAGGGCAAGTGTCTGAGCCCTCGATAGAGACGTCAAACGTGCGTCTTGTGCAACTCCTGGGTCTGGCTGAATGTAGTGAGGTGTGCTGAGTTCATGTGTCACTAGTGCTATTAAAGCACTCAGACATCCAGACAAACTTAGCACGTCTGCATTCCTGAACTTTGACCCTAACTAGGATTTAAGGTGAGGAATAGTGATGTGGTCAAAATGTTTACTTGCAAATTATATAATCATTACAAAGCCTGCTTTAAATTAATGATCAATATAGAGTCAGCAACAATAAGGGGTTAAAACAAATGTCATAAACTTGTCATCACTGATCTTCTTTAAGCCTTTAGAATTGCCCAAACACTGTTCTCCACAAACACAAACTCATATTTTAACTACTCATTTTCTACCGCTTGTCCTCATTTGTTGTTGTAGGTGACTGGAGCCTAGCTCAGTGACTTGGGGCCTTAGGCGGGGTCCAGAGGCGAGTAATGTAGTTGAAAATTACAAACATTAGTTCATTATATCACAATCAAAATGAAATAGCAATTTAAGTTGGCACAGTTATCAAATAGCAAAGACTGCAATCGTTTTAGATAATAAAATGTCTTGTATTTTGAATAGAAATATATTTTGTTTAGTTTAGACCATACATATATGATTCTTGTGTTAGTTTAAAGTTAAGATTTTAGTCCTTCTGGAGTTGTTTACAATGCGCTCTGAACAGAATCCTACTGCAATACTACCGCTTCTCCCCTTTAGGGGTTGTGGTGACTGGATCCTATCCCAGTGACTTTGGGCCTTAGGCGGGGTACACCTTGAGCACGGGCCAGCTCGTCACACGGTACATTTTTTCAAAAATGTGCAGCCCTACGTCAAAACAATAATATTTAAGTAGAAAGACAAAGTAGTGTTCCAAGGAGTTAGTCAAGTAAGAGTATAAAAGTATTTGGGGAAGCTACTGTCAAGTGGAGAGTAATTCAAATTGTGACATCTAATTCAAAGCCTAATTTGAGCTAATTTAACATAAGGACAATACATGAAATAAATGATAAAATCTTATATTTTCAAATATAATTTAATACTCTCAAAAAAGCGTTTGTCACTTGTAGACTTGTTCATAGTGGGAAGAGTAACAAAAGATTTTAAAAGAGTATTGTTAAATTCTCAAGTAGGAGTATGATGAAACTACTCTGAAAACTTACTCAAATAAATGTACTTCAAGCTATCGTAATTGTAAAAGTACCTGAGTACTAACTACCTGACTACCAACAAACCAAATGACCAAAAATCCATAAGCATGACTTAAACCTGCTTGTATATACACTTAATAATACAATATTTGAGATGTATGAATTTTTCCAACGTGTTTTCCATTGAAATGTTGTTCATTCGTATCTAGCCGGATGTGCTGACTGCCGGAGGGAAATGATCACAGTAACAATAAGAACAGTGTTGGACAGACAGAGATGTTACAGTAACGCACCCTCCTTAACCGCACTGTTGGCTTGTAAATGTGCTCGGTTTGCAGATGTTTTGGAAGAGCACGGGATGCACCCATGCCCTGTGGTTACTGCGTCACTGTCATGGAGGTCCGCTGTCAAGACCGGCCTGATTCTCTGCCTTGAGCACTTCCCCACACAATCAACACGTCTGCTCCTCCTCCTACACTGACTGTGCACGTGTTTGTGTAGGTGAGTACTGGGATCACACCTGTCGTCTCATTCATACAGCACTTATGACATGACAGCATCCGAGATAAAGTAAATGTTTAGTAATCAAAAGAAGGCATAACTCCCTCCAGCTACTGTAGGTAAGTGGATTACAGTTACTATTATGTGTTCTTATGGTGGGTATGATGTCAGAGAGATGAATAAAAACATTTAAAGACACAAGAAAGAAAAAAATATACCATAAAACCTCATTCATAATTGACTTGATTGTGTAATAATTGCAATTTATCACAAATTAAGAGGAAATGATTGTGTACTGCTTGTAGCAAAAAAGGTAGCTTTGTAACTTAAACTGGGCCAACATAATCATTGATGTAACAAATGCTCACATGAACATTTCTGTATAATATAGGCTACTGTTATCTATTACCACACTAATTATAATTAAATAACCGTAATGAAAAACTTACCGGGCCTTCTGCCTTAGACAGTGAGCCAGCCAAATGTTGCATGCAAATTATATAATATTGCGGTTTGTGCAAAAATATTTTAAAGGGGACATATTGTGTAAATATATATGTATTTTTCATGGGTGCAGAGCGGTTATTGCTCTCGCTTCCCAATAAGGAGATCGTCTGTGTCTCTTTTTTAACCCTGCGACGAGTTGGCCCCTGTCCAGTGTGTACCCCGCCTAAGGCCCAAAGTCACTGGGATAGGCTCCTGTCACCCGCGACCCCGAATGGTAGAAAATGAATGAATGAATATTGTGTAAAATTACCACAGTATAATGATTCTTCCTCATCTTTAGCTTTGTCAAAGTTAAATTTTAAATGATTCATGAATATGTTTAAGTCATTCTGTATTGGAGGCCCCTGCTCTATACTTACTAGTTATTAGTAAAAACATTCAGGGTCAGACATTTAGGGTTCAAAGATGTAAAAAACATTTGTTTTCAACAGTAAAAAAATAATAGAAAATCTGCCACTTGCTGCATGCCTGGTCTTTCCTTTCCCCTCTCATCCCCATTTCACAGTGTCCTGTCTTAAAAAGCCTACCTTTAACATTATTAATGAAAAACATGAAAACATACTCAAGACTAGGATCTGTGTTGTGGGATGTACTTACTGGGACTAGTGACGTTAGACGTGTCCTTTTCAGTTCTTCTCACCCGAGCGCTCGAGGACCGGACTGTAATGACAAACAAGAATCAAAAGAGTAAAGTTAGCATCACAATGTGAATGTGCTCACACAAAGCGATGACATCTACCATCAGTATTGGTTCGGATTCAGACAAACAATGGAAGAATTGTTGAAATGATAAGAAAGGGCATCGCATCTGTTTTTGGGTTTGTGCATTTAAACTATGTGGCGTTACGAGGCCACAACAAGACGGTCTGATCTGATTCCTGTGTAGATTATACACATGCTATGAACAAAAAATACTTTATTAAATCGCTGAGATGATGTAGTTTTTTTTTTTTTAATAATCATAAAATAAAAAACACTTATTTTAAACTTTCTGATCCCATTTTGTGAACAATACATCTACTTATTTATTTTTTTGAGGAAATGGTTGTGGAATTAATTCAGCAAGATTAATATACATTCAGTACATTTCCATTCTTGAAATACTCCAGTCTACTGGAGGAAACAACCGCATATTAAGCAATACTACTTATTTCTGTGATTCAGGTCTTCATGGAAAATCGGCCAAGCAAACAGAAGCCAGTTGAGTCATCCACGATTAGAAGCCAAAAAACATGTCAGTGCTTATTTAGTCACCTCACTGCAAGGACAACATGACACACGTTTTACAGTACAGAGTTGTGCATTTGAAGGACTAAACTTCTTCAACTGAATGAAACAGACAATTTAGAGGTCAAGAAAATGTATTGCTTTATAATAATAATTTAAAAAAACTGTTGTTTCAAATTGTAGAAGCAGTAAGAGTTAGTTGTAACAATAGGACAAAGAGTAAAATTAAAAGTAGCAGCAATAACAGTAGTAGTACCGTAGTTCTGGTGGTGGTATTGTTGTACACTCTACTTAAATCTACTTAAACTTGTCATACTTTTCCTTGTACACAGCATTGTTTCTACTTGAGTAAAGACTTTTCAATAGTTGTTATAACTCACTATGACAGTAACTTGTTGGAGTGACACTTACAAACCACACAGCACGTCAGAGGTTTTCTTTACCTGCTCGGTCTTGTTTGGTCCCAAAACACACCTATCGCTGCTTGAACAGGTTTTGAAACCCTTCTCCCAGAACTATGATCCCATTTCCCTCCGAGCGCTCTTTGTAATCCTCAGGTCATATTTGCCTTATGACAGCCTTGTGTACCAGCCTGGGTCACAGCACCATCAGAGAAAAGAATGAACGCAGTGTCTACAAAAGTGGTGACTGGGGGAAATGCATGGCTGCGTGTGTGTGAGCTAAAGGCCTTGACTGATTGAAGCCATTTGCAGCTTTGCTAGGTTTTTTCCTCTGTTTGTGTAGCTGTGTTTATTACATTATGTGGAAGTATTTGCAAAGTCTTGTGTGGTCTTGACAACAGCTTGACCTATCAACCTCATTAATTCATTTTGATTAAGAATCTTAGTGATGTCGTGTGTCTTTTCACCTCAAGAGAGAGTCACGAGCTGACGAGCTGTTGTCTAGTTGAAATCATTTATATTTTGCTGTTTTATAAATTATGAGAGAAAAGCTTTTAAAGATAATGTTGCAGAAGATGTGCAAGAGAGAATTTGCACCACTAGATGGAGACGATGGACCAACTTTCCTTGCAACTATGGGCTTGAGGTGGAGAATCCCTGGTCAGTGGACACATCTAGATTCACTGTAAATGTGATTGTGATATTTACATTTTCAGATATTGCTGTGATGAATATGCCCACATTGTGTTGAAGTACATTTAAGCCGGTGTTACCACTGGCATGAAGAGGGCCCATTACGTCCCACAAAGAAAGCCCCAAATGGTCTGTGTAGGTCAAGTGCAACGCTACGCCTGGACCAACACGTCAACTCATTACTTATTGGTCTCAGATGAGTGGGGAGGGTAAACATGGGGAGGGGGCTAAAGCACTTTAGCACACTTAACACAAGAGTGTGCACACAAGTGGTGATTTGGAGAGCGTACGCGATGATGCATGCGCCCGTCACCTGCTTCAAAACACCACTACCTGACGACTGTGTTTGCAGAAGGAGGAGGAAGTGCAGGATGTTTGGTTTCCCTCCGTCTTTCCCCTCGTTTCCCCACACGATTTATACGACTTATGACTTCTAAATATGGCGCTTCGTGATATGCTCGTCTTTGTATTAAAATGATGTATTGTTATTGATTGTTTTAAAGCGACACACTGAAACAGTTTGATCCACCAATTGTCATGGAGTCATTATTTTCAGTTATAACTTAAAGCTATTCAATAATTGGTAATATACAGCATTTTAACTTCCAGTATTAGATATTTTTCAACAGAATGATGCTTGATTTAGTAGTTTAGTTGATCATTATTTTGCTGCAGAGTAACAAAAATCATTCTTATTATATTTTTTATTATTGCACTTTGCCCCCACAATCCCAGATGGTAAACTATATCTAATGCGAGGTAAAGTCACCTGGAAATCATCAAACCACTTCTACTCAGTAAAATGCTTATGCTTTAGCCACATTGATACATATAAAAACCCAGATAAAACCCGGGACGTGATTAGCGTAAACATCACCATGAGTCTCTTCCTGGAGTCACCCATCTGGTTCCTCTGTGTTTATGGCCCTCATTAGACATGCATTTCACAACATTGCCCATGAAAGAGTTGTGGACAGATGGATGGGCGGAGAGACAAGAAGATGAGCGAGAGAAGAAAAAAAAACTGGAGTCATTTTTCAAGCTTGTTTTTACAACCTTGATAAGGCTTTTGACTTGCCTTGGTTCTTAATGGACAGAAACTCAGAGGGGCAGGAGAGTGCAGACGCTGCTGTGACCCTGAACTTCACTCCTCCTTCAGGAATAACACTGCTGGAGCCAGAGGAACCAGAAGGCGACAGTGTTTTCTACCTCTCCTACCACAAATTACTGATAATGTACTCAACCAGACACAGAAACAACTGCACACACCCTCACAATGGAAGCCAAATAAAACAATCTAACTGTACTGTCTTTGCAGGAACATTACTGCATGTAGTTTTATAAAGTAAATGACAAGTACTACTTAGACACGACAAAAGACGCAAGATCAAGAATGAGACAAGATGAGATTTTTATGTTACAAATGCATAGTGCGGTTCAGTTCATGATTTTGACCTCACCATTTTTATTAGATTTTGTTAATATTTTTGCTCTGCCAGTGTTGACCCTTTTTTCCAAAATCTAGGAATGAATATCACAATATAATGTAACATACTTGCACAATCTTTATCTTGCGAGATCTACTACACACTACTACAATAACAACTTTTTGTGACAAATAATGGATAATCTATTTGCTCAGAAAATAGCTCAGAGTATCATCTTGAATTGAAATGGTTTAGCATGAAGAGACTTGACTCAGCTGAGTAAATGAAGATTATAATGTTACTTGAAATTACATGTTTGTTTGGATGAAATCATTTTGTAAAGCTATTAACTGTCACTTAAGAAAACAAAATGAAACTAAGTGGATTGGGCTGGTATTGATGCATCGGCTAATGCGCATTAATGATAAGCACGCTCTAAGATTTTATAGATCCAGCCCATCCCCGTAGTAAATTATGAGGTGCTTCCCAGAGTTATCCTCATACACCTGACATTATCTCAGTCATTTGGAGTGCAAAATCTCCTCTCCAATAGGATTTCTGAATACATGACTAGCTAACACTTGAAATAATTGCTACTTGCAGCAAGAGGCTTCTATCATGTCAGGACAAAGACACAATTGCAAGAAGTTAATTAAATCTCGTGACAAAGATTAAATCTAAGCATTTCATATTTTTCTATCAAATGTATGATTCCGTAGTGAAGATAATGCCACTAAACCTGATTTCACTTTGATAAATGCGCTCTCACAAGAACTGCACTTGAGTGACAAGTCATATCCTAGAGGTTATTTACAGACACTTTAGCTTTTTAACTGATCCAACTGACTCCAAGTTGTTGGGAGCCCTGTTATTAGTTTTACAAAAGATAACTCAGTGGTTTATGAGTACAATGCTTTTAAGGAGATATTTGGAAGCGGACAGTGATTACACGTTTGATAAATTGTACTGTACAGACAGAACAGAAGTTATATGGCTCTTCTTCATCTAAAGTTAATCTATAAAAGGTCTCGCACAATAAATATCTGATAACCTTAAATCAGAAGAAGTTACTTAAGCTCTTTACACTTGTACAAAACCAATTTCGGCTTTGTTGTTCCTGAATCCTAAACCATGAGCTGCAGCTAATATTGTTAGTGTTTTTAGTGATACATTGTGCTCCAAACAGAACATAAATGTGAGCATAAGTGTGAAAAGGCAACCTTTCTTCCCCCCTCGAATTCAGTCCAAGTATAGCTCAAATAATTGGTCCAGAATTGTTTACCATTTTAAGCCGACAAAATATGAGTGTCTATTTTAAACGGGATTACGTGTTGCTTCAGTTCCATGATCGTGTAGGTTTTAATTTGAGCTTGTCCAGAAGCTGTATTTTTCTCTAGTATCTTGTTTTATCTGCATTAAGTACTTTCTATGGCTGACCAGGCGCAACTAAAAGACTTCTATCATAAAATCTTTTTGAAGTTCTTTTTCCTGTTTGCATTAGTGTGTGCCCGTGCATGTAGACCGTCTCACTAATATCTGTGTTTCACATCAGAACCTCTCACAGTCTGCCATTATCTTTTTACAGGCTCTCCACTGGCCCCGGGCTCACGGTGGAGAACGCACTTGTATCATTTGACAACTCCAGCAGCAGAACCAGACACTGCGCTCGGCTAGCATCGCTGCACTGCATACTTGGCTGCAGATAAACACACGGAGTGGAGTGGACACTTCAGAGCAGGCTCCACGCGGACGAGGCGGGACGTCCCATCATCGGTACACTGCAGGTCTTGTGCACTAAGGGGATTTCCACAGAGAGACAGGACAGTGAGTGATGCCGTGTCAACAGAAAAGTCTATTGTTCTGTATGTTGTGGCCATGTTACAGAGGTAATTGGGTTCAATATCACAGACAACCACAGCTTTAGGATTTATAACCTGTCAGTAGAAATAAGCTCCTCACATTACACGGAAACACTATGGGTTTTAGAGCTAGTAGTAGTTGACAAATGGCTTTATAAAAGGCTTTAGGCTGGTGCATACCAAAATATGACTGTAGTACCCACTAGAGTAAGCTAATAAGTAAGTAAGTAAGTAAGTATTTCTTGTGTCAGTCCCAAACTCATGTAAATGGAGGCAAATTCCATGCCAGATTTGCAATAGAAATAAATCAAATAATGGTTTCTCCTTTGCGAGTGCTAAATAAATCAAACTAAACAAATACCTTATATCATTCACTTACAATGCCGTCATTACATGCAACATTTAATCATCCACTAAATAATAATGATAGTATTATTATTAATAATCAAACCAATGCAGTACTGTTGAATCTCAGACCTTTCTTTTGTGGAGGTAAATGATGCACACATCTTCTTTCCCAATCTAAGTGCTGAAGTAATGTAGTGACATGCATGTCCATGTGTTCTAATAGCTTATTAGTATATTATTCACAGACTTCTAAGAGTACAAATTGCTGGTTAGGCCATCCTCGGTATGCTTTTCTGAGATGACAGGGCAAATATGTCTCAACGCCGTTTACGGCTCGACTTTTAAGTTACCATATAACAATAGCTTTAGGCACTGAATCAAAGCCTCACTGACTCTCCCGTATAAACAGACTAAAAGCTGTAAGTGCAAGGCATTTGTCATCCAGGTACAAGTCCTGGAAATAGGTGTGTTTTGACATAAAGGTTGCATACCAGGAGTGGAAAATAATGTTTCTATTGACTTTGAGTGTATTTGTATGTGCGTGTGTGGCAGTGCAGGCTGTTACTCATACAGGTTATTCATTGATCCGGGTGACTTAGAGGGAGTGGTGTGCACGCCTGGGATGGGCTCGGGTTCAGGACGGACAGAGTGAGTGAATACACTTACAGACCACCAGCAGCTCAGAGCAGCACACTAAACACACGTGTTTGAGGACAAAACACACACAAGCTGACCCACAACTCTCAAAGTCACTCCTCCAAATCTCTCCCCATCTTTCAAGAGTGGGGTTTGTCCAACACACAAATTGGAATTGAAGCAACAGCAAAATGTTAAGTGAAAGTAATGTCAATGAAGGGGTGAAAAAGTCACTTACTTAAACACAATTCAAATTCCAGTTTATTTATAGGTTCTAAAAGCAAATAAAAAAAACATACATAGTAATGGTAGCATTTGCAGTAATGATTATAGTGAAAAGAAACTGTTTTTTTTTATTAAATTTCGACTACCGGTAGTACATTTCCAACACATGCATTTGGAGTATTTTTCCACACCTTCTAGTGGCTTTGTACAGAGGTGCTGAAGGACCGGGTTAAGTAAAGAAATGTGACTGTGACTGTGACTATTGTAAAAAAGCTATGACAAAAATCTCCAAACATAGCATATTAGAGCATGATAAAGAATGTGACAGCTCGGCACATGTCGCGCAAACACACACACACACACACATTCACACACAGGGAGGTTGAGGAGGCGAGGCGGCATGACCCAACATGCACTTGGCTCCGAAGGAAAGCCGTCGGACGCACCAGCGCACAAAGACTCTGGAAAGACAAACCAAAGAAAGCAGGCATTCCACGGGGACAGGCCTGCAGTGCTCTCTGAGCTGTGGCGAGAGACACTGAGGAGCACCAGTGAGAGGAGGGAGATGGGGATGGTCCATGAGTAATGATCATAATGGTCTGCCAGTGGGTGAAACTACTACAGTTCAAGTAGACACTGTAGGTGGTAGTGGGGTGGGTGATATTAATACAGATGAATACGATTGTGTTTTTTCTTTTTGGAGTATGCCAAAAACTGTAGCCAGACAACATTGTGTCAATCCAACAGAGATGTGTTAAAACATGTCTTTAAAAGTATTAGTTGAGGTTTAATTGTCGTTCAAATGTGAAATCTCTCTCTCGCAAAAGTGCAGAAATAGCACCTCATATATAATACCGTTAAGTAAAGCGTAATATACATATATGTATATATATATATATATATATATATATATATATATATATATATATATAACTCTATACCATCTTCAAAACAACAATCAACGATGTAAACATTATTTACATTTCGATCTATTTTCCAACGCGATGGATCTATAAAGGTTGTCTAAGTAAGTCTGATAATAGATGTTCAGCTACAAAGTCACGGTGGTGGATAATCTGATTTGTCTGATTGAGGTGATATTGGGGATGACTCAACTTAAAGTTATGATTAAGGACTAAATACGTAATAACCCATGTCTTCTGTCAGTCACTCTGTCATGTCATGAACTTGAACTTCTCCAGATGAACTTAATTTGCTGACCATTATACTAATTGCACTTGAGACCAAATCCGTGCTGGATGAACCAACGTGCTTCCAGTGGCGATCGAGATACATAAATGAAGTCATCCCTCCCAGTCACAAAAGGGAGTGACCGACCGTCAACAGAGATTAACGTGCTCTGATTGAAAAACCATTCATCACCATCAATCACGATCGGCAACACTGAGTTCTGATCGGGCGCGCATTAGAAACAAGCGGCTGTTTCTTTGTGCACGGACAATAAACAGTTTGCATCGTTCAAATCTGTCATCATTAAGTCATGATCACATAACTTAAGCTTGAGCCTTTAAGTAGGGAATAGAAAAAAAAAGAAGCAGCAAGGTATAGAGAGTTGACCACATGCTAAAAGTTGCTCATAGCTAAGAACTCACCTGCATACGACTTCTTCATGGTGACTGATCTTGCCTTTGCCCTGTAGATAGCTCAAATCTTCCCTTCTCTCAAGTTTGCATCCCTGAATAGCCGCCTCCTTTAGATGGTTTTCCTCTCCTCTTTTGCACAAGCTGTCCAGGTACGACTCACTGCGTGCTCCCGCTGCGAGACACTTTTTGGAAGAGCGTGTCTTGACAATGGATACAATCACACCTGCCTCCTGACGCTCCCGACGCTCCTTACGCACGCCCAGTCCAGCAGCGGGAGTGGTTTCATGCAGCTTTTCCACACGTGAACTTCAGCGCCATAAAGACAAGGGGACTTACCTCCAGGGGATGTTTGCTGCTGCTGCTGCTGGCTCGAGCTCCTCTGTTTATTTTACAAACTTTTACTTGATGATGATGTCACAATTAGACTGCATAGTGATCAATGTCACACAGGTAAACCTACATTGTTCCGATTAAAATAGCCGAATTAATGACAATATACCTGTTAAGGATAATATTTGGTAAAGCAGTCAGTTGGCCTAGATAAGTGAGGAGGAGGTCACTTTAGTCAAATTGTATTCGAGCAGCAAACTAATGCAACATACTCCCTTGAGTTCTTATTCATTTGTATAATGTTCTTATTGCTTATTCTTATTGAGACATTGTGCTAGAGTTAGTGCACACCCAGCATAAGTCTGCATCATTATATATGCACTGTCAATAGTTTTCCCCGATCAGAAAGGTTTGGTTGCTGGCTTTGATGATGCAGGTCTACTTTGTGTGGAACGTTAACAGTTGGTGCTCTGGCCTGTGGATGGTTCTGATGTTGTCGGCCCAGATCTATGACTCTGCCGTGCCCGTTACTTCTGACTCTCTGACCTTTTCAAATGCGTCTTGTCAGGGCAAACTTCTTTTAGCTCACAGAGATAACACTGTGATTGAGGAGCTGCACTTGTGAGCAGCAGTGACCTCCTGTAGCTGTATAAAGGACATTTTGTATAATTAATATTGACGTACCAAGCATATCGTTATAGTTGAAAAGGAGGGTGGATTATATAATGTTAGAGAGTAATGAAACTAGAAAGGTAAAGCTGACTCCAAAATTCTAAAATGATAGCATAATTATACCCAGATTCCAATGTCCCACAAATTGGAAGTGTTCATGACTCAACCATAAGAAAGACACTTAGGCTCATCTCACATTTGCCAAGAAACATCTGGATGATCCTCCAATTTCTTCTTCTTATTTTAAACGTTGTGGATGTTGCGTGACTGAATACATCTGGTGTAAAATCAACACAGCACTTTCACTTTCTTTCTCTCCTTTTTTTTTTACGGTATAACTCAGAACACGTACTTTGACACAACTGCAGTAGGTTTCGGTTCGGTTTTCGGTTGGCTACCCGCTGCCATTAAAAGTAACACAACAACAAACCGAGGGGAGAAAACAGTGGGTAAAAATAACTATGAAGCTAATGACACATGAGTTATCACACACATTTGGTGTCAGTTACTGCTTCAAATAGTCGCCCAGCAAGTTGTTAGGTTCAGGCTGTGATTACCGTTTCACTGTTTGATTTATTTTCCCCTTAATAAATCAAACCTGCATTTAATAACTGCATTTTATGTTTAGTTTGTGAGATTAGAAAACTGGTTTGATGATCTGAAGCTTTTAAGTGTAGTAAAAATGCAAACAATTTAGAAATTGGCAAGGGTCCATGCACTCCTTGTAACTCGCTGATGAAAGTCACACTTCAACCGCTTACAGATGTGACGAGTGACACAGAAAAACAGGAAGTTGAATCATAACAGGTTGTTTAAAGATTAGCATTTGATCTAAGTATTTCAATCCACACACTTTTACATGTACAAGGTGGAATTTTAGATTTTACCGTTATAGTATGTCACTGAGAGTAATTTTATTTGAATACATGTACGTTTGCATACTTTTTTACGTTAATATACACAGTCTGAATTGAACTAAATTGTTTAGTTTTGTTCTGATACCAAGTAAAACTATGGCAAGTATCATAAAGTCAATCAGATACATGAGTTTTGTGTTCAAATGCATTTAAACGTTGGCGTAGAGGCTATCATTATTTTTGCTTCAACTCATTTTAAAATAACATAAATGTGCAGATAAACAACAAAAAATTTCAACAATCAATACTTTTGGATCAATATCAATATCAAGGTTTAATTATGAAGCACACTTACAACTTTAAAAGTGCTGTATATAAGAATGTTACTATTGTTATTATTATGTTCTAATTTTTATTAAGAGTATAAGAGGTTTTTTAAGAGCTTTTCTATTGAGAGTGTTTTTTTTAAAGTTTTTTTATAAGTTATTTGTTTTTTATTATTTACTTCTGCACCTACTTTGTGTTGCAACACTGGGATTTCCCCATTGCGGGACAAAATAAGACTTATCTTATCTTAGCAAAGTGCAATAATACATATATACAGACTATTAAAATACACATGAAGTTAATCAAAATAATGACTCAGTTCGTGTTTAAAAGGCCTGAGAGAAAAGGTAAGTTTTTAACAAGGATTTAAACTGCTCAGTGTCTCAGCAGCTCTAACATGCAGAGGCTGTTCCAGAGCCTGGGCCCCCCACAGAGAAAGCTCGGGCCCCTCTGCTTTTCAGCTTTGACCTGGGCACATCCAGGAGGAGCTGAGGGGAGGTACAAGCAGGAACATGGAGCCAGACCATTTTAACAGGGAGCCAGACCATTTAAAGATTTAAAAGCCACAAGCAACATTTTAAATTGGATTCTGTGGATAACGGGAGCCGGTGCAGTGATGCCAGGACTGGAGTCATGTGGTGGTGACGCCTTGTAGCTGTGAGCAGCCGGGCCACCACGTTTTGCACTAACTGCAAGCGTTTAAGAGAGGTCAGATCAAAACCATAATAAAGAGAGTTGCAGTAATCTAGGCGGGATGTGATGAATGAGTGAATCAGTCTTTTGAGGTTCTTGGCAGATAAGTATGGTTTTACTTTAGCCAGTACCTCAACTGATTGTGACCACTGCACTGACTTCTTTGTCCAGCTTACGAGATGATTCCACCAGCACAGCAGGATTTCTCACAAATGGGAGGTTAAAAGAAGACAGAAAATCTGAATCACCAAAAACAACCATTTTAGTTTCAAGATTATGAGTCATCCAGTCTTTTATGTTTCTGAGGCAGTGAATCAAGGGCTCAAATGAGGAGGTATTTGACTGCGGGAATATACATTTTTTAACATCATCAGCAAAGCAATGGGACGAGATATCGTATTTTTTAAAGAGTGATCCTAATGGCAAGAAATAAATTAACCCTAGGATGGAACCCTGGGGTACACCATAGTTCAAAGGGGCATTTTAAACTGGGCTGAGGTGAAAAGAAAAGGTTTGTTCTGAACCAGTTAAGTGCGAAGCCTTTAACACTAACAGACAGTTCTAAACACAACAGAATACTGTGGTCAACTGTGTCAAAAGCTGAAGTCATATCTAAAGCAGAAGGGCAGAATAATTTCCTGAATCAAGTGTTAAAAGAAGATCATTAAAACAGTGCAGTTTCTGTGCTATATTCTGGCTAGCTCAGTCAGTATCGATATATCAGTATTTTGGTATCAATCTATCACTTTTACTGACACATTCTTCTGCAACAGCCTCCTGTGTCCTATTTAACACGATTCAAGCAACACTACAGAGAGAGAGACATGTTTTTTGTAAACAACAAGCACATTTTGGTTGAGTCATTTCTTTTGCCTTTGATGCAACTTATCATTTTCTGTTTCCTGTAACATGCTTTGACAAGTACAGTATATAAACTATAGGTTTGCAGTTGTACAGTCCCCGCCCCTTAACAAGCCTTCAACTCCAATGTTACTTCACAATTACAAAAGTGTCTGCCTCCTGTTCATCTCCATGAATATGTTATTGCTTAGAATGGCAATAAACTTACCTTCCATTTATTGAATTAAAGGGTTTTATCTTGAATATTTGTATTTTTACTGTCAGTGGGGCACTTCACCACAGATCTGACCTGTAACTCAGCCTGGTTTCATCCCCTGCTTTGTCTCCATTCAGATAGATAATTTGAATGTCATATTCTTGAACATTGTTGACTGTCTATTGTGAACTAGTGTATAGTGCAGCGACTGTCAATTGTAAACTAGTGTATAGTGCAGCGACTGTCTATTGTAAACTAGTGTATAGTGCAGCGACTGTCTATTGTGAACTAGTGTATAGTGCAGCGACTGTCTATTGTAAACTAGTGTATAGTGCAGCGACTGTCTATTGTAAACTAGTGTATAGTGCAGCGACTGTCTATTGTGAACTAGTGTATAGTGCAGCGACTGTCTATTGTGAACTAGTGTATAGTGCAGCGACTGTCTATTGTAAACTAGTGTATAGTGCAGCGACTGTCTATTGTAAACTAGTGTATAGTGCAGCGACTGTCTATTGTAAACTAGTGTATAGTGCAGCGACTGTCTATTGTAAACTAGTGTCTAGTGCAGCGACTGTCTATTGTAAACTAGTGTCTAGTGCAGCGACTGTCTATTGTAAACTAGTGTATAGTGCAGCGACTGTCTATTGTAAACTAGTGTATAGTGCAGCGACTGTCTATTGTAAACTAGTGTCTAGTGCAGCGACTGTCTATTGTAAACTAGTGTATAGTGCAGCGACTGTCTATTGTGAACTAGTCTAGTGCAGCGACTGTCTATTGTAAACTAGTGTCTAGTGCAGCGACTGTCTATTGTAAACTAGTGTCTAGTGCAGCGACTGTCTATTGTAAACTAGTGTATAGTGCAGCGACTGTCTATTGTAAACTAGTGTCTAGTGCAGCGACTGTCTATTGTGAACTAGTGTCTAGTGCAGCAACTGTCTATTGTAAACTAGTGTCTAGTGCAGCGACTGTCTATTGTAAACTAGTGTCTAGTGCAGCGACTGTCTATTGTAAACTAGTGTCTAGTGCAGCGACTGTCTATTGTGAACTAGTGTATAGTGCAGCAACTGTCTATTGTGAACTAGTGTCTAGTGCAGCGACTGTCTATTGTAAACTAGTGTCTAGTGCAGCGACTGTCTATTGTAAACTAGTGTCTAGTGCAGCGACTGTCTATTGTAAACTAGTGTCTAGTGCAGCGACTGTCTATTGTGAACTAGTGTATAGTGCAGCAACTGTCTATTGTGAACTAGTGTCTAGTGCAGCGACTGTCTATTGTAAACTAGTGTATAGTGCAGCGACTGTCTATTGTGAACTAGTGTATAGTGCAGCGACTGTCTATTGTAAACTAGTGTCTAGTGCAGCGACTGTCTATTGTGAACTAGTGTATAGTGCAGCGACTGTCTATTGTAAACTAGTGTCTAGTGCAGCGACTGTCTATTGTGAACTAGTGTCTAGTGCAGCGACTGTCTATTGTAAACTAGTGTCTAGTGCAGCGACTGTCTATTGTAAACTAGTGTATAGTGCAGCGACTGTCTATTGTAAACTAGTGTCTAGTGCAGCGACTGTCTATTGTAAACTAGTGTCTAGTGCAGCGACTGTCTATTGTAAACTAGTGTATAGTGCAGCGACTGTCTATTGTAAACTAGTGTCTAGTGCAGCGACTGTCTATTGTAAACTAGTGTCTAGTGCAGCGACTGTCTATTGTAAACTAGTGTATAGTGCAGCAACTGCCTAATCCACCTTTGCACAGCACAGACATGACAATAGGAAGCTTTGGGGACTCAGGTTTATGACACTTGTTGTTTTTCTCGTAAGTGTGGTCTGTGTTCGTGCTTCTTTCCGCACTTCTATTCTTCGGACCTTAAAGTGCGGCTTTCCAGCTTCCTTTGAACCCAACGTGTTGCTGCTCAGACATTGTTTCTGTCTCAAAGCAGGTAGCAAGCTGTGAGCGCAAACATCTCACAAACATGACATGTGCTGCTGCTCATGACATTTCATAATCAGTTGAAGCAAGCACCTCTCACACAAGCTGCAACTCATATTCTTCTTTTTGGTGTATCGACAAAATACATGAAAAAAGTAAATGCTACAGGTAACAAGATGATTTACATGTGTAACAAGTATTAAAACATACACGATGGACAGCTACTTTCAACCAAATGTTTATTTAAAAATGTACATAACTGAAAACTAGAACAATATTAACAATATATACAAGAATACACAATAATATTGAATGATTATTTGTAATGTCTCTCAAAGTCTGTTAGGACAAAAGACGTTGTCATTGATTGGCTTGAATGAGCGTGAACCATCACAGACACATTGGATCCTCTTATCGTCTTATGGTGCCGCGCATGTCTTCATACACTTCATTATGAGAAATGGGTCTTGGTTTACATTCTGCATGGCAAAACTTGACCTAGGTAAAACACCAGATTTTACATATATAGTTTAATCTTACAAGAACAAACTTAATCATAAAGGAACTTGAGTTGACCGCCCCCAAGAATTCCATTCATGTTTTTGTCACCTGCAATGATTACCTTTCGGATTGCAAACAGAAGCAAAACTATGAAGAAAGCGATCAGCACGGCAGATGAGATGCTCACTAATGTCACTACCAGGTTTTTGTTTGCCAGGTCACAAGTTGGAGGTGAAACTGTAGACTTGTTTCTTCCAGGGCAGAGATCTAAAAGATAGATTTGTTGACATTTAACAAACACTGACAACAAAATGTTACCGCTTAATCTCACCTCTTACAACCAACAGCAAGGATCCTTCACAAGCTACATCGCTGTCATGTGTATAGTGTGTATACCAGTAAACCCCAGTGTCATCTGTTGTCAGGTTTTTCAGGATAATTTCAAAGTTGGAAAAATCGCCACGAAACTCTGTTCCGTCTGGATCAGTAATTTTTTCTTTAGAGGATGTTGTTTTGTAGAAAAGGTCCATATTTTTGTCCAGGCCTTTCGTCACTTTTATATAAAAAGCTTCTTTTGAACATTCACATTTGATGGTAATGGACTCCCCTGGAGTTGCCCATTTCACTAAAAAATAAATACAATGCCAGTAAATAAATGAATAAAGACCAATTTAAAAATTTGTCAATCCACAATTAGAAATCTTGTTAACCTGTTTCACCTTTGCTGCATGAAGTTGTAGAGACAGAGATGCAGAAGACAACAAAGACTCTCAAGCAAAACCGCCACAATGTAGACATGCTGCGTTCACTGTCAACTTGTTCTGAGCAGAAGTCTGGCTTTCAAACACTCACAAACATATACTGTGTGACCATGTGACATAAATGAAACTAGTGCACACAGTGTAGGTGAAAGATCTAAGGATGAGGAAATGTTGAGAGAAGTAAACAGGACATCTATTTGCTTGCTCGAAGGTGCAACTTTTCTGTTATATACAGTAGTGCACCTTTAAATGTGGATTATATTTTGTTTGGGATTGTATTGATGTGGCTGTGTGCTGCAATTGTGTTGTTACTTTATGTTGCCCTTCATATCCAACACTTTATTTCAACTAGATTTAATTAATACAATGTATGTATGCAATGTATTGACCAAATGTGCATAGGCCAATAATATAATATAAATAATAATATTTGTTGACCAATTAGATTTTGCTAAAACGCTTACTGGATAATTTACATGTTTAAAGGAAGTGGTTGAATCTGTCAATTCTTGTGAAACTAAATAATAAAGTGATTTGCTGAGTCAAGGTAATCCAAAGAAGAGGAGACTGGGTCAGTTGTCACTCTGCATTTTTTATAGAATAAAAGGTTTGATCAAAAAAGCGAAATAACAGATTTATGTGTTTTTAGGGTCTGCATTTATGTCCTGAATATGAACTTTATTTGCTAGAGATATGTGCAGAAAAGCATTTTCAAAACGTCCAAAAAATAACCATGCAATGATTTATTACAACTTTCCATGACATTGAAATAGTGCAGCTGGGTGTCACATAGTTAACACCTCTTTATGAAACAAAACATCAACAATTGATTTAATAATATCCATAAGTGGATTTTTCTTGACACTAAAATGAACAATTGCGTGAGCGCTAAAAAGTAGCTGACAGATTTGATTTGATTTGATGGCTCTTTTGTGGTTCTGACCCCATTCATTGTACTTTCATTTACTTCTATGGGAATTGTTTGTGCAAAAAATGAGTATGTATGTTGTCACAGCCCCCAACACCGTGTTGGAACCCCCATAACAAGATAGTGAGCACAAGCTTGAAAGATGGAATGAAAAGACTCAAATAGCTGAGATATGGCTCTTTAAAATTAAACAGAAGCAATCACGATACAAAGTCTGTGTACTTCTGTGTGCTGTCTAACTTGTTGATCTGCAGAGAGTTGGCCCATATCAAAAGTAGGTCATACTTTAAGTTCATTTTTGGGCCGTGGCTGCAGAGCCGCGGCGCGGTCAAATTGCCCAACAGTTTCTGGAGCTGCGGCACGGCCATTATAGCCTAGCACAGCCATCACCAAATGGCGGAGCCCGGTCCGGATCCGGACCGAGTGATGATTCTGTCCGGACCCGTGACCGGTGGTAAATTCACGAGATAAGGTCATTTTCATGGAGCATTTTTTTTGTGTGGCTATATTGACACAGCGCTGCTACTCCCATGCTTTCACACATCCGGGAACTTGTGCAGTGGCAACCGAGTCCGCCATTTTGAAAGGGGCACAACAGCTCGTCTACTACATACGAAATCCAAGAAATATGAGGCCAAAATCCTGCGTTCTGTTAGGACATTGCTCTGTTGACTGACCAAGGAATGATAGCTTTGTCGTGTAGCTTAGTTTGCCGTTATCGTCTAAAGAATCAAAGTATTCGTAGCTCATTATGCCGTAGAAAAGGATGCAGTCGTGTTGGTTTTTATATATCGCGTGCCCCTTTTAAAATGGCCGCTATGGGGAAGTCCCGGCTGTATGATGTCACCGCGCATGTATAAATACGACAATATGGCATGCCCGGGGTTCGGTCACCTGCACGGGGCTGAACAGCTGTCAGCTCCACCGCGCGAGTGAGTGACAAACGATAGAACTTCAGATCAACAAAGGGTCTACCGCCTTAATTAAACTGATGTTAATTCTACAGCGTGCGCAGAACACAATAGACTTATATATATGTCCATCTCGCTCTTCTTTCCTTCCTCTTCTCGGTTTCCGATAGAACTTCTCTCCGTTTATCTTCTGCTGCACTCAACTGCCACATATACCTTCACCATTTTGATTATTGTAAAGCGTGCAACATCATTAATGAAGTTTTGGGCAGCAGCTCCTCCTCTTGATTCAGAATCCTTTCCTCATCAAAGAAGTCAGAGGATTTTCGAAGGAAGCGACTCAGACATTCAAGTGGCACATGCAGGATCTCTACAGCTTGAGCTCATTGATCTGAGGGAAATGCTGCATTAAGAGAGCATTTTGAGACAACTGACCTGCTACTTTCTGGTTACAGACTGTTTCTGAGAGTGTGTCCCCTGGTCTAACCAAAGTAGCACTGTACACCTTAACTATGTTTGGATGGACTTACAGCTGTGAGTCAGCTTTTTCCACGATGAACATTGTCAAAAACAAGTACTGTTCTAGGCTCAACAATGAACACCTAGATATGTGCCTGAGAATGGCACTAACTTCATTCCAACCAAGATTTAAATGACTGGCAGGTCAGCCACATGCTCATTTTTCTCATTAAAGGTTCAGGGCCCTATAAGAAAAGTAAAAGAAAAATAATTAAAAGAGAAAAGTTCAGGGAAAAGACTCACTTCTGTTTGCATTTCTCCCCCTAAAAAGCCACTTGTTTTTTGAAGATGTGGACTTTTTTTCTGGAAAAGCCGGCCTTCATTTTTTTGGGCTGGGACCTTCTTATTTTAAGAACAAAGATGAGAGAATGTTAAGTCAATGCTCTGTTTGCACATTTTAGTTTTTATAAGTTATTTAAGAGAACAATTAGTTATTCCACTTTTTATTATTTTTTTATTCTGAGGTTTCTGTTTTCTTTAATCTGAAATAAAAGCCTTAAATGTATTTGCCTGGGACGACTTTTATTTATGTTAAAAGAGATAGTTATGCACCAGTTCATTTCCTGCATTGAAATGAACAATAAGTGTTGTTGAAACCAGATGAAAATGTCGACACGAGCTGGACTTCGGTTCGGACCTTCCACTTGAACAACCTTTTATAACTGGACCTCACTGACTTTGAATCACTGGCCCCGCAGTTTCGGCCGCGCCGCGGCTCTGTAGACACGCCCTTGTTTTTGGACGAGGCCACGTAGACTGCGCCCTCTGCTGGCATCAGAAGGAACTACAACAGGAAATCAATCTGAGCTTTGCAAGTGGAAAAACATGTAAATGGAGCAGAAGAGTAACGGGACAAAGCCAAAGCAGCCTGACCGTGACAGAAACACTTTTAATGTGCCATTATGTTTGTGGCAGAGAAGTGACTATAGGGCTTATATTACATATTAGAGTTACTTTATATTTTATTAGCATTAGCCTACTTTTACTTGCATTTTCTGTCCAGGTTTATGAGGTGAGAGTCTGTTGCCAGGGAAACATTGAAACACTGCCAACAGTTTGACAACTTCCTGTTTAGGGCGGTTGTTGTGGAAATAGTTGTGATAAAGCAGATTCTGGTCACACCAAAATAGACATTTATGTTTCTAGATTTTATTTAAACATTTTATGAATATATACTTTTGACATTTGTAGAGGTGACAGGCTTCAAGCTTTTATTTGAAGGTCTATTTGTAGATCCAACTACTATACTACTATAGTGCAGCAATTGCCTTATCCCCCTTTGCACAGCACAGACATGACATTTGAGGTCTCAGGTTTATGAAGCTTGTTGTGTTTCTCGTAACTGTGGTCTGTGTTCACGCTTCTTTCCACATTTCTGTTCTTTGAACCCAGTGTGTCGCTGCTCAGACATGGTTTTTGTCTCTGAAAACCACATAACTCTGCAAAGCTGTTAACAAGCTGTGACCGCAAACATCTCACAAACATGACATGTGCTGCTGCTCATGACATTTCATAATCAGTTGAAGCAAGCACCTCTCACACAAGCTGCAACTCATATTCTTCTTTTTGGTGTATCGACAAAATACATGAAAAAAGTAAATGCTACAGGTAACAAGATGATTTACATGTGTAACAAGTATTAAAACATACACGATGGACAGCTACTTTCAACCAAATGTTTATTTAAAAATGTACATAACTGAAAACTAGAACCACCAACCAACACAGACACATTGGATCTTCTTATCGTCTTATGGTGCCGCGCATGTCTTCATACACTTCATTATGAGGAATGGGTCTTGGTTTATATTCTCCATGGCAAAACTTGACCTAGGTAAAACACCAGATTTTACATATATAGTTTAATCTTACAAGAACAAACTTAATCATAAAGGAACTTGAGTTGACCGCCCCCAGGAATTCCATTCATGTTTTTGTCACCTGCAATGATTACCTTTCGGATTGCAAACAGAAGCAAAACTATGAAGAAAGCGATCAGCACGGCAGATGAGATGCTCACTAATGTCACTACCAGGTTTTTGTTTGCCAGGTCACAAGTTGGAGGTGAAACTGTAGACTTGTCTCCTCCGGGGCTGTGAACTAAAAGATAGATTTGTTGACATTTAACAAACACTGACAACAAAATGTTACCGCTTAATCTCACCTCTTACAACCAACAGCAAGGATCCTTCACCAGCAACATCGTTGTTCTCTTGTTTATAGTCACACCAGTAAACTCCAGTGTCATTTGTTGTCAGATGTTTCAGGAGAATTTGAAAGTTGGGAAATTTGCCATAAATCTGTGTTCTGTCTGGATAAGCCATTACTTCTTTAGAGAACTTTGTTTTGGAGAAAATGTCAGCATTTTTTTCCGGGCCTTTTGTCACTTTTATTTGAATAGCTTCTTCTGGACTCTCCTTACATTCACATTTGATGGTAATGGACTCACCTGGAGTTGCCCATTTCACTAATAAATAAATACAATGCCAGTAAATAAATGAATAAAGACCAATTTAAAATTTGTCAATCCACAATTAGAAATCTTGTTAACCTGTCTCACCTTTGCTGCATGAAGTTGTAGAGACAGAGATGCAGAAGACAACAAAGACTCTCAAGCAAAACCGCCACGATGTAGACATGCTGCGTTCACTGTTCTGAGCAGAAGTCTGGCTTTCAAAAACTCACAAAAATACGTACAAAAATGTGACCATGTGACATAAATGAAACTATTGCACACTGTGTAGGTGAAAGATCTAAGGATGAGGAAATGTTGAGAGAAGTAAACAGGGCATCTACTTGCCTGCTTGAAGATGCAATGTAATTTTGTTGTTACTTTATGTTGCCTTTCATATCCAACATTTTATTTCATCTGCAACTGAATTAAATTAAATTTACCTGTGCAATGTATTGGCCAAATGTGCATATATAACATAAATAATCATATTTGTTGACCAATAAGATTTTGCTAAAACGCTTACTGGATAATTTACATGTTTAAAGGAAGTGGTTGAATCAGTCAATGCTTGTGAAACTAAATAATAAAGTGATTTACTGTTGATGTCGGAGTCAAGGTAATCCAAAGAAGAGGAGACTGGGTCAGTTGTCACTCTGCATTTTTTATAGAATAAAAGGTTTGATCAAAAAAGCGAAATAACAGATTTATGTGTTTTTAGGGTCTGCATTTATGTCCTGAATATGAACTTTATTTGCTAGAGATATGTGCAGAAAAGCATTTTCAAAACGTCCAAAAAATAACCATGCAATGATTTATTACAACTTTCCATGACATTGAAATAGTGCAGCTGGGTGTCACATAGTTAACACCTCTTTATGAAACAAAACATCAACAATTGATTTAATAATATCCATAAGTGGATTTTTCTTGACACTAAAATGAACAATTGCGTGAGCGCTAAAAAGTAGCTGACAGATTTGATTTGATGGCTCTTTTGTGGTTCTGACCCAAAACAGGCAGAACTTTAGAGGCTCCTGTTTCATTGTACTTTCATTTACTTCTATGGAAATTGTTTGTGCAAAAAATGAGTATGTATGTTGTCACAGCCCCCAACACCGTGTTGGAACCCCCATAACAAGATAGTGAGCACAAGTTTGAAAGATGGAATGAAAAGACTCAAATAGCTGAGATATGGCTCTTTAAAATTAAACAGAAGCAATCACGATACAAAGTCTGTGTACTTCTGTGTGCTGTCTAACTTGTTGATCTGCAGAGAGTTGGCCCATATCAAAAGTAGGTCATACTTTAAGATTATTTTTGGACGAGGGCAAGTAGACTGCGCTCTCTGTTGGCATCAGAAAGAACTACAACAGGAAATCAATCCGAGTTTATTTGCAAATGGAAAAACATGTAAATGGAGCAGAAGAGTAACGGGACACAGCCAAAGCAGCCTGACCGTGACAGAAACACTTAACCCTAACCCACAATTATATATAAGTTTCAAATAATGTTGGATTTCTGCAGCGCCCCAGGAAATCAACCTCAGTTAAAGGCTACAAACCTGGTAAAGAAAATGTATTTTTCATAATCAAGAAAGGTCATGCCTTGTTATCTTTACAGCCAACTCACAAAGCAACAGCTGTGCTCGAATATAAACTGCTTTTAACAAGGCTTCAATAAATCCATACAGTTGTTGCCTGTTTAGGGCGGTTGTTGTGGAAATAGTTGTGATAAAGCAGATTCTGGTCACACCAAAATAGACATTTATGTTTCTAGATTTCATTTAAACTTTGTATTAATACATCTACATTTGACAACATTTGGAGAGGTGACAGGCTTTAAGCTTTTATTTGAAGGTCTATTTGCAGATCCAACTACTGTGAATTATATATTTAATACAGATGTTGGAAGGAAAGTGATAAAAAGTGTTCAAATAATGTAATATTAATCAATGGTCAGTAGAAACAGAATTCATACAATATTTCATAGCTAAACACTTTCTATCCAAGCTGTCCTCAAATCTAAAAGTGTGTGCTTGGTCAAAAAGCATGAGGCCATATAATTGATCAGCTGATTCTCTGCATTGACTCAACTCATTTCCTAATCCTTTTTCAGGCCCTCATATCCTGCCTCTTCTCAGAGCTCCCCCGGGACACAGCCTCATCTGGACTGCACATGCTTTAATGATTGTGTCAATAGTCTGTCGTTTCAAATGAGCGCTGTGGCCTTAGTCATTCATTACACACGAGTTAAATAGCTGGGCATATGGCTCAGGGGGAGGAAAATGGTAATCCAGTGTCGTTCTAGAAAAGATTAGGAGAATGATCAATGGGGAATCTGTTTCAGTATTGTTCACTAATACTCACCACAATACAGCATGTCAAATTGACCAAAATGTGTCAAGGCAAGCTGCAAATCAAGACATTTACACATTATATACAAACGTAACTCTATATGACATTGATCCAACGCTTTTTATATTTATATGATCACTTCTTGCAGTCTTTGTCTGACTTTATCTACTGCACTTCATTTATTTAGTAAAATAACTCACTATAGGCCAACTGAACTACTCATGAGTTACGTATATTAGTTTGATGTTTTATTTGTTTTGCAGCCAGTGTGTTGTGTCTTCAGATAGATATACCGTAATAAAAAGTAATAAAAGGACTATTACTTTTGTGCCCTCAGTGAACTCAAGTTTTCATTCACAGCGCAGCAGCATCCTGGCATTTCTCCAGGGCAGGAAGCACTTTCCTGATCTGGAGTGACCTCGGCCTTCAACGAGACAAGGCTGAAATGCACTGGTGTGTCACATCTCGCTTTACACTTGGTTGTACAGCACTGGAGAGAGTGACTTACTTTAGGGGAAGCAATAGCTCTTCATTTGCACGTAGTACATCGAAAGGGCAAATATATATGCTATTTAGCGTTCCATTGCAGTTAAATACAATGTAACTATAGGTTAAACGTATCCGTTACAAGGAATTCCTGTTGTTTCCACTGCATGCAATACCCGAGCTCTTAATCAATAAAGATTTACTCAATCTTGGATTAGATTTACATTAAGCTTTATTTTACAGCGATGATCTGCTTCTTAGACCCATAGTAAGAAGATTATAGAAACCCCATTTAACAGGAAGTCACTAAGTACAGTCAGCCTTTGATGTGTAAGTCATTGTCGGATCAAATAAAGTAGACTTTGTACAAACACATTAATATTGGGCCTATTTTTTAAGCAACGCTGGAGAATAGCGATTCATTTAGTTGTTTTTAAAAATGTATATTTCTAACCAACTTCCATAACTTCAATGGACCTGAATAATTACCTACGCAGGAAATTGGGTTGTTGTGGTAAGAAGCAGAAGTAGCATTATGTTTGTAGAAGTGCATAATAATATCAGTTTTGTTGATTACATAGCAGTAGATTCAGACTTAAATGATGCTGTCCATCTCTGTATATCTCTGCATTAGATTTGCTAAGAGCCATTTCAAACACTACACTGCTTGCCAGAATCACGTTTGACACACATTTCCAAATAAAGTCTGAACAGTGCGATTTACTTACGCACATGAACTCATCATGCATTTGAACTTGGTTTTGAAAAATGTCCAGAAAATGCCGCACACGTTTGAATTGGCCGTGCAGGAGAAGCTTGGTGTTATTTGAAGACATTTCTCTTGTGACAGAGCTGGCTTTGTGATTACTTTGGCTGGGCACTCGTCCAGTCTCAAAGTCTAGATTTCTTATAACTGCCTCCACTTCACTGCACTGCACTGAAAAATGACCCAACTAGGCTTGATTGTAGATTTTAGGTCACATTTATTTTCCATTACCAAGGTCTGTTTTTGTTTCTTTTCCAGAAACTCTTAGAGGAAAAAAAATAGTCACAAGAATTTCGTATCAATCTTTATTGTATTTAGAAATCCACGCATCAAATCTTTCGTATTTTTGTATCTTTTACCATTTACAATAAGTGGAACGCGAGACAAGCATGCCTTTTCCAGCAGGCGTGATGCACTACAGGATGGGCTGAATGTAACAGGACAGAAAATACATAAAGTGCCTTTTTCAACAGTTTTTTTTTCATATTTTAATAGAAAAAAGGTTTAAAACAAAAAGTCGGGCGGCGAGAACGCACAAGTGGAGGAGGGGGAAGGTGATGGGAGGGGCAGGGAGGTGGGTGATATCAGTAAAAAATAAAAAAAAGCTTTTGAATGAAAAAGAGTGGCCTTATCCCAGGATGAGGCTGGACTTGCCCCCGGGCGGGTTTCTTCTGCCCCCGGCGCTGGATCCTCCCGACGGGGCGGACGGCTGTGGCAACTCCTTTTCTTGGTTTGGCTCGTGCTCCTCCTGTTCTCCCTCAATCTCGTCAGGACAGTCTTTAAAACAAACACAGAAAGATGAGTGCTGCAGTTTTACAAGCCCGAATGATTTGTCCTTTCTTACATATATAATTTCATGGTGGTTGCTGGTTTAAGTAGGCAAAACACACTAAATGGCCTTGAGTGAAACGTTGCATGGAGCCATGCGACGCAAAAGCTTCTGAAATAATGTTTCTTTTGTCCGCAAGTAACACGAGAAGAAATTCAAACTGAATTCAAATGGCTTGTTTTTTTATTGTCTATCTGTCCTATCTATCTATTGTCTATCTGTCCCAAGAGGCAACCACTCATTTCTAAACACGCACCTGGAGCTTTACACAACGCCTTTCAAATCCACTCCCTGACGGTCACTTTACAACAGCATTCACAGAAGATAAAGAATACATCCATGACACGTTATATTTATTTAAAAATGGGAGAACATGTGTTCATCTTGTGCTTTGGTACAAACTAACAGACCATGTTCTGTAAATACAGGGCGCGCCAGTTGAATTACCAATTTTTTATCGGTCAGAGGCGTATCTGGCATTCAGTGTGCTAACTCAGTAATGGAAGTCATGCACTGCAGTTTAGACATAGTGGGACTAGAACAGACACGAAGAGCCCTTTTAAATGCTGCTCGAGAGTTCATGATACTTACCATTAGTTGCCTCTTGGCCATTTTCCTGTAGATAAAACAAAAAGAGTCATTTTAAAACACATACAGTACACTTGTAGATCATACGGCTCTACTGTACTCAATGACACATTTACTTCTGCTTTGACACCACAAAGCACATAAACAAAGCACATAAGCAAAGCACATAAGCAAAGCACATAAGCAAAGCACATAAGCACACGTCTATCTCTCCTTTGTGTGGAGGATGTTACACAGAAGGAAGTGTAGAAATATTTACATTTTATTATAATGGTCCGGCACCAATCTGAAAACTGTATTTTGTTTTAAGGATGGAAGCAGATTTTAGACTTTTTTTCCCACAAACAAATAATAATTTGAGGGGAAATCACAAATTGAAAAACAAACAAAATGCTGCTTCAGTACCAGACATGACACTTGGGTGGGTTTGGTGTGTGACTATCAAACATTTAGACTGTCAAGTGTTGCATTCTTATAATTGTTGAAGTAACAAGCAACTGATTGTAGTATTCTGTTCAGAATTCACGGCGCTCATTTCAGACACGCCCGAGAGCATTTACATGAGAGAAAACTGAAATAATAACGATCTGATTAACAAATTCAAGAATTCTATTCATTTCAGAACGACAATTGCAGTCCTATTACACGATCATAGTAAAAGAATCACAGAAGAAGAATAATGAAGAACTGTGCCAGCAGCACCATTCCAGAGAAAATCCTTTTTCACAAATGTTCTTGAGAAAGATGGAACTGATGAATTTCTTGACTTAATCTGAAGGAATCTGGATCCTTTCGGTTCACGGTCTGCTCACATGAGCCGTGGAACAGAACGTACCTGTCGTTTCTGGCTCCACACCAGGGCGGCTCCAGAGTTGTGGATGGTGGTCAGCTCGGGCTCGGGGTTCTTGGGAAACAGGATCGGCTGTTGGCACCGTCTCAGTGGAGCAGAAGGCTCCCCACAGAGAGTCCCTGTGGCGGACCCGGCTTGATCAACACAGACAGACAGGAAAGGGCAACTATTATTATTATTATTATTATTATGTACTTCCAGAAGATACACATCAGGCACATGAATACGGGCGGATAGGGTTGGATTCTGTACTGCACCTTATTGCAAATTCAATGTTTTTTTTTTAATGCATTAATGGATTGTGCTTTACTTTATATTATTATAGATTATACACACCACCATTTAGTTTACATAAGCAGAATACTTCTCAGAGTAGTTTTCAAACACCATAACTTTACCCATAGTTACCCGAGTGAACTTTTGGTGACTCTTCCCACTGTGAGTCGAGAGATAAAACCTTTATGTTGACTAAAATACATTTGAACATTTGTGTTTCTTACACCACGCCCTCAGAGAATTTACTCTTTACTTGATATAGACAAATATTAATATCTCTATACCAGTATATCCGAGTATCCCAAAAATGAACGTCGGATCATATGATGTAAATCCAACAGAAATGTGTGAATACGTCTTTAAAACATGTAGTTGAGGTTTAATTATAAGACAAATGTGAAATGTCTGTAAAATGTATCACAAAAGTGCATAAATATCACCCTCTATTTTTTGACCCAGGTCATCCTTGTAAAAGAGGTCTCGATCTCTATGGGTTCTTACCTGGTTAAATAAAGATGAATAAATAAATAGAACAAACATTTGAAGGTTTGCAACATATCTTTTGTTTGAATCAGCCCTTTTAGTAGCATTTATACTGTAAACGATATACAAAATTTCCCCATGTGTGGACAATAAAGGAAAATCTTATTTCATCTTATCTTAAACAATCTACACACTATTGAAATTTGGCATATCTTGTGTATCCTCACTTCTATATGGGATATTGGTAGAAAGGAAATTAAAACAACCATTTGTAGTCAAAACAGTGCCTAAACTGGACAAAACCAATCTGAGCCTAAATAAATCATCAGTGTACAGACATAGGACCAAAGACTAGTGCCATGTGCCAAAACCATGTATTTATGATATATTTGTGGAGTCCTCTTCAGCATTCATTTCACTTTTTAACAGATTACATTGAAGCCAGACAGGATCTTCTGGAGCCAAATAACAAAACATGAGTAAGACCTTACAGAAAGCAGCAGACTCATACCATATGGACACTAATCCAATTAGTTACAGAGCTGCCCTCAAACCACACTGTTTTAACACAGCCAGGCGTCGTGTCTGCTTAGATCAGGAAAAAAACTACAATGTCATGTCACTAAATCACTGCAAAGAGACTTGAGGATGGAAGAAAACCAACTGACATCTTAAATACGCGCGTCTGTCAACAAAAACGGCTATAAAACCCGGCGTTTGGCCAGTTGCGTGGAGACCGACAGTGACCAAGCCACATAAGGCAGCAGCAGCAGCAGCTTTGGTCTTGAATGCCAGCTATGCCAGCGATGGGACAGAGCGCCTTTTGTCCCGGGACACAACAGAGGGCGAGGAGTCGAGGGAACGCGCACACAGTTGTTAATGGACTGAAGTGAATCATAAACGTTGAGAGTCTATCGTTTAACCGGACAAGTGCTCCTTTATTACAGCCGGCGGATCAATTATCTGGACAAGAAAGATAAACAGCAAACGGATGAGCGCCGACGCAGAGGAGGTCATTAGTCTGATGCAAAGGCTGTCCATCTTTAAAGGTGCGCTGTGTCACTTTTCTGGAGCGGGAGCGGCTTCCTGCTTTTCTCGATGACGGCGATGTTGCTTCGCGTTCTGCATTTAGTCAATTTTACATGTTTTTATTGCCGAATGCAGATCGGGCCTGTATCTTGGCCTGGTTTAGTCACGCCCGTGTAAACCTGGAGATAAAGTACTTCTCTATCTCTATGGCGACAAGCAGGTGGCGCTACCATGCAAAGCTACAGGTCCGATCTGTGGAGAGGTGAGCCCACACTCGAATGCAAGTTTTTCAGGTTATTTGTCAGCAAAAAAACCACCTATGATTAAATAAATGCTAGATAGAAGTGTTTTAATGTCATACTGTGGAACATTCCAGGCAAAGCAAGAACATCATTGAGAAAAGCTGGATATAAAACCCCATTTTTCATTTTCAGTTATACTTTTTAGGAATTGTTTGCTAAAGGGACAGTTAAGGGCTTCATAAATCTGGCTTTATACTTAGGAAATGCCCTTTTCTTTAAAACATCCAATCATTTTTGAACATTTCTGTGTTTTATTTTCGAGAACCCTTTATAAAAACAGTTCTATGTTGATGGAAAGTGCACAGCCGTAGCACATTCCTTAAGATCTGAATGGTAAGTGGCCGTGTCTTTTTGGAGGTCTGCCCTGCAGTTTGTGATCAAGAAAACCACTCTTAGGAGTTTCCCCGGTGGTATGAGAAGTAATAATTTTAGGGTAAATACTTCACTGTCCACATACCAAAAGATTTAGTGCATGGGCTTCAGAGGAGATGTGGCTTCTCCTACAAATTCTAACTCTTTTCTTTTTTTTACTCAAATGTTTGTTTTTTATATACATCGCTTACAGCTGCACCATAAAACTAGCAAGAAAAATGCAATTGTTATATAGAAACAGACTTGTGCAACTAAAATAAATCTTTAAATCATCTCCAAAAGGCCACATTTTATCTGACTGACCCGTTTCTTTCCACACAGGACTGTTTCTCATCAACGAAGTTTCAAATTACCCTTCCTCTCCAGGGCTTTTGGAAACTATACTTCTGGATTATTCACTCAAAATAAGTTGTGTTTTTCCTACTACATTCCATCCTTGCCATATTTTAGAATTAGAAACATATCTAACTGTGATTTGCTGAGTTGGAGAATAAAAAGTGAATTACTGGGTGGGTTGTTCCTTCGATGGGCATGTGGATCGTCAGGTTCAGCAAAAATATTGGAGGCCATCTTGTTCTTGCGTGGAGTTGTGTTTTCTTCTGAGCCAAAAGAGAAGCTAGTCTCTCCACCAGGCGGCCTCAGTACCCTGGAAAAAACAGTGGCAAATAGTGGGTTAAAATGATATCATTGACTTACGCCCTTTAGCCGCGCACTGACAAAAACACTGTCACGTCGTGATAAGCTGCGTAATGAGCAACAAAATCGATGGTCACAAAATCCAGCCTCTAACTGTAGTTACAGCGTTCACCTTCCTGCGCCGCGCCTCTTGCTTAAACAGAACGTTGCCACAAGGCACTCAAAGCAAACAGGGAACGAACAGTCTCATCAGACACAAGCTTAGAGGACAAAACCTGTCTCTTGTCCATACAATTCTTTAGGACACATATGAATCACTGGACTTTCCTGCTTTCACATTCAGTTCATTCATAATAATGCACAACAGACAGTTTTTGGTGTAGTTTTAAGGACAGCACTTGCTTAATTATTGACTGTTTCATTGTTTGATTTTCTAACTTTCTGCTGGTAAAACGAACTATTTTGAAAAGCTCCGCTGTTGTGATTTTGGGCTTTACAAAAATGAAGACATAAACACTATTTCTAGGGCTTAATATATATAATTTGCTCAAGAGTGGAAAGGTTTGTTATTCTGCAATGTCCTGAATGTAAAAAACAGTAGAGGGTTGATTACAATGATAAAACAATCACTAACACATGCTACTGTGATTGAATTAAATTGCAGGGAGGGACCGAGCCAGCTTTTTCCAGTTCTGATACCAATAAATTTTATGGCTTTACATATCTGCAGATACCTGATATACAAGTACCGATACGAGAGCTAGGACTGAAAATAGCATTTATTCTCTTAAAACGCAATTAACTTAACTACAGAATACAGCTATAGATGAATAAGAGCTCAAACATCATGAGACATTCAAGGGCCAACATTCACCAGTAAAGTCTTATTACATGGTCGATTGAACCAAAATCCTGAAACCAATATCCAATACAGCTATTTATTCAGAAATTCAGCCAATATCCAACACCAGCACATAGAAACAACAATATGCTTGTGGTTTATCAGGCATTATTGCTATTGATCACAATGCCTGCAGCTCTAATAGCAAATTAACAAATACCCAGTTATCTTTTGAACAGACTAAACTCAAGTCATGCTACTGATACCCATAATCCATCACAGGCCTGAATGCAATCGCGCTCCTCTGATTGTACAAGGCGTGATATCAGATCGAGTTATGTAGGTCACCAAGTAAAATACTCTAGTTTAGTTAAGAACTGAAAACAAATGAGCGCCTCATGATAGCTCCGATACGAGACGTGCGATTCCCTTTATGGAGGGCAATGAGCGTGTGCGAGCGGAGAGGTCAGAAGCTGGACCCCTCCCTCTTTTTTTGTCTCCAGCAAACTACCAAAACCACCAGCTGACACATGTAGCAGCTGTCCGAGGAGGGCCAGACAGAGAGACGAGGGCCAGGAAAGGCTAGTTAGCCTTCACAGCCACGCTACGGATATAAAAATGCACACAAATGTCCTATCAATCAGCTGAAAACGCTGCAGGATATGGTCTGTCACACTTGGCTATGGCAGCGCCTAATGCCTAAACCAGACTTCACCCCGTGGCCAGAGGATGAGCTCACGATTTCCACATAGATTGGAGGGGAAAAGGGATTTTAGCCGAGACACAGACGGCAAGCCCCACCCAAAAATGAAAAAAGAGCAAATAATATCAATAAAAAGCAATGGAATACCGAGCCTCGTTTAAACAAGTGGAATTGTTACAGCTCTTCTCCACAGCAAGAGATGTTTGTGATAAAGAATGAGCAGGCAGGGCTGTAGGGCCTGGTAGGATTTAGCCAAATACAGTTAAAGTTGAGGTCTGACCAATGAATATACCCCTGAGTGCGGGCACACGTAGAGGTTAAGGAGCAGAAAAAGGGCCAGGGGAGGATTTACAAGACGGCTGAGCTGACCCGGAGCCCCCTCCCAGGCCCCTGTCGCATCGGCAAACAGCACACGACTTGATGACTGACTGAGATTCACAAGCTCACTCAGCACAGATAACCAGATTGATTCAGACACAAATATTTATGTTATCAATTGTATAGCATTGATTGTAGCCTCATAAGTCAATGTACTTTGCCCTTTTTCACTGCAATGGAAAGGCAGTCGAGTAATTGTATTTTAGATCGTCAACTAGTCGAACTATAGTACATTAGGATACGTTAAATGTATTTTTAATCAAACCAAATTAGAAATATGGTGACTAAACACTATTGATTGAGTATTATTGATTAAAAATAGATAAATATATTTTAGGTATTGTCAATGTCTTCAATGTGAAAATCTTTTGACTCGTGTTCAAGAGTCTGTTAAGGCCAGATAACAATTACGATGATCAAAATGACTAATCACGATTCTTCCGATTAATCGTTGCAGCCGTAGACAGGCGCGTCACCGCATGGCCGCGTGCCTGAAGGATGAGTGCTCCTATAGGGTCATCTTTTTACAATAATGAGTCAACATTTATCATCCTGGCCATGTGTTAAGAGGAAGAGGAATACTTTTAAGGACTGGGCCTGTGCATGCGAACACACACCATCAAAAACTTGCACACACCTTCAAAGTACAGTAAAGCAACGGGCTCATGATGCATTTCCCCGTGGAATAAGACACAAAAAGTGACTGTAGATGATCTTTAGTGATGTCAGATGAAAAAAGCATAACCCCGGGCGGAAAATTCCTTCTATTCTTGAACTTCACAGACACACAATGCCTAACTTTGAACGGCTAAAGACGTGATATAGGGGCCATGTCACCCAATAAGATTAACTTAATTAGCAGGGCAATGGGCGAGTTGAGCTAACGCCAGAAAAAGCCCGTGCCCGCAGCAGCCACCAGCGGGCAGGGCAGCTCCGGAGAGGGCGACGCAAAAGGAAAAGGCGTTTGCCAAAGCCTCGACCGCATCCCACTTCTTTTGTTCCACCGCGAAAAGCTTTCTGCTCCGTTACCTGGAGCTGCTTTTGGTGCCGGCTTCCATTCCCTGGAAGGTGGTGGTGGTCGTCATCTCGGGAGAATGTCTCAAAAGGCGCGGCGCTGACAAATACCGAGTGAAAACTACTGAAAATACTGCCGAGCTTCAGTGCGGAGAGATGCGACGGGACGTAGACTCCACCCGACTCTGAGGAACGTCAGCGAGACCACAGCGGCTGGTTCTGCGGTGCCAGCCCAGAGGCCCCGCCCACCGGTGCGTCTGATTGGACGCGCTGCTGAAAACCTTTGCTCTGATTGGCCGGCACACCTCGGAACTGTTAGGTTATTGGAGGAAACGGCAACAATCAGCTGTCAATTTTGATGGCAGCTTTCGCCACATGCTGAAGACCAGACAGCGCAGCAATGAGTCCTATAATATCCCAGAGGAAAGCCTGGCACTACAGTTTCCCCCTAAATGAGTTCTATAATATCCCAGAGGAAAGGCTGGTACTATAGTTTCCCCCTGAATGAGTCCTATAATATCCCAGAGGAAAGCCTGGCACTATAGTTCCCCCTGAATGAGTCCTATAATATCCCAGAGGAAAGCCTGGCACTACAGTTTCCCCCTAAATGAGTTCTATAATATCCCAGAGGAAAGCCTGGCACTATAGTTCCCCCTGAATGAGTCCTATAATATCCCAGAGGAAAGCCTGGCACTATAGTTCCCCCTGAATGAGTCCTATAATATCCCAGAGGAAAGCCTGGCACTACAGTTTCCCCCTAAATGAGTTCTATAATATCCCAGAGGAAAGCCTGGCACTATAGTTCCCCCTGAATGAGTCCTATAATATCCCAGAGGAAAGCCTGGCACTATAGTTCCCCCTGAATGAGTCCTATAATATCCCAGAGGAAAGCCTGGCACTACAGTTTCCCCCTAAATGAGTTCTATAATATCCCAGAGGAAAGGCTGGTACTATAGTTTCCCCCTGAATGAGTCCTATAATATCCCAGAGGAAAGCCTGGCACTACAGTTTCCCCCTGAATGAGTTCTATAATATCCCAGAGGAAAGGCTGGTACTATAGTTTCCCCCTAAATGAGTTCTATAATATCCCAGAGGAAAGGCTGGTACTATAGTTTCCCCCTGAATGAGTCCTATAATATCCCAGAGGAAAGCCTGGCACTACAGTTTCCCCCTGAATGAGTCCTATAATATCCCAGAGGAAAGCCTGGCACTACAGTTTCCCCCTGAATGAGTCCTATAATATCCCAGAGGAAAGCCTGGCACTATAGTTTCCCCCTAAATGAGTCCTATAATATCCCAGAGGAAAGCCTGGCACAATATTATAATATATATATATATATATATATATATATATATATATATATATATATATATATATATATATATATATATATATATATCCCCCTGAGACCTGTCATGACTCGAAATGTAAATGAATGGAGATTTGAAAATGGGATCATTCAATGTTCACAAGTCTTCTTTATTCTAATACTTAATTTTATACATGCCCTTTTAATTTTATCAGTTTTTTTTATTTTATTACATTTATATTTTTCTCAGGGTCAAATGTTTAACCTCCTATAGGTTTTATTTCTCAAATGTCAAAACTGCACTATCTCACCCTCTGTCACAAGTTTAAATGAAAGTGTATCAATGTAACTGGTTAATAACCAAATGATAAATGATGAAAGTCTGGAAAAGGAAATATTTATTTTTACCAAAAATGTAATGGACAACACAGGTGTTGGTATCAACATTCTTAAAATTTTGGTCTATTTTATAATAATGAAAACATTAAAAAATAACCACTACCATATAAAAATGTATAAAATAAAAATGTGTGCGCCGACAAAGAAAATCCTGGGATTCTCAAAATGTATGTAAAGAAAGTGGCCTCAAAATTGTGAAACAGATGTCAGACAGGAACATGAATCCAACAAACACTAGCAAATATTATATATATTTCTACAGTCGCCACCATTTTGTGGGAATATGCCCTCCACAATAGAAGGAGCAACGAAACAGCAAACAAAACAGACCGTAGAGAAGATAGTTTATGTACATGGAAACAAAAGGAAATAATGCTATACAGCAGGTTTGCATTGCAGAAAAAAAGTGTTTTTTTTTCTTGCAAAAACGATCTGAGGAGGTGGCTTTAAAGGAAACCTGTGATGTGCATTACTTTAAAAGTAACCACCCGTCTGTTGTTGAAACACATCAATTGTATCTTCATCTTCCATTTCCAACTGAAAAGACAAAAATATATTTCAATAATATCTTGGTGAAGTATTGTATAGTCAACTATAAGAGAGCTGTGTGAGAGTGCCTTAAACTGAAATATATTGCAGACAACAGACGGTCCAGACTGTTTTTTGTACAAGGGTATCCTTGTACAAAGAACAAATCAAACAAACTCCTCTACATACCCCCATACTATGATCATGCACTACCAAACTTTTCACGAGTAGTGTCCACCACCAGCTCGTCTCCATGGGAATGTAATAACTTGAATGTCCCACAGTGTGGCATTAAACTTATCTCTGTATAGAATGCACCTTTTTCAATGTATTTTCATGTAAGAAAAATGCTTGCAAGTGGACAATGCTAGATAGAAATGTTTACTGCCACACTGCAGAAACAGTCACAGAGCCAAGCAGGTGACGTAGTCTCCACCACACAAAATGCACCTTTTAAGGGTCCTTCTAAATTCAGTTTTGAATTTTTTTTTTTCACCTGTGATGGCGTGTCTGTCTCATTTATTGGCTGCCCATCAAATCGGAACCTGATTTGCCTCATAGACAAACCCTGGGAGAAAAAAAAACAATGTCATTACACACTACATTTATACACAGACAAGATGAGTCTGGCTGTGGAAGCAACTGCCTATGACACTTTCAGACACTTTCAGACACAACATCAGAGTGAGAGAAGGGACTAAAGGACTAAGTGGGCTGAGCTAACAATTAAAAAACAACTTCCTCACACATGGTTGAAAATCAGTAGTGTTGTTCAAGGACACTACAGCACTAGTCAGAGGTGGGGTCAAGCCACCAACCATTTGGGTTTTGAATTTTGAATGTATTTATGTGAGGAGGGACAACGCACAAACCTTATAACCTTATAAAAATAAATATGTCTAGTGCCAGTTTTTTTGACAAAAATGCTAGTTATAATTTGTGTTCTTTTTGCGGTGATTGCTACGAAATGATGTAAGACTATTAAAAGAAATGCTCACCTGTCTCTCACAGTAAGCCTTCATGAGTTTGATGAGAGGAGTATGTCTTTTGATCTTGAACTGCACAACAGAGCCATCCTGACCTGCCACCTTCAGGTTTATGTGCTCATTGCTTTCAGTTTTCACCGCTTCCTGAAGGATACAGACATGTCAGTGAGAATTTCTAAGTTGATCAAAATCTGTAATATTTAGCTATGCTCTTCATCTAATTACTAACACATATAACTTATGGCACTGAAAGCATACATCACAAGAGTAATAATTTTAGGCTAATAAAAAGGAACTTCTTCAAGATTGCAACAACATTCAGTTTCTATAGTAATCAGGTAATACAGCACGTATTTGTTATTAAAAAATGAACAAACAGGACACTCAGGAGGAGCCAGGACTAATGGCATGAGCTCTGCACTGAGACTGACAGCTGGTTGGCTGTGGTTGATCCCAGGCGATCAGCGCGCCTGTGGATGCGCGTTCACGAACCTTCCGGTCCATCAAAGTAGGAGTAGGCAAAGCTTTTAGTTGACTTAAAACTTTACCAGTGCAAAAAGAGAAAGCTTGATACAAAAATGTTTGATAATTGCATTAGTTACAAAGCTACATTAACGGGTTAAAAGTGTCATAATACACTCACCTTTGGTTTTTCATCTGCCATGGTTACTCTTTTGGCGCTTCTCTTTGCTGCCACACAAAGAATACGAGTACGCGCACGTGCTCGTTCACGTTTTAATTATATGAGCAGGACGTGCGCGGGCATGTGTCCGTGCGCGTCCACAACAACGACTTGTCATTGGTTGGAGTTGTTCCCGTGGCCTAAAGCGCAGTCTGGTTGTGGGCGGGAGCTTCTTCTATGCGCGCTAAAGAGAAACACAGCCGCACATGAACGCGCATCAGTTGTTTTGGTCTTTATCGTGGTAAAATGTCCATTTAGTCTGCTTTATGGGTAATAAACCCCTCGGCCCTACCCCAGTACGACAGTTTCTGAACTTCAAGGGTCGAAAATATATGAATAAAGCAGACAACAAGCAGAACTTCAAGCTGTCGTTTTGTCCATGTTTTTTGTCTGGCGGCCATCTTGTTTTTATTTTATTTTTGGTAACTACCATTTTTACTATATTCTAGAGAATGATTAAATCCACCAAACACGACATTGAATAGCATAGCATTCACTAAAGAGTATTACGGTGACTAAATATAAAAGTTGATGCCCATTGTAGATATATTTGTAGCATTGTTCTTATTGTTTACTATTTTAGGATATTAAGTTCTTGATATATTTAGAGATAGGGGCATCTCTTTTATGGCTAAAAATTATAAATATATAAAATATAAATGCAGGCATTAGATGGGCACCAGTTGTTTACGTCACTGCTTATGCGCCGCGGGTCTTTCTGAATGACGGAGGCGCGTAATCAACTACATACTTCACTGCTACTCCGTTTTGAACATTGAACTTTGTGTTTTTAACACACTAACTGTGTTATAGCCTTATGGAGGAGGTCGACGTTGAGCCCCCGGTCACTGTAAGTGTTTCTTGTGGAACTGACCACACATCTCTTTCTCCGGGGTCTCGAAATAGCGTTGAATATGCGAATCTACATTTATCCATGGAATTCAGGAGGATGGGAAAATTACAGTTGCCATAGCGAATGAACATTTACAACTAAATATTATATCTTTTGAATGGAAAAAGATGTTGCATGAAGCTGGAAGCCAAAACCCACACATTGTTCTAATGAAATATATAAGCGCATCAGTATTCGTGTGTTTCAGCTTCCTGTTTACACGGTTTTTATTTATTTGCTATGGTAACGGTGCTCATATTTTCATCACTTCGAAACCTATGGAAACACTGTTCTTTGGTCTGGTACTTATCTAAATTGTAGTCTACTGGTACTAATCAGTTAATTATTGTGTGCTACATTATATTATACCGATCCTTGCTTTTGCACATATCAATCCTGTGTTCTTTCCATTTTTCTCCCACAGCACATACCAGCAGCTGGACGAGGCAAACATCTGGGGTTTGTATGGGGTCCTGGAGACATTCTTGTGTATGAAACTCGGCTTCAGCCCAAAGGTTCGTTGACACACACCCCTTGAAGAATATTATCAAATCACATTTAATTCACACGCGGAAATGTTTCAATGCTCTCACTCGATATTTAGAAGCCAATGGTCGAGGTTCTCCCTACATTCATGAAGTGCGGAAAGATGAGGATATCTACTCCCCAATTCTACGCAAGCTCTTCAATGAATCACATCTTATTTTTGTTGGACTGCAAACTGTAAGAGATGATCTACCAAGCAAAAACAAGAAACCCCAGTAAGAATGTCTACGCTGTGTTTTTTTCTTCACTTGTTGTTATAGTTTAATTCCCTGCTCTTTTTTTCTCACTAGATTTGTCAGTGTCAGCAAAAACTATAGATCTGTCATACGGGCCTGCATGGAAGAGCTTCAGCAAGTTGCAGGTCTGAATTTATTTGGTCTTTTTAATCCTTTTTCTGTTTAAAAGACATTTGAGTATTTTCTTCCTTTTCTATACAACAGTTTCTTCACAAGATGCTGAAGCAGCATCACAATATGGAGATCAGGTGCGTTAGTTTATCCATTCTTTAGTTTTGCTGGTGACCCTCTCTGATGTCTAATGTTTTTGTGACAGGTGTCTATTCTATTGGCCATTGAGCTCATTTGGAATTTGTGTGAGGTGCTGTTTATTGACACTGCTCCTGGTAAGAGTTTCATGCACTGCCTACACATTTGAGCTCTCTGAACATTGCCTATAATAGTACATCATGGGACACTTTTCTCTGTGTGAGTAGCGGGCTCCTTGTTACTCCACCTTCTCGACTGGGTTCGTTTGCACAAAGCTGATGTTGATGAGAAAACCAGAGAAGTGCTCCAAAGTGAGAGTCCAGCAGAACACCACAAATACTGGGACGTGGTACGTAGTAATAGCAATATAAACTAGATAATGTGCAATGGCTGAGTGTCTGCATTCTTGCGTAAAAGTACTACATGTGTGTAGTAGAGACTACATGTGTTGTTGAACATTTTCAATATTTGTTGAAAAATATTCAGCCTTCCTGCGCGGCCACCTTCCCGTCCGTCCATGTCTTCTACTGCGTTTTGCGGCATATCAATGACGCTCAGTAATTCACAGTTGACATGACAATCCTAAAATACAAGAACATATAGTGTCTGCTTTATAACATCACTTACTTACCAATAACATCACTTACTTACCAATAAAATAATGGTAAGTAAGTGATAATAATTGTTGATTAATTTCTCCCTGTGGCCCTCAGAGGCAACTGTTGTTGTGATTTTGGGCCTTACAAAAATAAATTGATTTGATTTGATAATTATGTAATTGTGTTATTTTTTGCGTTCTGCAGGTTTTGAGTTATGTGCTGCAGGGCAGGTTGGAGGAAGCCAGGCAGATGCTGGTCAAACAGGCCAATCTTCAACCGGCAGCGAGGAACATGTACAAGCTCATGGACACCTTGCTTAGCAAAATGCCCTTCTATAATGTAAGATGTTTGTCGGAACATTGTTTACGTTTCACTTTGTGCCATTGGAAATGATCAACTTTACCCTACATAGGTTGTGTTCACGTTCTAGACGTTAATGGTGTAATTGTTCATATTTACATATGTTTTCTCATTTATTTTAAATGAGAAAACTCATCTATTCCTCTCCACCCTTTTCCCTTCTTTTTTTTTTTTTTTTTTAGCCAAGTGGCATTCAGACATTGACAGAATTTGATGTGAAGTGGAGACATTGGCACGAGGAGGTCGACCGGTGCCTTCAGGACAACTCATTTGCCAGCAGCCAACATCTGGAGACAATCTGCAAAGTCAGTTCTTTTCTGTTACTCTGCAGTATTTGCTTTATTATACTCACAAATGTAAACCCTTTTCAGCCTAAGCACTAAATTTCAAAACTTATAACTTTTTATTTCACTGTAGATTTTAGCAGGAGATGAAGATACTTTGCTGGAGCACAAGGATTTGCTGAGCACTTGGTATCACTTTATGGTCACTAGGCTTCTTTACAGCCATCCCACAGTCAAGCCCACAGAGTTGCATTACTATGCACAGGTAAATGTGGAAAACATATTGCTGCTGCAGTACTCATCCGTGTTACATTATAAATAGTAGTAACATTTGTTGAGTGTGTTCTCCAGTCATGTTTGACCATGGTTTTGGAGACGAGCGCCCCTGAACCTCTTGACAGCATCTTATTGGCTGCTTTTGAATTTGACATCCATCAAGTCATTAAAGACTGCAGGTAGGACAGATTTAAAGATGAATAAACTCTTTGTTATGTTTTGTAATTGTATAATGTCTATTGAATCTCACAGCATTGCCCTGAACAACTGGTGGTTTGTGGCCCATTTGACCGATCTTCTAGATCACTGCCATCTTCTCCAGTCTCACAATCTGCAGTAAGTGATCCTGGCACAATTTTAGTCCAAAAACCTTACATAATATATTATTACAATTACTTTTTTGCCATTTTGTTCAGTTTTGGCTCTAACTTGAGGGAGTTCCTTCTCTTGGAATACGCTTCCGGGCTGTTTACCCATCACAGGTACATAATATTTATGTGTTTGCATTATCAAACGTTAGCAACACTTATTTTAGTTTGTCTATTATTATTATTATTATTATGTTGATTAATAGCCTATGGCAGTTGGCTGTGGACTACTTCGATCACTGCCCAGAGTTTGGTCGTGTTTACTTGGAGCTGCAGATTGAGCGTGTGCCTTTAGACACTGAGCGCAAAGCCCTGAAGGTGCTCCGGATCTGTGAAGAGAGGCAAATGTCAGAGCAAGGTAACATTTTCATATGTACAAAACCCTGCAACCTTTTTGCAAAGCTTATTTTTAGTTTATTTATTATAGTGCGCAGCATCTGCAAGATCATGGCCATGCGGGCACTTAGGAACAACCGACTGGGTTCTGCACTGTCCTGGAGCATCAGGGCCAAGGACGCTGCTTTTGCTACTGTCATTTCTGAGAGGTCTGCACAATTCTGGGGAAAGATGAAACCTGTGTTGCTTTTTGCCAATGCATAATAATTAAATGTATTTTCCTACAGGTTTTTACAAGATTACTGCTCTAAGGGAACATTCTCTGATCTGGATCTAATTGACAATTTGGGACCGGCAATGCTTCTCAGTGACAGACTTACCTTTCTTGGTATGGAAACAAACATCTTAAAACTTCTAGTCAGAATTGAAAAGCAATTTGTTTTGTGGTACCATAGAGTGAAGTTTAAATACATTTTCAGATCTCATGAGACTCAGACCCTCAGGCATTTTTACTCAGATCTTTAAGAGCTTCAGTCTTATAATTGATTCATGAACGTGTTTGACGCACTTTACAACATTTGTCAAGTAAAACACTTTTTAGTTGCAGAAATCCATGATCGTGTCTGACACAATGCATTGTTGTTTTCCTTCAGGAAAGTACCGTGAGTTTCATAAGTTCTATGGAGAGAAGAGGTTCACAGAGGCAGCTAAACTTCTACTTTCTCTCATGACGGCAAAGATCGCCCCTCGAAGCTTTTGGATGACTCTGCTAACCGACGCCCTGCCACTGCTGGAGCAAAAAGAAGTACTTTGCTTTACTGCCTAACTATTTATTATTGGATATTTTTACTCGTGTCATTGTGATGATCGAATGATACAAAACGCAGTCCTATTTTAGGACTTACGGCTGTTTTTTTGTGTACATTTTTACACCTATAATGTAACATTTTTGTTCATTACTCAGGTGATCTTTTCAGCTGATCAAACATACGAGCTCATGTACTGTTTAGAGGAGCTTACATCTTTAAACAAGACAGCGCCCAGTGAAGACCAGCTCATGCAGGTGACCATTTTTACAAATATAATTTATATATCAGTGTCAAGTGTGCTGCTTTGGTACGTTGCATACAATTCCCCAAAATAGTAAATTGTATTTTATTTCAGGATGAAGAAATTGAAGTGACCAAAATAGAGCTCCTACGACTGGCTTTAGCCAGAAATCTAGCCATGGCTATTGTCAAAGAGGGAACAGTTGAGGTATAAAGATTCTGTTGACATGAAAGCGCTTTGATATTTTTTGTACATATTTAAAAAAACTTTGTTATTAAAACACATTTCAAAATTCTGGAGTATTTTGAGGTTTGTTTTTTTAGGGCCATCTAGTCTAGTCTAGTCTACCATTTCACAAAATGTATATAAAGAATATTTATTTCATGCAGCCGACAAGCAAATTACACTTTGTACAGATGTAAAACTCCAGACTTCAAAAACTACACTGAGGATGTTAATTTAACACTTTATACAAAACATGGAAGATGACAAATGCACAGTTCTCACACTTTCACTACATTTGTCAACAATTTATCTTCAATTCATATTTCCAGTGATTTGTCAAAATACTGCAAAGTAATAGCCATAAATACATGATAAATAAATTATAACATTCAGCACCATGTTCAGCGCCAGTTTGCTTAGAGCAACTAATGTGCCCACTTCATAAAGTTCCCTCTAAACCTAGCCATTTCATCTGGGGTGTAATTTACAAAGAATAAAAATGAGGTTCGGTCATAAAAGACCATTACTGGCTGAGCTTTTTCTTCACCACAACCAATTAAAATCAAGAGATAGTTGCTCTTAACTATTAAACCCAGTCATCACTCAAATTTAAATCTAATTGGTATATACCGGTATATATTTGCTTTACAGTCAGTTTCAGCTTTTAGTTTATTTGATGCATGTTAAGTCTGCTAATGAATTCATTCCTAACTATTGTATAATGTATTCATTGTCTTGATGTTCATGATTCATGGGCCAAGAAATAACATTTTTGTTGTTAGTTACAACAATTATGATCAAAATCTGCAATATAAAAGGGAATGACACTAAATCAAATGAACGATTGTAGTAGATGGTAGTGCTATAGGTGACCCCATGTCTCAGGTGGGGGGAACTGGTCGACTTCTCCAACTTCATTGCACTGACGGTCTCCAAGTGTGAAAGCGAGCTTGTATCGCAGGCGCACCTTATCCTAGGAACACAAACAATCATTTTAAATGGTAGTTTGAGATTTCTTTAAAAATTATAAAAAGTGTTTTTTTTTTAAAATTATACATACTCTAGATGGGTTGGCCAGCAACATGATCTGTGTAATGGACACTGGGGGTAGGATTGGGTTAAATGGAGCCAGTTCAGCTCCTGACGGAGGCTGAAGCTTGACTTTCATTGACTGGTGAGAATAAGCAAGGTTAATGCAAGGCAAACATGCCTAAAGCTGATAAAGAATAAAAAGATAAGTTCACCTTTGGTACTGCAGCTTGAAGAACCACATTATGGACGGGGAGGGGGGCTGTATTTAACATGGACACGACCATTACCAGGACGTCCGACCTGCCAGGAGGACAGTTGGACGCAAAGTTGATCAGCACACGGACTCCGTCTTTATCATAGGCTGTAACGGGCAGCACTTTACCTGATGACAAGAAGGTGTTAATATCTTGGTTACAAGTTATCATTGAATCCAATCATTTCTTACTTGGCCTAATAGCTTCTAACGGGATATAGACATTGCTAAGGGAGATGTCTGCTCCTCTGGCTGGACTGCCCTGTAGGGAAGGGTGACCAGGAGACATAGGAAGAAACTGGGGGCTCCCTGGAGCAGAACTGAGGCTGTGAAGCTTTGTCTGAGAGAGAGCAGGAGAGCCAGGCATTGTGCTCTTCAGAAGGGAGGCTGAAGACGGAGAGCTGTGAGCTGATACAAAGGACGGGGCAGCAGTGGGCAGCCCAAAACTGCTTCCTCTGGTTAGACTGGATAAAGCAAAGACAACAAAAATAAAATAATAACAATTGTGTCAAGAATAAAACTCAGACCTCTGCTTAATTTATAATTTAAACAAATACCTATTGCCTGAAAGCCCAACCATGGCCAGATCTTGTAGATTTTGTAAACTGTGACTGACTTCTGTTGATGCTGGTGCAGGATGTGAATATGTCCCACCCCCAAACAAATCAGCACCAGATGCTGGAGTCTGTAAAATATCAGCAATGTTAAGTGACATAATAATTAAAAATTCATAAAAGCGCAATCATAAATACCTGCAACGAGCTCCACTGCTGGGACACCTCAAATAAATTTGTCTTGGACTGGTTGCTTTGAGTGGTTGGAGGGTCATTCAGACCTAAAAAGATGTGAAATGTAAATACAATACAAAACCTAACTATGTCTTGACAATAAAATGAATATTACCAAGAAACAAAAGCTCATCATCAAGAAAAGACAACGATCCAGAAGCTTTGTCGCGTAATGTGTGACTGGGACTGCAGGTTTGACTGGCAAGAGAGTCGCCCACTTGTATTGGAGGAGGAGTGAGTACGGGGACGGGAGCGACCATAGCGTGTGTGGAGAAAGGATTCGGAGGTTGAGGAAACAGAGCAGCGGGATGAGGAGGGCTCGGAGTGTCGCTTTCAGCAAGATCGATGAGTGTGTCCGTCTCAGCTGAGGAATGAGAAACACTTAGTCCATACATTAAAATACAATTACGTTTTATATATATATATGTTTGTTTGTTTTTTGCTCAAAGCCAAGACTTGAACTCAAATCGTTTAAGCAGGATGTCAACATAAACCTGCTTAAAAAATATCCCTAGAAAATACAGCTCTCAAATGTTGTGAAGTAAAAGAAAAAAGTAACCAGGTAAAGTTGAGATACCTACTTCCAATTACCCCTTGTGGTGCTAGTTTAAGCCAGTAGAGAAAAAGTGAAGTCGTCTCACCATTTTCACAGTGACATGCTTTAGACTGGGGATCCTCGGTGTCTCCGTATATGGAAAGCCCTTCGACGATCTTCTTATAGGAGCTGATGACTCTCGAGAGGTCGTCACTTGCTTGCAGGATGTCGCCTATGAATAGTTACACAACACTTTTGTACAATTTTGAGTGCTGTTGTGAGATTGTGCACAAATGTTGCTTCAAAAGTATCCCTTGGGATCAATGAAGAATGAAAATATTGAAAAGTCAAATCTTTATCAACAAACTATGAGGCACAAACCTAAATTTGTGTCATTGTCCTCAGACTCGGTGGCCATTTTGAAGGCTGCGCGTCTCAGTTTGTCACACCGCTCATAAAGCTCCTGGAAAGAGGTAATAGGACGTCAGATGATTTATTGTAGCTGAATTGAACTCCAGAAAATGTGGGCTCATAACTTTTGAATGCCTTGCTACCTTAATGATTTCTTTGTCCGAGTCAGATGAGTTCTCTTTGTTATAGTGGGACAGCATTTCCGTCAACAGCTTCACGTTAATGCTCACTTCCTCCAAGGTGTGCAGTCTATTAGTTACCTTCTGCACACGCACCTCGTCCTTAATAGATGAATAATACGGCATAATTAAAGTGAGGCAAGGTTTGGTAATGAGATTAAAATATGATTACGTACCTCTTTCACCATGCTTTTAATTAGCCTGTTGGCTTCTTGAAGGTCTTCTGGGTTTTTACTACGGAGAAGCTCAGCAAGTAACTGCAACACAAATGTAACTACTTAGAAATATACCACAACAGTTAGTATTTTCACAGTCAAAAACGTTTCTTACTTTGCCCATATCCTCGTTATCAAATACTGGATGTTTTGGCCGTGTTGGTGGTGACGGAATTAAAGTCCTATCTAGTGGTACTTCTGGATCATCCGGTACAAGCCCTAAAATCAAAAAGATGGTGTTTTCTTGTACAGGCAAAGTCCGTGCAAAGCCACACTTGTAGTGACAAGTCCATATACACACCCTGTTTTTTGAGTGTCTGGTAAGCTTCAGCGATCTTGCTTTCATCTGGAAAAGCAACGGTCCAGCTGTACAGCATCGCCACAATCTTAGTCTTCACTTTCTCCGGAGCGGTGTCACCCATATACTGGAAACATGTTATTAAAAATGAAAACCATGATCATCTGTTCTTAGACGTTGACTACATGGCTACTACCTTGGGTGACACCACTTTGATCAGCTCATTTAAAAATCTGTATTTTCCAACTTCATTATGAAATCTCCTTCCACAGTTTTTCATGCATGCCTCCAACACCTAATAGAGTAAATACAAGTCTTAATGAAACGTTTCACAAAGTCAGATCTGGTGTGAAGCGTCTCTTACTGTCAAAGCTTGAAGTGCCTCCCATTCCTGCGGCGAGTGGATTTTGTGTACAAGAAGTGTGACGGCTATCTGTGGGCTGAGAAAGAAAAGCTTTAGTTTCTGTATCACATTATTCAGGCGCTTGGGTTATTTCATAGTTGTACCCCTCTAGTTCTCGGTCGATTTGATCACAAAAGCCTATAATGTACTCCCAGTCTTCTTGTCTGTTGGTCGGGTGAGTGGCTTTATCTGTAACAGACACAGCATGAAGATGAATGAATGAATGCACGTGACATGTGGCCGGTGCAGAAGGAAACAAAGAAACAGCTCTAGTTACAACAGTTTATTTTTTACTCAATAAAATAAGAGTTCAAAAATAGCCTCAGGTGAACAACATGGAGCGACCTCTGTTATGTAGTCCAGCTGCAGATGTGCAAGTCCCTGTAGCATCGTGGGGACACTCTTGGACAGGAACAGGACATAACATAACAGAGACGCTTTAGGCACAACAGCCTCATGTTTGTGTCTGACTCTACACACCATTCAATCACACTGAAGCGTCCAATACACGTGACATGACGTTGACTTTAATGTGTGAAGTACATTGCGTTTTACTGTGTATTTCCATGTTTATCGTGAAGGTGTCAGCCACAAATAGACCACACTAACCACTAGCTTATAACCAGAGTTGTCTAGCGGCGGCGCGGTTCTGTCAGAGGAGCACTCCACCCATCATCCAGACTATAAAGCCATAAGGACACTACAGCTAAGGAGCTTTTAGCGCCGTGTCAGCGTCTACACCTGTGTAGTTACTGCCCTCTCTGTGCCACTCAGAGAGCCAAACCAGGTAACTGTGCACTGTCATTCATAAAAAAAGGATTAATCACTTACTGAGCCAGGATTCAAGCGACTCCCCTTCCTGGTACGCCATAGTACTGAAAACATGCGTGACGTCACCGCCTAGACCTATTCTTCAAAACAAAACATTTACTATCCGAATTACATACTTTTCGCGGTGTGTAATTATAACTTTAATTGATAGCAGTACGTTTCTGGATTTTATTACAGCGTTGTGTGTTTTATCTAAAGGCAGATGCACGTGCTACTATGTTGGGGTCCTTGAGAGTGTTCGCATTTTCAAGATGGCGGCCTCCGTCACTGGATTATTAAAACCTTGGATCCCGAGGTAACGTGTATATTTCTCTCTGGAAACACTAGTTGTGTCTTGATGCCGTCCACATAGTTGTAATACTCCAGCTTGTACAAACAGCACCGCTAAATGCGCTGCACATACATGGTGTTTGAAGGTAGTTGAAGGTTTCTTCTCTGTCAGGGTGTTGCAGGTGAGATGGAGTAGGTATAATCCGTACTATCTAGAGCCTGAGGTGAGGAAAGAGGCCTACAGCCTTCCTGAGGCCGAGCTGAGTCCAGAGGAGAAGAAACAGCGGGACCTGAAAGCGCTCAGGCCGATCAAAGCAGCTGCTCCCGGGCTCACCAGCTCCGTGTATGATGACCCTCTCGTCAGGTTGGACTAAACACTAGCTGAAGACATTTTTTTAAGTGTTTATATTTTAAAGTACTCACACTATAATGTGTCTTTCTCTGTAGTAAATTTATCAACATGATCATGAAAAATGGAGACAAAATTTTGGCCAGAGAAATTTTGACGGATGTAAGTAAAACATAACTTTGTACTCGAAACCTCTTGCACAGTCATGATGCATGTGTTTCTTGTGTTTATCTGATAGACGTTTGAGAACATGAAAAGGAAACAGGTGGAGAAGTATCACAAAGCTCCAATGGATAAGAAGGAAGAGATTGAGTGCAACCCTTACACCATCTTCCACCAGGCGCTGGAGAACTGTAAGCCTGTGGTGGGACTGGCCAGCATTCAGAAAGGTGGAAAGTTCTACCAGGTCAGTAACATTGTGCACATGTGTTCATATGTACAGTTAAACTAACTTCTCTTTGATCTGATGACTAAGGTGCCCATACCCCTCACAGACAACAGGCGGCGCTTCCTAGCCATGAAGTGGATGATAAATGAATGCAGAGACAACAAGCACAGACGCACACACATGTATGAGAAACTCTCACAGGAACTGTTGGCTGCTTATAGCAAAGAAGGAAATGTTATAAAGAAGAAATCTGAACTACACAAAATGGCAGAATCAAACAGGGCATATGCCCACTATCGCTGGTGGTGAAGTGTTCAGGAATATAAATGGCCTTTTCAATTTGTAAATACAATATTTAAAATAAACTCTTTATAATACTTTTGTGTTAGAATAATTTATGTAAATGTGGTTTTATAATTGCAAAGTTCAAGAGATGGACAGAATTTTTTTTTAAGGATCCAGAGCTGCAGATAATAATTTTAGGCTGCGTATGACCGACTTCAATTACTTCCACAAAATTATATGCAACTACTATAAACTGCAGTGCACTTCTCTACATTGGACATCAATAATAAAATGTAGCATACTGATGGACTGAAGCCAAAGAGTTCTCTTAAAGTAAAAATATCAACCAAGATGACAGGAGGTAGATGCACCAAAAAGTGCAAATATTACACAAGAGTACACAAGATGTATGGGAAAATATATTTATTAGAAACAAGCATAATAAAAACGTACAACTGAACTGTTGATAAAAAATCTCAGCATTTTCATAAATACATATTTTAACAGCCACCACTAGGGATGAGATGATATCCGATGTTTCAGTATTGATACGGTATTACAATGACACAGTATCAATACTGGCTGCATTGACTCTGCATTGAGCTCATTTATTGCACTGGGTCTGAGGGGAAAGACACGCTCTTCACAGCCTTGAGTTCCTGAATATTTTTGATCATACAACTTGCACCATCACGTCACAATTTATGTCAAGAAGGAATGGGCTGAATTTGAGCGCATGTAAATTAATGTTATTTTCGATAATTACCCCCAAATCTGCACAGCAAAGTAGGACATAACCAAGGAGAAATATATATCGCATAGAAAACATTTTTAACATACCAAGTCTCATGTTTTTTGTTTTGTATTATACATTAGTCAACTCCACAGTACTGTTGTATTTTTGGTTATGGTTATCACAATGTCCCATCCCTAGCCATCACTGCAGTCCTACTTGAAAATAATCATATCAGGCCTCTTTAATTATTATATATCTATTATATTTACTTTTTTTACGTAGGGTTAGAACAAAATGTACTATATTCTTTTTGTAAATCAAATTGAATATTCTCTGCATTATACTGATTGTCAAAATTAAACTGATGGCAATTTAATGTTTGGTCCAATTAAAAATTCCCCTTAACAACACAGGGCTAAGTTAGGTAACAGAATGTACTAAAAGTTATATTTTTGCATCAAAGTTAATTATAGAACCGTCCTGCATAAACTAGCTATGTTTATTCTCCTAAACCTTGAACTATCAAACATGCAACCAAAATTATAACAGCAACAAATCAATGTTGATATTTGATTGATTATAGAACAGAGATTAATGCAAATGGAGCAGAACTAAAATCAATCTTTTGTTAAGACATTTTTAAAAATGAAAAACGGTCTACAAACTATCTTCTTTTCACTGCAATCAAAACTTAAAGCTCAACTATAAATACAAACATTATTCATGGGAAAAAGTGTTTGCTCCATCTACATCCACAGCATGTTGTTTTGATTAAAAAAAAACAAAAAAACTAAAAACTGGAAAAACCTTTTTCCTACTACATTCATCTCAAACTAAACCATAATGTTTGAAATTCTTCTTTGATCCTGTTGGCTGGTGAATATCGTTTGTTTTACAAGCCCAGCCAAAGTGTTATACATGATGGAAAACAAGTCCATCATCCAAGTCAGATTTCACTGTAGTAGTATTTATGAGCTGTGCTACTGAGCAACCAACCTCCAGCTCTAAACTCCAGGATCTCCAACAGCAGCAGGCGGGCCATGGACGTGAGCCCCTCCTGGAGCAAAAACCCATCCCGCAGCAGATAAAACAGCTCATCCATCCGCTGACTGTTCATTTTCTCCAACTGTTCCCCGATTCGGTGTAGCTGCAGAACCAGGCAGTCCACCTAGACAAAAGGTCAACACTGAAATATATAACATACATAATACCATGAAAGCAGGATTTTTGGTTCGATGAAGGATATTTTCTAATGCACAATGCTCACAATGTACCTTTATTTTCTATGTATGGAGAAATGAATAGAAACTGTATGGCTCCAAGTCACATGTTGCATCACAAAAGCCGCCTTGAGCGAAACCTACATCGTCTGAAAACCCCTTCTGACTTTGTAATATTTCTCATTTTTAAGCTACTTGAGAGCTCATTTTGGAACTTGACCATCTTGGGAGCTTAGCACACCCATTTATACTTCTGTAAACTGAACGTATAAACAGAAGCAACTCCATTCTTTGGCTTTTCTTCCTACTACCGCTGTATGTACGCTGCGTTACAATGGGAAGCCCTTCTGATCAGAGTAAACCGCGATTCAATCCTCGTATCTGGTCTGACTCTTCCACTTAATCACTCATGAAAAAATCTTGCCAACATACAACAAAAAGAAACAGGTCTAGCCAAGACGTGTGCATGCCAGGATTTTGGGACATTTGAACGGGACAGACCAAGAGAATACCTCTGCCTCAGTCATCAGAGCATCAGGTTGGGCCAGCCTCATCAGACAATCATACACTGGATGCACGAGGGCCACCATTGGCATGTTGTTTACCTAACGAAAAATACAGTGAATCAGACAATAAAGGGGAAAATATATTCTTATTAACTTTTAAAAACGGTATTCCCTCGCCTGTTTGAGTAATCCTGTATTGTCCAATATTTAAGGCTTGAGAGCTCAGAAAATGTCTGTTTTCACCTATTCCCCATCTGGGCCCACTTACTTGGGTTAATTTTAAAAAAGTATTCTGGGTCATACGTGTAGGCTTCACAAATCTTACATGGCATTTTTTCAGCAACAAAAACAAGTAAAGAAAAATGTGTCAACGCTGCAGTTTGCAATGAACAAAATGTAAAATTATGATCTTCGTATGCTATAGTTTAATAATAAATACCCCCCAAAAAGCACAATATGATTCTTCTTACTAATCGTCCCTTCTGGGGTTACAGTTTAATCTTTTATGATTGCCGTGCACTTACTTTAAGGTAGTCGAAGATGTTGCAGATGAAAGTGACATAGCACACCCATTCTTGAACTGAGCGCTTTCTTGTTTCTTCCCTGTCTTTGAACTCTTGTTGGAGTCGGTTCAAAAGATTCCTTCGAAAATTACCATTGTTCTGCTTGGCCTCTGCCTGTATAAAAAAAACACAAAGTTAATCATTTTGAAGATTCTGTCGTGAATAAGGTGAACGCACAAAATAACCCACACATCAGTAAAATACCACAGACAAACCACCTGAACTATAGTGTAACAGATGCGTCCTGCTTCTTTGCTAAACACCTGGTCCTTCAGAGACTGGTCCACAATAATATTTGACACTTTTTCGAGGTTAACAGAACTGGGATCTGAAAAGCAGAAGCACATAAGCAGTCAAATACAGTAAAAACAACAACATCCATCCATCCATCGGTCGCGGGTGACTGGAGCCTATCCCAGTGACTTCGGGCCTTTGGCGGGGTACACCCTGGACAGTGGCCAACTTGTCACAGGGCCAACACGGAGACATAGACACACGGACAACCATTCACTCTCACATTCATTCACTAGGGCCAATTTAGAGTCACCAATTTTGCCTAACACATACATGTCTTTGGACGACAACAACAACAACATACTAATAGGAATTACCTTTTAGAGCGGTTTTTAGTAACACCTGCGTATCCAAATCAAATGACTGGATCTTGTATTCCTCAGTGGAGATTTCCATTGTACCAATCTACACAAAAGCAACCAAAGTGGGTTAAATGTAACTTGATATAACATAAAAGACTTGACAAACTCGTTTGTGGCTATAATCTTGTAATTCTCCATAACCTTTACAGATTTGTTACAAAGTGATCATTCACAATTCACAAAAGTGTGTATATATTTTTGGTAAAACAGCAATTCGAGGCCATACACCCAACTACAGTAGTATTGTATCGAACTGCTGTGTAAAATGAGCACGGATCAATGAATGTGAGAGATGTTGGTAGAGTATTAAGTAGATCCCCGTCACATTGATCAAAAACATGATTATTCATAATAACGAGCACAAACTACAAAATGTTCGCCACCGACAACAAATAACTTTACCTTGAAGTTAAAAATGCGGTGTGATAATAATGAGATACATGCACAATATTTAACGTAATGGAAATTCACAACATTTTCAGTTCACAAGCCAACTATATTTACCTGTTTAGACGACACGGAGCACTAAACGGACATTGAATTAAGTTGATTTTCGATCCTTTTCGGGTAGAAAATGTTTAAAGCTCGTGATGGATGAAGCTTTCGTCGACGGTGTTGGAACATCAGTGTAAATGATTCTAGAGCGCCCTCTGTCAGCAGTGTGAGGTCCTGCACACGTGAGGTTAGAGAAGAAAAGTAATTAAATTATGAAAATATTAAATAAATGTAAGGGCAGTCAACATTTGATTAGGGCAAATATGTGTGCACGTGTCATGGGTGGTTTTGTGCGGAACTTAAAAAAAGTGACCGACACATCTTCAGATAGCATGCTCGAATTAAAAATAATATCCATTGTTTCTTTTTTGTTAAGAGGAGTTCAAAATTAAATAAATAAATAACATAAATAAATATAGACAATCTTTGAGAAAACCGATATTGTATTGGCTCCATGGAGAAAACTTAGACCCATGTGACCCGGAAGTGATCTCACAGGAGCACAAACGGATGGGTGTGTCGTATAATGTCGTGTTGTCTTGTTAGCCAGACTTTGATGTTAAGTTTTAAATGAAAAGGGCATTATTGGAAGGCAAGTGCAGATCTTGATACTTATAACCTTAACCAGTACAGCATCAAAGAAAAACAAGCGTGATTAGGCTTATACTGCTAATGTTGGTGTTTTTAGCTTAGCATGTCCTCTGTGTCTTGTCATGTCAATACAATAGCTGTCGCACAACTTGTCAATCAAAGGTGTTTTTTGTTTTTTTAAACAGCAATAAAATACGTGCACAATGTATACTGAGACGGGGCTTGTTTTCTTCAGTGACTGTCCTTGAGGCAGAGGGCGTGAGGGGACATGGTGGGCTATGATCCCCGTGGTAAGGATGCAGCAGCTCTGTCCCCAAAGGAGGCTGCCTTGGCTGGGTCAGCTGGTGGGATGGTCACACGAGCCCTCATCAGTCCCTTTGATGTAATTAAAATAAGGTTCCAGGTACTGATGCTTTAACCTGCGTTGCAACATTGGAATTTCCCCATGTGTGGACAATAAAGGGTTATCTTATCTTATTTTATTTTCTAGCTCCAGATTGAGCGTGTGTCATCACAGATATCTGAAGGCAAGTACAGTGGAATATCTCAGGCTTGTCGCTGCATATACAGAGAAGAAGGCCTGTCTGCGTTTTGGAAAGGGCACATCCCTGCACAGCTTTTGTCTATTGCATTCGGGGCTGTACAGGTATGATATCATCATGTTACACATGTACAGAATCAAGATCACTGCATAATTTTGTGTGCTGCGTAGTTTACAAGTTTTGAGTTTCTGACGGAGGGTGTCCACAAGAGAACATCATACGACAGTCAAACAGCAGGAGTGCACTTTGTGTGTGGAGGCCTGGCTGCCTGCTCTGCCACAGTCTTCTGTCAACCTCTTGACACTTTACGGACTCGATTTGCAGCTCAGGGAGAACCTAAGGTGGGTCTTTAAAGTGGCCATCACTTTTTTTTCTTTTTTAACAAAGTAATGTTTCAGATTTACAGGAATCTCCGACATGCTGTATTTACTATGAGTCGCTCTGGGGGGATACGGTCATTTTACCAGGGCCTGTGTCCAACACTCTTGGCTGTGTTTCCATATGCTGGTCTACAGTTCTTTTTCTACAATGTCTTCAAAAATATGTTTGCTCCTGCCCCAAATGCTGGAAATTCTGGAGGTCAGTTGAGGTCTAGCTCAAACCTATGATGTAACATGCACTTACATGACACTTCATGTTATAAATGTGTGTTCAGGAAACCTGCAAAGCCTTTTGTGTGGAAGTGGAGCAGGAATGATCAGTAAAAGTATCACGTACCCCTTTGATCTTTTCAAGAAGAGACTGCAGGTTGGGGGCTTTGAGGAAGCTCGCCTTTACTTTGGAAAGGTAACCTGTTCTCAGATGATCAATACTTTCTTTATACCCTGAAGAAATAGTAAATTCTTTGTATTATGTCTGAGCAGGTGCGCACTTACAAAGGGCTGCTGGACTGTGCGGCTCAAATTGCCAAAGAAGAAGGTCCCCAAGGGTTTTTTAAAGGCCTCTCACCCAGTCTTTTGAAGGCTGCGCTGTCAACTGGCTTCACCTTTTTTTGGTATGAATTTTTCCTTGATGTAATACGTAACTTTAAAGAAATACGGATAAATGGGCTCCCTCAAGATCCAAAGCAAAGGTAGTCGTGACAATGGCAAAATCACGCACATTGAGACTTGCCTTATTTTTTGCTTGTACTTAGACTTTTTTATATAGTGTAAATCATAAAGAAAACATTATGTTTACATGTAACACTTGTAAAAGAGTACCTTTTATTTATTCCTTCCTGATATATAATGTATTTTACAGAGGTTATGTAGTATTTACATTTTGTGCAGAGGTTTGTATAACGTGACAATCTGTCCATTGTTGATTATACTACCGGTATTTTGCTAAATACAAACTTTAAAGTTGTAATTTTAAAATGGCTTTACCGTGACAGAAACTGTCAATGGCAAATCAAGTCAGATACCTTAAATAAAAATAAATCTGTCGTTTCTTACTATTTTGGTATAGTTTGACAAATTCATTCAACTTCTACCATTTATTCCAGTTATTGCAAAGTACAATGAGTATTAAACAAAAACGTTGTTGAAACATACACAAATAATACAGTTAATTATGTGAAATAACAGTGACAGTAGAATTAACTTTTCTTTCATAGAATAGCAATTTACATTACATACAGTATTTACATGAACAGAAAGATGACATGTGCTGGGAGTAATGGAAGATACTCATGATGCACAGCACAATTTAAGTAAAGGGCACCAGAACAGAGTATATAATTACACTTAATTCACATGCATTGAAGCCCAAGCCATGCAGTTTGACGAATCATTTACACAGTAGGAGGTATTGTTATTCCAAATCACAAGGGGGCAGCATTACTTCATGAAGTTAAGATACCAAAACACATTTGAATCGTCATACTATTTATTTACAGCAATACACTATTATCACAGCTCAATCCAGACTACTCCACATACAGTAAAAACATACCTACCATTTAAATAGTGATTCAGTTAAAGGATAAGATAAATGCATCGCACTAGAGGAATGTAAACTACAATTGAACATATTCAGCAGATGGTCAGTGATTTATGTGGAAGAAACTCTCCTCAGCAGGTTGCCCGTCTCATCAGCTTTCAGGCGGCGTAGGAGCAGCATTTGGCATGTATCGGCGTCACCGGCATGTCTTCTGGAGCGCGGGGGGAGCTAGGATCACCAGGCCAGTGAAAAGTCTGCTTCACTTGAGCTGGCAGTGGGGCGTTTTGGGGGATGTGCTGTGCAGTCATCCTCCTCTGATCCACAGGACATTTAGAGATACAACACTTGGCGGGTCGTACAGGCCTGTTCTCATTCGGGCTGTGGACTGGAATTCCATGAGAAAAAGCTGGGCAGTTTAAAAAGGGAGTCCCGTCGTCCCGGATCAGGCAGGGTCAAAGTCTCAGGCGCAGACTTCTTCCTGGGCCGCTCTTTGGGGACGGAGAGGAAATCGGGTGCTTCGGTGGAGAGGGGTGTGGAGGGGGCGCTGTTTGGACCGTTGCGGGCATTGATCGGTAAGGGGGTCTCTGTGATGGAGATGGCTGGAGGGAACGAGCCAATTTTCTCATTTGTGGCTTCCTGTGAGGCTCGTTCGTACTCTCGGACCTCCTCCATGGTCATATCTGTTGTGATACATTACATACTGTATTCAATAATCAAAAGACAAGTTATTAACCACATGCCTATAACTGTGCATGCATCTAAATCAAATGTGTTGAGTTGTCGTTAACTCCATGGAAAAATCTGCAACGAAACTATCCCAAGTTCTTATTAAATGGCTGCCTTTGGAAGGGCAGAGAAAAGCATGGTCAAAAAAGGAAGACATTCATAGAACCAGAACTTGTAACAGTTCTAAATGGATTTTTTTACATCCAATAATTTACATAGTTAGTGACCTAATCTGCAAAGTAAACTAAGTACATGTTCTGAAGTACTTTAAAAAAAAGTACAGATCCTCAAAAACTGTACTTTTGGTATGTGGGTGTAATCCCTCATTCGTCCAGGCGTGTTCCATAGTAGAAAAAAAGCTTCAGTTGTAGTCATCTGGACTCAGTTTGAAAAAATAGACGTTTCGACTCTCATCCAAGAGTCATTGTCAATAACAGAATTTAGATCGAGAACTCCGATATTAATACTGTTCTGTGGTAAGACCCACCCATTGGGCGGAGCCTTCCTGAAGTAGAAAGAGTTGTTTGTTTCAACAGAAACTCCCCCCTTGTATCTACCGAGCTAGCCTATTCAGAATCTTAATGGGCTATTAGAATCCTCTTTGTCTTTGTGAGACCCTGGCTCAACCACCCTGAGTACCTGATTAGCATCCGAATGTCCTTGTCCTGGTCCTCTACCTTTCCAGGGGTTCAGTAACCCATTATAAATAACAGGAAGATTAAACCTTAGCCCTCCATTTCTGTTTAAAGAAGGTCTTTCTTTTTTAACAAAAATAGCTTCCTTGACTCCTCTTTCAAACCATCTTTTCTCCCTGCTTAAAACCTTCACCTCACCGTCTTCAAACAAGTGATTAGAGGCTTCAAGATGGAGATGCACGGCACTCTGAGGTCCTGAACTTGTATTTCTTCTGTGCTGATAAAGCCTCTTGTGTAGAGGCTGTTTTGTCTCACCTATGTAACGTTCTTTACAGCTTTCTTCACTGCATTGGATCGAATAAACTACATTGCTCTGTTTTTGAGTCGGCAATTTGTCCTTTGGGTGAACCAGTTTTTGTCTTAAAGTGTTTCCTGGTTTAAAATAAACAGGGACTTCGTGTTGTCTAAAAATTCTCTGCAGTTTTTCCGACAGGCCAGACACATAAGGGATAGAAACACCCTTCCTTCTCTGTTCAGTTTCCCTTTTGTCCTGCTTTTTGGTTCTCTTCACTCTGTTGAGAGCCCAAGCGGGGTAACCACAGGCTGAGAGGGCATTTCGGACATGTTTTTCCTCTTTCTTCTTGCCCTCTGAGCTGGTGGGCACACCTTGAGCTCTGTGTTGTAAGGTTCTGATCACACCCAGCTTGTGCTGTAGTGGGTGGTTGGAACCAAAGAGCAGATACTGGTCTGTGTGTGTAGGTTTCCTATATACTTCTATTTGGAGTTTCAGTCTGTAATACAGAGGCCGGTCTATCACTTCCTCTTTTTCCAGCCTTTGTAAACAGTCTATCACTTTCTTCTTGTAGCCACTGGTCGGATCTCTTTTCAAGCGCTTGTATGTCCACACCCTCCTCGAGGACACGACCACAGGCCGACGGCCTCTGTATTACAGACTGTATCCTGGTGAAGCCATGCCTTGCATTTATGGCCTTCCAAAAATACACAAAAAGGAGGTTCCACTCAGACCCATAGTGTGCAGCACAGATTCCATCACTTACAATGTGGCCAAGCATTTAACAACTATATTGACTCCACTTGTGGGGAATTCGGAACATCATGTGGAAAACACGCACAACTTTGTGGATAAAGTGAAACATCTCCAACTGGACCCAGATGACCTCATGGTTTCATATGATGTTGTGTCCCTGTTCACCTGCATCCCGACCTCTGATGCAGTAGCAGCGGTGAGGATCAGACTGCAGGAAGACACCACCCTACAGGAAAGGACCAAACTGACACCTGAACACATATGTAAACTGTTGGACATCTGTCTGAACACCAACTACTTTCAATTCCGGGGACAATTTTACAGACAGATTCATGGCTGTGCCATGGGCTCGCCCGTCTCTCCCATAGTGGCCAACCTGTACATGGAGCACTTTGAGAAGAAGGCACTGGCCTCCTTCTCAGGCATAGCCCCAAAGCTGTGGCTCCGCTATGTCGATGATACTTTTGTAACAATTAAGAAACAAGAGCTGGAAACCTTCTCTGATCACATCAATGCTGTGGACCCACATATCAGGTTTACAAGAGAAGACGCTAAGGAGAATCGCTTGGCCTTTCTTGATTGTTCCACGATCAGAGGAGAGGACGGGAAACTCCAAATAGAAGTATATAGGAAACCTACACACACAGACCAGTATCTGCTCTTTGGTTCCAACCACCCACTACAGCACAAGCTGGGTGTGATCAGAACCTTACAACACAGAGCTCAAGGTGTGCCCACCAGCTCAGAGGGCAAGAAGAAAGAGGAAAAACATGTCCGAAATGCCCTCTCAGCCTGTGGTTACCCCGCTTGGGCTCTCAAGAGTGAAGAGAACCAAAAAGCAGGACAAAAGGGAAACTGAACAGAGAAGGAAGGGTGTTTCTATCCCTTATGTGTCTGGCCTGTCGGAAAAACTGCAGAGAATTTTTAGACAACACGAAGTCCCTGTTTATTTTAAACCAGGAAACACTTTAAGACAAAAACTGGTTCATCCTAAGGACAAATTGCCGACTCAAAAACAGAGCAATGTAGTTTATTCGATCCAATGCAGTGAAGAAAGCTGTAAAGAACGTTACATAGGTGAGACTAAACAGCCTCTACACAAGAGGCTTTATCAGCACAGAAGAAATACAAGTTCAGGACCTCAGAGTGCCGTGCATCTCCATCTTGAAGCCTCTAATCACTCGTTTGAAGACGGTGAGGTGAAGGTTTTAAGCAGGGAGAAAAGATGGTTTGAAAGAGGAGTCAAGGAAGCTATTTTTGTTAAAAAAGAAAGACCTTCTTTAAACAGAAATGGAGGGCTAAGGTTTAATCTTCCTGTTATTTATAATGGGTTACTGAACCCCTGGAAAGGTAGAGGACCAGGACAAGGACATTCGGATGCTAATCAGGTACTCAGGGTGGTTGAGCCAGGGTCTCACAAAGACAAAGAGGATTCTAATAGCCCATTAAGATTCTGAATAGGCTAGCTCGGTAGATACAAGGGGGGAGTTTCTGTTGAAACAAACAACTCTTTCTACTTCAGGAAGGCTCCGCCCAATGGGCTGGTCTTACCACAGAACAGTATTAATATCGGAGTTCTTGATCTAAATTCTTTTATTGACAATGACTCTTGGATGAGAGTCGAAACGTCTATTTTTTCAAACTGAGTCCAGATGACTACAACTGAAGCTTTTTTTCTACTATGTACTTTTGGTACTTAACTGTACTTAATACTATGACTACACTATTTCTAAGAAAGCCTCCAAGTACAAAGTAATGAAAAGCATTACTTGAGTTTACCACTTTAGCTGGTTGGTAGACTTATTACCACTACATTAAAAAAACAAACACATGGAAACAAAATTAAAGCAAATACTTCAAAGAGGTGGATCAATATTTGGTAATTCATTCAAGTCAAAGGTGGGGTGAAACCTGATTGTAGAGTATTGATGTGTGCTCTGTATGTGTCCTGTGCATTAGCCACATTAAAATTATGTTTTTCATAGTAAGACTTTTGAAATCCTCACCTATCCATTCATCAATCCAGGCAAAGGCTTGTCTGTGTCCTAACAGGAGAACGTCTCGAATCACCTAAGGACATAAAACACGGTAAAAGGCTTAAAGTAAAGAACAGAATGCTCACACACTAAAAGAAAAATGGGGCGATAAGTAGGCCTGGCTAAGGTCTTAAATGCTTCTTATCACCATTAGAGAGCTGTGATTTATATGTGTCATGCCTAAATAGTGAGTGAGTAATGGCTTGGCATGTGTGGATGGGCTTGAGGCGAAACAAACAGGGAGAGCCAACTCCCAGGACAGATGCTGTGAAGGAAGATAAGAGAAAAATGTGCTACTACAGTGTAACTACACCGAAAAGACGAGCAGATGGAGCTGAAACTTTATTGCTGACCTTGTGTACAAACTGTTCCACCCGAGTCTGTAAGCCCCACACTTCAAACTTGACCGTGACGAGTTTGTAGGAACACATAATGGGGTCCTGGGTGTCCATCCATCCTTCTGGAAGCGCACCACGCTCTGTCTTTTTGGACTTGAAATAGCGCAGATCCTAAAATAAGGTAAGAAAATGTTTAAATGATCCAAAGAACCAATCAGAATCATAAGAAGTTTTGTCAGTGAACAAAATTTACATCTAGGAACTTTCTTCAGCAATATAATGCAACAACAAAAAAGAATAAAATAGTAAATAAGATAAACTATGATCAAATAAGACGTGTAAGTAAAGTGTATACTGTATGGACAGAACAACACTGCAAAACTAGCAGTATAATAAAGAGCACCACGACCATACATTTACTCCTTTTTTCACCCCCAAATATGCTCAAATTATTTTGTAACTCAAATTGATCTAAGATTTTCTTGGCTCCTCATAAAATAGTGTTTATATCCTCATACGTAAGCAGTTCCATGTACCAGAATAAATAATTTATACAAAAAGTTTAATACATATCAAAGATACATAAGATTAGATATAGATTTTTAGAGTTTAAAAGGGAAACTGCAAGTAATTTGGAAATTTTAAGTACACTTCTGAACCGAGTGAACACATTTTCACACAAAACATTTTGATTATGCCCTAATCCCCACTCTCCAGGGACTAATTAAGTCTTGGGGCTCATTTGTCTTATTGTTGTGCGCAGTGTGTGAAAGGAAGCTGGACATCCCGCTGTAAATGAGGACTGATTGGACTCTGACACTGTCAAAGGACGGGATCAGAGGTGTCAAAATGCTTTTGATCTTTAGGTTTGAACAATTCCCTGTTACACAATGGGTGAAAAGTAATATGAATGCATTAGAATAATACATAAGTCAATCAATTCTTACGAGGCTTTGTAAACACACCCAGATCCTTTTCTTATATTGTCTACTCTTCTGAATACGTAATCAAAGCTTTTTCTAATTGCTCTAATCTGTAACAAAGAAATATAACCACCAACTAGCTTTTGTCCGGGTTTGATTTACATAAACCTTTCCTGATGTCTTCTCTTTATTAATCTTTTGTATAAACTTGTGCTGTAAAGACTAATTAAAATAAAAATAAAAAAATTGACCATTCACATATCTTTCCCTGGGGGTGTTTATGGGTTTTCTGTCAATATATAAATTTGCATGAGCAGGTTGTAGCTCTGCTGTTTTCGCCCTGGTCGTTACTTCAGACTATTCCTGTCTGTGCGTGTGTGAGTATTAGCAGACCATGAAACGTCCTGCTGGGAGTTGGGCATGTGTCAGTTCTACACCACCCCTGCTGAGCTGTCATGACCCCTTACGACTATTAATAACTTCTCTTTTTATGACCATCTCGCTCTGCTAGATGATGGCCTGCTCAAACACAAATGTTCAATCATGCCCACACCTCCAGTACTTCTCACTCACTCACTCACTCTTAGGAGACAGGCGCTTTGCTGGTGGTTCTGAGCAACCCTTTAGTCCAGTGTTTATGTGCAAAAACAATGCTTTTCTCCTCCTCCTTCTTCTTTTAAGAACAAACACAGAGCCAAGCACACAGCTGCCGTGACCCTTCTCACCTCTGATTCTTTGTAGTGGCGCTCAGGAACCTCGTCGTAAGCAATATCCACCACACACACCTCGGTTTCCTCTTCTTTGGGCTCACCGCCAAAGATCTGTACAGAGGTGATGTATGAAGATGGCTTCATCAATAATGCAACGGGCCGGTTGACAAACAGAGCAGTGGGAGCTGAGGTAGTTTACTTACTGCTGTGCGAGGTAATTGAAGGGTCAGAATATTACTGGGGTTTATTACACATGGGAATGAGACCGTGGAGAACAGATCTACTGAAAGATCTTATAAACTTCCTGAGGGATGTGCTTTTTTAGAATGAATATGTTGAATAGAAGCAACTGGGGTGCAAAAACCACCACAAGAACAGTCGCTCACTTCGAAAACACTCCACTTGTTACTTACTACATACAATTGATGCCATCTGTGGAGTAACTCAAATGTGATTTTCATTAGTGAACATTGGGGGGCGCTGTGGTCATTTTATTCTCATGCTTGACTCAAAAAGCTATTGCATAACCCTCACTCACTGACTGTAGCGTGTGGCACTGAGGCCAATGGGGACTACAGCAGCCTCCAATTGAGTTAAACTCTTGAACTGAATATGCTCCTGTTCATGCAGATGTAATGCACATGGAATACATGAAGTCAGATGTGCGGTGTCATCATCTAGTCACTGAAATATTGACATACAAAGAATATTTGTGTGAGTGTACATTTGTAGATGATGGATTTTGCTGAAACAAATTTCAGTAAACTCTTGGAACAATTTTTTGTGTGATTATGCAGTTTGAACGTGCAGAACAGACACATTGCTCATTACTAGAGACTAAAGACCAAGTCTGAATCTTTACGCATGATAACCAAGGTCCAAACCCTTAAATAACCTTCTTAATATATAATGCTTGATTACTGCAGCTGTAATGTTTTATGGCCAGCACTTTCATGAAGGAAAAAAATATATCACTAAGTAAGAGCATAACAAACCCCTTTTTCATTTACACAGGATCAATAGGCAACCCCCACAAAGGTAAGTTCACATAAGTAGCTGGTAATAAAATGCTAAAACATGTAAATGGAACCTTTTTCTGTAACACTCAGAATGGTGTGAAATGAGCGCAGCGCTGCCAGAAAGACTATACTGCTCTGTGAATGTGGGAAGAACAGAAATACAGAGATAGGCAGCTGTGTGAATCAAACCAAACAGCAGCAGCAGCAGCAGTTCTCCTTTGACAGCTTTAATCCTGTTCCACGCCAATCCCAGCTCCAAAAAAGCGCCACACTTACATGGTCGTTGGTGCCTTTGTTGTCTTCATACTTAGTCTCGATGTGGATGGAAAACTTTGGCAGGAAGGAGCACTGTGGACGAGACCAAGACACCATTATCCTCATATCCAAATGTTGTCATGTGCACTGACTGGCCATTACAGCACGACCCATGAGTGGTGGAGTGAAGACAGAAGATACGTTTCCTCCCAAAAAATCACGTGTACACGCAAATTAAATGACAAATAATATTTAAAACAAAAAACATACTAACTCCAAAAATTCAGTGCATCCCAACATTTCTTTGTAATGAATTAATCATGTGGTCTACTAAAAGAACGCGCACTCATCGCTTAGGCACATTTTTTACATTTGTCTGCCGTAAAATGTTATCAAAACTTGTGTAATTAATAAAGAAAAAAAACATAAGTTACATAAGCACTAGAGATTTTATGTGCCAGTGTGTTCGTAGCAGCAGGAGAACTACAACAGAAGGGATCAATCTTAGCCTGCGGGACTGAGCCAGCTCACTGGGGGTGCATAAGTGAAAGAGAAAAATACATATGGCTGCAGGAGAGCAATGGTAAGTACTGTGCAAAGAAGAAGTCTGCAGTGGATTTGTACAAACTGGATCAAAGGATAAATCTAATCCTCAGTTTAAAATCCAGACTGTCAGAGTTAGTCGTCAAAATTCAGGAAAAAGGTACTGCATCTGAACAGTAGGGATTATCCTTCAAAATAAATGCTACAACACAATTTACCATTCTTTTTTATAGGCTTTGTAGAGCCACAAGATTAATTGCAATCGAATCAAAAAACACAATTTGAATGGTCGCTATTAAGCAGATTGCACAGGTCTCAATAATTGATGTAGATATTAAAATAACATTGTATCCCGTCCTCGAGAACTCGACAAGTGTTCTGAAAAGCATGTGATTCTTGCATTAGTTAAGCAGTTCATATTTCAGTCTTCTCTCAAATGTTAATGCTCCTGGGTGTGTTTAAAAAGTTAACTTAAATCCATCGCAACCGCACTGCTTGTCAGAGAAATTGCAATTCCATAGTCATCCAAAATCATTCAGCCCTAGCAAAGAGCAATGTTATTTCACTGCTTGTAATACAATGGAATCTGTTATAATTACAATCATTCTGAGTTATTAAAAAAAGGGCTTGTTTGAATGTGTGTGAGTGCATTAATTGAACAACAAACAGAGGGAATTTAGACCTTGTGATTAATTGGCATTTTAACAGCTAATAGTGTTTTTTGTTTCAGTTGATTTCTAAATAGTTCTATTGACATCTGGGTGATTACAGTATCGAAATGTCAAGTCAACCGAGTCAAGTGCCATTTTATTTGCAATCAATCAATCAATCAATCAGTCAGTCAATTGCCTCATTTATCATTCTGCCACACCAAAAATGTGTAGTCTCAGTTCTCCACAAGATTTCACCTGTTAATAAGGCTATATTCATGACCTCAGAGAGATGTTTTGCACGCACAGTAAAGGGTTAGGACTTCTTCCTGAATCGCTTTGATGATAGTTTGCTAAATGTTCCCGTTCACATGGGGAGGAGAAGTTGGGATTGTGATTTAACTGCATTGATGTTTCCTTAACCGTGTGTGGGTTAATGGCATCCTGATGTCCTGAAGCGGATCATTAGTGCTCTTCTCAGCAATACTCAATTAGTCAGTTTTAGCCACAAGCTCTGAAGGGGATTGTGTCCGTATTGATGTGGTTTGGACTGGGGAATAATTGTACTGAGGCAGCTCCACAACCACAGAGCCAAGACAAACAAAAGGATTATTGTATATTTGCTTCCTATAGTAATATATCAAAACATCCACTCTTTAGGATTGACCTAAGGACCAATATTTTTCAACCAAAATTCTAGGTTCCAAAATGATTACAGCATCCCTTTCATGAGCCTGAGCTCTAAACGTTTGACTCTTAACAGTTTTGCAGCAGGTTCTTGTTCAGTTATTGCCAAATGGGGCATCAGGAGCTTCTCCTGTGAGCACCATCTGGTTAAATGAAGGTTCACTTTATTGTCCCCATAGGGACGTTTGTCCTCCGCATTTGACCCATCCTTAAATGCCCCTGGCTGCCACCTGTCTGCAGCAGTGGTCACTGCAGTGCAGCGCCGGGGACCCATCTTTGTGCTAGGCTTGGTCAGGACTTCTGTAGCTGTAGAAACTGGAATGCCTGGAGGAAACCCACCCAGACATGGAGAGAAACATGCAAACTCCACACAGAAAGGCCTGGGCTGGCCCGGGGATCGAACCCACAAACTCCTTGCTGTGAGCCGAGAGTGATAGCCAATCTGGCCAGATGGAAGTAAGACTGTCAGTACAGGGGACTAACCCCAAAAGTAAAACCTGATGGACATGCACTTTAGATTTAAATATCAGAGGTGCACCCAGACAGAAGACAGTGATTTGAAACTGTAAAGTCTGGCCACGGGACATAATTTGTGGTGAGTGGTCAGAAGAGCAGACAGTGGAGATGGTGGAGAGGACCACTGTGTTCAGGTACGTGTTTGATTAAGTCAGGGACAATTATGGCCCAATTTTGTATTAGACAAAAAAGCTTTATATTGAGAGTGCTCTCTGTAGTTTAGATGTGAGTCTAAAAGCATTCTAAGTATTTATAAATGGTTTTCAGATTGATGATTGACCAATGTGATCATTGGTACAACAAATGCTCATAAACCAATGTATTCAAAATATAGACTAAATATAGAATTGCAATCTATTATTTAATTTGTTCATTCAAAAATGCAATTTAATCTTTATTAAAGACACAATCAACTCACCAACCATAGCTAAGACAATAAAAAGAAGAGAAAGGGTACGGTATAATACTGGTATTATCAGAAACTTGTCAGGGTCCAGAGGAAAAGCTTAATGCCCAGGTCTGGTCTAAAAAGAGTCAATGTTGATATTTCTATCTCAAAATATTAAACGCTTAGGATGTTTTAATATGTTTTGCCTTAATGTTTCAATATTGGCACATTCAGTTACTAAAAATAGTTTACTTAGATGAAAGAAATAACCAGTAATACTGCTGTTGGTTAAAAAAAAAAGAAAAAACTGTTAAAAAATATTTTGTTTACATGTTTGCAATTAAGACATTTTGTAAGTACATAGAGGCCGTGTGTAATGATTGAATGACATTATTGTCAAATCTCCGACGTGAGAGTCACTTCTAAGAGGCAGATGTGTAAATGCACAGAGTGTGTATAGGACTACTCACTGTGTACTCTGAGCACATTGACAGCAGATGTCATTAGTGAGATTGTGCACAGAGGTAATCGAGGTGCCATGGACATCACGGACATGAAAGGGGGACAAAAATGATAAGTATTAGTTTGGAATCAAAGTGATGAAGATTGCACATCAAAACCAGACTGGACACATGTGCCATCAGAAGCACAGAGCAGTAAAGGCAGCACATAGCAATACATTTGCTAAAAGCACAGACGAGTGTGTCCTGCCTTTATAACTGAGCTTGGTAAAAAAAAAAAAAAGAAGATATTTAGCATATTCCTAAAAAAAATTAAATTAACACCACAAAGACTTAATTATCAAATGTCACATTATAACAGTAAAAATAAACAGACTTGAGTGATATGACAAAATTAATACACTTTTTAGATTAATTGTTAGAGCTCGTACCAATTAAGCACTACATACAAAACTATCGACATCAAATTGAATTATTGACTCATTCTTAGGGTTCAGTGAATTAAGTTTTTGATTGTTTTTTCTCCTCATTTCTAGTCGTGATATCCAATTGAAGACACCCGAAATGAGTCTAAATCCCAGAATTACATAATTGCTTTTTGTCGCAGGTAGAGAAACAATTAGATTGATGGATGCAAAGGTTGGCAGTTCAGATCCCACCAAATATCAGATCGTCACAGCCCTACATTTACAATTTGTGACCATTTATTTCTCAAACACTGATACAAACAACAAGATCGGGTCCAAATGACTCCTTTCAAAAGTGGGCATACCATTTCTAGCTGCCCCTTGGCTGGACTTATCTCATTGGCTTTCGATCGACTATGCACACGGCTCACTGAACATAACACCTGCTATAATATTGGTTCCATGTCCCTTTGCCCCATCAGTGGCCCAAAACAACTGCCAGTTGCAAAAAAGTCTTCTATGTTAGAGACCACAGGATCAAGAATACACTGTTACCTGTGATGGTGTATGGGTAATAATTCCAAGCCTTTTCCGTGACATAGAAAATCCTGGGAACGACAGCTCTGGCCCAACTTGGCAACTTACTGAAAGATAAGACAGAGTAAAATTGTACCATTACATAACAGTTAGTAATGATTGATGTGTTTGCGCCTTCTAATGTAAATAGTGTATATATTACTAAGTTTTATGTAAAATCCTTGCTTGTTTTTTTATTCCCTGTTTTAGTCTGACTGTAACAGCTGCCAAGGGACTACAGATGAAAAAAGTCTTTTGGCTAATTCTGGCATATTTATTATTGATATGCACTGTCCCTGAAATAAATAAATACATTAATTAACACGTTCGAGTACATGCGTGTACTTGTGTGATTGTAATGGGCAATGGCGAGCTTCTTGTGCCTTAACAATAGCCGTACTTGCAGTAGTGATGACCACTTGGGACGCTGATTTTATGATTACACGTTGCTAGCTGCCGTCCAGACACTATTGTAGAGCAGAAAATGGGGACGCGGAGGACAGGAGACACCATCAGCACAAATGGATTTTAAATGAAAAGAGCGTCGAATGGAACTACACTGGACAAAATGCAAATAACATTAATAACATAAGAACCACGGGAGTGACATCACGGTCAAGCAAAATCTGATTGTAAGAAATTGGACGGTGTACAATGGAAGCCTTGATTAGTAATAGCTGCAGATTTCAGCCAAAAAGCACAAAAACATGATTAGAATTTTGGATAATTTGCGATTTAAAGCGCATATGACGGGTTAGACTACACAAAAACGTAGCAAACATGATATTTGAGACTGTATTATGCATTTGACCATTTGCCCCAGTTTAACCATTTTGGTGAACTTGATGTGACATAGGTGGAGGTAATTATGCATTCAAGTCGTCTTCGGAGGTCGGAGCTTGGAGTGACGTTTTGGCAGAGTTTCTGTGTTCCAGTTTACATTTCCAGTTAAGGCAAGGCAAGTTTATTTGTAGAGCACAATTCCTACAAAAGGCAATTCAGTGCTTCACAAAACAGGAAAAAATGCATGAAAATACAGAAATCACAAAACAGCTTAAACATAAAAGAGAAGAGTGCAAATTAAATTGTTTCAGTCTTACGCACAGCTAAACAGAACTGTTAGATTTGAACATGCCTGTCTCACATCTTCAGGAAGACTGTTCCACATTTTAGCTGCATAAAACTGAAACGCAGATTCCCCATGTTTAGTCCTGACTCTGGGCACCAGCAGGAAGCCGGTCCCTGAGGTCCTCAGAGTCGAGATGGTTCATATGGCACTAGCATGTCCGAGATGTACTTTGGTCCTTGGCCATGGAGAGACTTGTACACAAACAAAGCTGTGTGGAGCAGCTTCTCTGTCAGTACACTCACTCTACCCCTACATCTCTTAATCAGGTCCTTTTGTTCCCAAAATAGATATAAATTCTCAATATGGCGCAATCCTCTAGGTGCACACTCTTTGGACAGCCATGTGTTCAGCTGAAGCAGCCAACTAAACTTGTTTATCTTCCTGTCGATGTTTGGAAGAGATCCACTTACGAATGTCTTCATTTCCATTTTATCAAGCACCTTGAAAACATTCAAGAAATCTCTTCAGTCTCTTCCTTTGGGATAAAGTAGAAACCTCGAGGAGTTCCACAGTGAAGGAGAGATCCCACTACCTCACATATGTAAAACTATATTTGAGAGTGATTTCCTCCCCTTTCTATTCATTAGCTTGATTGATGTAAAATGATAAATATTTACCATAGGGACCACACTGACAAACAAAGTAATGACTGGAAAAACATGAGAACCTGCTGTCTATAGCCTTCTGTTGGTATATAGAGGGACTGCAGCCTGTAAGGGTCTACGCATCGTGACAGGTGGTGTGTATCAGACACTCCGTCTAAATGAATCGTGTGGTAATTAACCTCATCTATCACTGCCCACATGCAGCTTCACACATGAACACACATGCTAGCATCATCAGCATCCAACTTTCTAACAGACCTTGGCCCGCCGCCCTACCCCGTAATGATGCGAGCCACTCCACACTTTTCATTTTACACTCGAAAAATTAGAGTCATTACGGCATTCAAATTGTTTATTTATTGAGAAGTAATAGATCTAGTTGTTTTTGTCTTTGAAGCAATTTGCTCTAAACGGTTCGAAAATGTTTCTATTATAAAAAGCAATACTTCTGAATTGCTTTGTTTTGTTTTGGTTGGGTTTAACAATTAACTGATCTGTTACCCCACAATATTAACAAAAATAATGTCAAAAGTATATTCTTGTTTAACTCAAAAAAGTCATAAATCAGTGTGAGTTTGGTAATCAATCTACAAAATTATGCATTTATGTGGCACAGTGTTTCTCGGCTGAACTAATTTACTAATGGCGCGTGAAGCTCGTATTTCAGACCAGTTGTAAGAGAGCAGTAAATTAAATCGTCGTGCCTTGCTGAAAATGCAATACTCATTTTATTCTTATGAAGTTCAGATAGACTTAGTCTGTTCCATGTGTTACTTTGCACACTGTGCTTTGGGCCCGGCACATTTTAACAAATTGTCCAATTGTTTCAAAGGGCAGTCAGATAGAAATACTAAAATGTCAGAGCGTGTTTTAGTTTTGATCTGGGGAGTTTGCCGTTTTTCATTGAAACGTTTTCATTTGTCTGAATTGTTCCACCGTTTGGCATTTAAGCGTAACTTGCATGACTCAATTCAAGGCATTTTTTATTTCTCACCGCTCCAGAGATCTGACCTGTAACCCAACTAGAAACGTTACATACTGCACTATTAAGTGTAATATAGGCCAGCCTGATATGTGAAGCACAGAACTGAAGTTTATCTGGGAATGCTCTCACTGAAAGCGACTGGGAAAAGGCGAAACCTAAAGGACCTCAAGCCGAATCAAACTTTTGTTAAATCCAGTTGAGAGAAAAACACATCTTTCCCACGCCGTAGTTCATTTGGATGCTTTATCTTAGGCCTCTGCTCAAACCATAATGCTGCTCTGTGATTGGTCCAGGCTCCGCACTACTGGTGGCCGGAGCCTGGCCAGATGGATTCTGTGTGAACTCACAAATATCACAGGAATTCATTTTGCTGACCAGATTACACAGACACAGAAAATGCTCACTTGTTGAGGTAGATTCGTTTCTCCGTGAACTGGCCTTGCCCGTGCTCCGGATTATCATAGGGTTCATTCTGGACCACCTCGACACCCTCGCCGCGCTCGCTCTGCTCATGACTGTGTTTACTGATCATGTACAGCTGTCCGATCCGGTACTGAAACACAGAAGCACACCACACAATAAATGACTTTGATTTACGACGATCGAAGAGGCCGATTGAGGACACAGTGACATGATGCACAATGACATTCAAGCATTGAACCAAGCACAGACCCCAGTTCAATACACGATAGAAGAGAAAGGAAGAAAAGCAGTAGTTGTGTTCACCCGCTGACTCTTACGCTACAGGTAATGCATACGGATGTTGCCCCTGAGCAAGACATTTCGACAATGTTGCCCTCTAAGTCTTGTTGGTGGGAGGGGTTTTATATACCGTGCTGAACTAAAAGCATGTGTCAGGAATCTGATTTAAAAACTATTGATGACTATTGATTATTTGCTGTTGCAGCCAGTTGGCCGACTTAACATGTTGGAACGATATGTACCAGGATGAACACTGTGCTTTATGGTGACTGTAAAAATAAACATGAGGGGAAAATACCAGGATTAGCGTTGTCACTGTGCGGGAATTAAAGTTTGTCTGCAGCATAGTGACAAAGACCTCATGTCAGCTTGGGCTACAATAGAAACAGGAATAGCCCCAGTCAGTTAAAATGACCCAATGCTGTGGCCTCTTGTGACAAATCAATCAACGCCCCATGATCCTTTGCTTTAGTGTGGCCTGACCTACTTGGCCCGGCGGTGCAGTTACTTTAGGGGCGGCTCGGAAAGATCGTCACATGGCAACTATTTAAAATGCATTCGGAAAATGACAGCACGAGTGCAGAGATTTCCGAGTGTTTGTAGGCCTATTTCCGTGCCACTGAAACTGATATCCTGCTGTTGATGACCACTGTAGTCCGACAGCACCACAACATTTACACAGAGGCAACCAGGGATGGATGTCAGGCCAGTGGAAAAATCTATGCTGCAGTGCAGAGCGTAAGAAGAATATGCAGAGCTAAAGTTTAGGTATCTCCAGTAGAAAGAGAAAAGAGCCACTTTATTTGTGTTCTGTGTGTTCTGACTTCTATTCTCGGTTAATCAGTTGAATATGCGGAGGTAACAATAGCCGAAATATTGTGATATGATCAAAAGATTCTCAATATATACTGGTTAAATGCATTGTTTTATTGCAGCAATGGTTAAAATTATATTTTTATTTGAATTCTTTGGAATTGGAATTGCACCAATGGAAAATGTAGGATTTCTACTATCCATACCATTAGCTCCTAGTTAAATGTAGCTTTTGCACTCCCTGCTCGTTTCCATGGAGATGTTATTGTGTTGCGTAAAATATTCCAGAGTGTGTCATTTCACTTTCTAACTCCAGGAGACAAGCAGTTGGAGCCACCAGGGCAAGTTACAGGTCAGATCCATGGCGAGGCAAGCCCCCTAAAAGTACTTCTAGACAGATATATATTTAATGCCATACAATGGAACACTACAGGCAATGCAATAACATCTCCATGGAGACAAGTAGGTGACAGATTCTCCACCAGAAAAGTTAGTATTAGTAAAGTATTTCAATTTTAAGTTCACCAATCAGATATTGCTTTAGAAAATGACCTCAAAGACCTGTAATAATGGAGGATTAATTTGATATGTTGTGTACACACTGGTGAAACTGGTGAAATGCAAACAGTCAATCTCAACAGCATTCTCCATCTTGTAGGTAAAGATATGAAAGCGCACACAGACCTCAACTTAAAAAACAGGTGGCTTCTAGTTCAAGAATGAATGCTAAATAGTGACAAATGCACTCCTTTTGTAATATAATGGTGGCTGTATAAAATGATGGAGTAGAAAAATCAAGATCTTTAAGTGAATGGAATAAGTAGTCACTGTTTCAAATTAGCATTACAAATATGACTAGTTTACAATCTATTTCTACTGCGTGCGATACGGCAGCATATTTGCATTTTGAACCGAATGTCTCAACCTGTTTGCACCGCGGTCTTTGAATGCATCACTACAATGAACATGACAACATAAGTGGCTCTTGGCGTCGGTATGAGGAGGTTATGAATAATTTGCATGTTTTTTGCCGTCTCCATGATGCAAATAAACAGCTCTAGTCAGCCAAGGTGTGTGTGGTTTGAGTTACACTACCCTACATTTATTGGTGATTTAGGAAGACAGTGAATATTAAAAATTCAATGGCAAGGCAGACAATGATTATGACAGAACAGCAGGGAGTGCGGAGCTGAGGAGAAAGAGCTGCAGCCAACATCAAAGTGTTGTTTCTTGTGCCTGTAAATCCTGCCAGGACCCCCTCACAAACAACACAATAGCAGCACCAATGTTGAGAACTCATTCATATTCAACGTTGAGCGCTAGCGAATCGGTTGAACGTCAAAATTATGGTTTATGTACAGATTTTAATTAGATTACCAGTGTAAGAACCATTGTAGAGTGGTGGTAAAAGTTCAAGGTTAGTTTATTTGTTTCCTAATGAAGAAATTCCTCTGGGAACATGGGTCATTGAATGTTTATGTCCCAACATATTTCACAACTAAGCCGTGCACAGTGGCTCGGTTCAGAGTCTGATAGACAAAATGAACACGTTATCACATTTGCATTTGCATAAAGCCAAATCCTACATATCCAGACTGAGCAATCGAGCGCTTCTGGAAATTGTCGAAAATGGGTTTGTCACTTTTTATGCTATTGTCCCTGAGCAAGACACTTCAGCCACCTGGCTTATTTCAGAGGGATTGTTTGAGTGATTTGGAAGTGTGCGATACTGACAAAAGAAATATTTCTGACCATGGTTGTACACGTCTTACTAAATGCCCATCGCAGAATTACCGTCACCAACTATTTTTCCTAAGGACTTGCAGGATAATTCATCTGCAAAAATCTAATAATATAATTGCTTCGTAAAGTACGGGCGACAGTGACAGCAAGGTCTTAGGTTTGGTTCAGTTGGGGCCTGTCTGTGTGTTTTGCTTGATTTCTGTACTTGCATAAGGTTCGTCCGGCCGGGTGCAACATTTTTCCCCAAAACTGTAAAACCAGGTTACATGTGGGTGCCGTCTGGACCATTAGAGAACAAAAGTAGATGTGCGAAAAATAAATAAATGTTTGCCCATGAGATCATAGAGGAGGCCAGTCACTCTCTTTACCACCATTTAGAAGCTCCATTATGCTAAGAAAAACCTCTGCAGAAGTACTTTTGTGTCCTGTACAAAAACTGAATGTCCTGTTGCGAGCGAGCTGAATCCGTCTTAGACCTCTCTGCGTCTTTATGTCTTTTCCTTGACGATTTCTAACTGCTGCGTGTCATGGAATCAACTGAAACTTTCAACAGCCTATAGAATACTTACATGTTGTTGTTTTATAGGCTGTAGACATTGGCATTTATTGTAAATCAGATATTATAAAGCTTTTTCTATTCAATTCTACTGTAGTTATTCAAAATCCATGTGGTAGATTCATTCAATAACAGCTTCAGTTTTGATAATGGCTGCTTGTATTTCTAAATAATAATTACAATCATCCAGAAGGTAACTATGGGTAACAACAGTGTGTTTAGAATGGACATAAAACAACCTAGAGAACAAGTGTGTTACGTAAAGTGTACATCCTAGACCTAGACCCTTTCTTGTGACTTATTATTTATGCACTCTGCTGCCATCCCATCCTCTTACCCTTCTCCGCCTCTGCAGCGGTCAATTTTAAATAGAGTGACTGTAGCTAATGAACACTGTAGCTGGAGCAAGTTATATACCTTTTTGAGATTTTAAAGAAAACAAAGAAACTACAAAATGGTTTTCATAGTTACCCCTTTAAACTATAGTCGGAACAATAAAAACAAATGTGTTCAGTCTGTGTGACAGGAAAACAGTCAGTTATCTTTGTGGTGTAATATTTTATTGTGGTTTATATGGAGACACATATTCAGTGTGAAATCAACTTCACATCATGTATTTGTTTAGTTTATTACTCACTGTGCAATCTTTGGATTCATAGCGGGCTGTGTCACTTTAGAAACGGCGATATTAGGAGTGACTGGACAAATGTTGGTTTAAAAAAGAGAAACTATGAACAAGTTTTATTATTATCATTATCATTATCATCACAGTATGTTAAAATGCATTTTTACAGAATTAAAATCTGATTCCTTATGTAGTATTTCGGCCGTGCAAGGGCTGTATTTTGCATCTGGAGGTAGCGTTAAAATGGGTGCAGCAGAGCTCACACCTTGCAATTGTCGCAATTGCAAGGTGTGAGAGATTATGCCAGAGGTTGAGTAAAGTAACTTGAGGGCGTGTTCTTGTGCATTCTGTGAATTGCCAGAATCGTAACTAATAAACTTCAAAACTAGCATTAGTTATAGATTGGGGAGTTTTAAATATTTTCCTCAAGTATAAATGACCAATATTAACCTGTGTGGGTTTTATATTCGAGAAGAGAGCGGTCTGGCCTGACACACGGTGCAGTGCGGTTGTGTTTTGACCCACAGGTCAGGTTGGGCTGGGACAAGAAATTCACATTTCATTGAGGAGCAGGATGGAATGGGTTATTAAAGGCTGACCGCATCTAAAACATCCACACTCCACCTGTGAATCATTTCATTTTGCGGCGTCTAAATTCACTTCCTTGTGTGGCTCGTTTCTCTGTGAATAAGATAAGATATTCCTTTATTGTCCCACATGGGGAAATTTCATTGGTGCAACGCAGGTAGATACAGAGGTAGATACAGAAGAACAGATCACTTATAGGAAGTCTGAAAAACACTTTCAGTAGAAGATCTACACGTTTATATGAAAGAGGAACTTCACGAACGATCGGGAATATGTGACTGATTGTAATAAAACATAAAGCATTATGTAGCTTACTGTAGCGGAGTTCGGCTGCAGTGCTTCTGTTGAAGTATGAATGCCATAGACAAACCCAACTTGGTTCTCGCAGCCCTATATGTAAATGAACAAACTTCTACCTTCTTATGAAGTATGACTTGGCCTTTAAAGCTCTTTGCACAGCGTTGGACCGGTTACCGCACGGTCTGGGCCAGACTGGACCGTGCAGACTTGAATGTGCTCGGCTTAGAGAAGAAAGTCTATTTAAAAAATGCAATAAATCCCCACTGTCACATCACATTCACCCCAAATCCTTGTCCCAGTCTGTGTAAAACTGGCACAAACTGACAGCCCAACACGAGATCTGCATTTAAGATGAGACTGAGCTGACCACAGTGTGTGCTCTGTTCTCCCACCCTCCGGACCCCGCAGCATCCCATCCAGCACTCAGGTCTGGTTAAATCGGATCAAACCCATCTTGAGGACATACAACTGCGTTGAAAAACTGGAAATCAAATGTTGTTTGAATGAAATGTTATTGGCTCATGTCTTTCATTGCCTGTATATGAGGCATGACTGCAAACATCTCCCACACAGGAGGTGCTTTTGAATGGATCATTGGATCAAACACTATTACCATATATGGACTGGCACAATCCCACTCCAGCCTCAAGCGGCTAAGTCCAGCGTCTTTACGCCAGCATTAAGGTCGGCAAGGGAGCAAAATAATGCCCTGGCCCTGCCCCCTGGAAAAGGCTCCCGTTAACGTTACCTCCGGGGGCAAAATATGGCCCTAAGAATCTGGTAATTCAAGTCCCCATTAAGACTTCAGTGGAGGTCACAGTGGAGGTCACTGCTTCTCCATTCTGTTACCATGTCATCTGAATCTCCTGTGGATAGAAGTTAAAAGTGCTGCACAAAAGCAATGCAGACTCTGTGTGACTGGACTGCTCACTGCAGTCACTTTGAGACTTGGGGCAGCGCTCAGGTTTTCTAGGAAAAAGTAAAGTATAACTTACTCATTAATGTGATCAGAAAGTTTTTAACTTTAAGTGTCCGAACAAAAAACAATCTGTTCAAGTTTTCTTATTTTGGCGTCTTCAGGATCATTATTATACTGCCGTGCCCGATTGAAGCGGGTGTAAACCCTTTCCAGGAGCCTCGTGTGCCGTTGTACTGCATAAGTAACTTTTTGTTGTATATGTATCCTAGTTCAAGATATTTTCAATATCTTGGTAGGAGTCTATTTGAGTTTTTTTGTAAATGTTTTGAAATATTCTCGCACCAAAATGAATTGAGCATCAAATATAGGAACAAATGACATATTTTAAAGTAAAAGAGTGTAAGATTCATTTTCACAGTGCAGTTTCAGAGAAGGAAATATATTTGCGCAAAATTTATGTATTTTATAAAACAAGTTACACCTTTTCACACAGAAGTATTTCAGGAGAAAGTATTCTTGAGCCAACTCGAAACAAATGACTGCTCGCCACAAACAATATGTTGAATGTTTAGTTTTATTTCCTTACATGTCAAAATCTCAACTACCTTCTAACAAAACAAGCTTTATAAAAACACATGTTTTGGATCCCTTTGATTGGAAATCCAACTTACTGAACTACACTTATCAGCAAAATACAGAAATGTTACCATGTACGAAGAAAGCAACTAAGCATTTTGGGACCGATTGTCCTTGAAAAAGAGGAATATCCCTGCGGTGAATACGATGATTCCCAGAGTGGACGCTGTGGGGCTCTGGATGAGGAAATAAAACATGTTATGTAAATTAGCACAGAGGAAAAACAACTGAAACAAATGTAATTGCTTGATCAGCTCTCTTTACTTACAAAAGAATCTGAGCACTGGTCTTTTGAGGGTTTCATGTTCCACAAAGCAGCTGTATACGTCCCATGTACAGGCACAAAGCTCAGTGTGGAGAAGACTTGAAATCACCTTTTCAAAGGGGTTGTCCGATGCTATCGCGTCTCGGTTCCATTGTATTTTGATGATTGGACGGAAAAGGTTTCGGACAAAACAAATGAGAGTATTATCAGTCTGGTTCTTGACATCTTCTCTGGGGTAGATAAGAACTTCAGGAGTCGCTGTAAAGAATAACATTAACAATTACTTCACAGTTGTAAAGCAAACGGCAGACTACAAGTTGTCGATACATATCTGTAATCTTTGAGACAGAAGAATCCAACATTTTAACTGAAATCTACACTAATAATTCAAATTGACTGTGTCATTAAAAGTATACATTAAATAAAAATAAGACAGAATCCTGCTCCACACAACACGTCAACATATAATATTTTTTTTTTGTAGATCTAAAAAAGATGAGTTCATTGTATTTACAGATGGTTTGATTTAAAAATAAAAGCAATAAAAGAGCACTTACCATGTATGTATAGATGTGAAAGTGCAAAAGAGAATAAGCACAGCACAGTTGAATACAGACAGATCTCGTTGAAGACCAACTAGGAACTAAAAATAACAGTCGCTTCCTCATATTTTCTAATCCCTCAATATTTTCAGGTACACTTAGCATTGAATTATAACATACAAACACTCACAATTTACATTTTATTCATAGTAAAGCGATTAACTTCCTGTTCAAACAGAATTGAAAAGCCTCTTCATTTGGGAATTTCACAGTTACAGGTTTTTAATGTAGAAAATGGCTTCACAGCATTTTTGAACCCATTGTGAATTTTTCAAATACTAGTAATTACAATTAAATACAAAGTTGTGGGTGCGGATAGGGGCTAAGCACTCAGGCCTCAATTGCAGAACAATACAGAATTACGCAAACATACATTAATCTAATTCCAAATGCATATATGCCAATGCAATTTTAGACTCTGGGGATGTTTTATATATTCATGCATCATTTGAGGCATTGCAGGCTTTAGATGCTGTGTCCCATTGAGTCCTGAGAACGTAAAAACCCTCACACATCACTGTGCACTCTATGAAAGACTTGGTTGGACCTCTTTGTTTTGCACAGACTGCAACACTGCTACCTCTTCATTTATAAAGCCATGTCCATATCTGACTTGTGTCTATAACCTGAGCAGTCGCCTCAAATGATGACAGGGGAAAACAGATTAAACAATATTCATAGGGAGTTAGCAAATGTCCCAACATCCCTGTCCTTAGACACTCATTCCTTCAACAATTTGGGAGAAAGTAGAAACTTTGAGGAGAACCACAGTGAAAGAAAGATCCCACAGACGGACAGGATGACATGCTTTCATTCGCAGATGCAAACTGAAATTGGTCTTAACAATCTGGTCTCACTAAATATGTACAAGGGACTGTTACATATCTTGGAAGCAAAATATTCTTGTTGTAATCGATTTATATGACTTTACTGACTGGTCCATGTGTAATCATGTAGTGTTGATTGTCCTAAGGCGTCTGTTGTTTTCACTGTCACCCTTTGAGGCGACTGATGTTGTGATTTCGGGTGTTACATAATTAAATGTTGTTCTTGAAAGTATATTTTCAAAGGGGCTATGTATTTCGGTATAACGGCCTGCACGTTCAGGCTTTTTCAGCTTGTACGTGCACGGCTTGAGTGACTGAAGCCAGAGAACCCGGAGAGAACATACAGTAACACAGGGAGGACATGCAGACTCCACGCCAAAAGATCATATGATGTTGGTCTGGCCCGGGAATCGAACCCATGCTCTGCCACCTTTCTAATTTATTTCTAAATAATTGTTTCTGTTCATTCCAGTCCATGCAGTCTGCTCCTGTCCCCCATCACACACCGGGCGAGTCAGAGCATGTGCGCGAGTGACATGAGAGAGGTCGGCCACACTACAGCCCTGTCATATGAAAAAAAAAAAACTCGCCTGACAGAGCCTTTTTGTGAAAAGGTTGGACAATGTGAAAAAGTAAAAATGCTGCGCAACAGACTTCAGACTCTGGCAGCAGTGAACGTGCAGACACATTCATTTCATCACAGACACAGATTTTGTGGAAAATGGGACCCTGTCACTCAAGATAAAACTGAGCCGATCATCTTACAGAGGCAGTCATAGTGGATATTAAACGTGTCAATCAACTCATCAGTATAGATATTGATTAATAAAAAGGTAAAAAAGGTAGAAATAGCATGTCTTGTTCAGTAAAAACTACACATAGCCCCTTTTTACAGTCAAATTACAGATTGCAGACCTGGTCCATGGTTAATATCTCTAATGTATTTGTTGGGCCTGTCCACATGGAACAAAAACTGGCACAAAGATCACAAAGATCGTCTTTTGTGTCAGTAAAAAAACAAATAAAGAGAAATATTTTTTCACAATAGCACCAGAAAGTGGCGCTATTATTCAACCCAAAAGAAGTGATTGTCGTCAGTTGAGAGGATATTCATTCATAAGATTCATATGATTTTAATAGATGGTTTGAAGAGCCAATCCCTAACTAATGACACCGTTTTTAGATCATAATTTTGCGTATTTCTTCCAAAAACAGTAAATCTCCCATAGAGTTATTCAAGCCCCTGCAGTCCATCTGCAATTATAGCAGTTACGTGGACACAACCTATCATGGGATCATATAATATCTTTTGAATGGGAAAAAATCTTCAAAGTTTAGTGAATAACAGGAATTAGAGGATTTTGGGCTAAGGTCCTATATTCACTTTAATACTACTACGATGCTACTACTATACTAAACCATACTATACTACTATACTATATTACTATTATACTATACTACTACAGTATTATACTATGCTATGCTATGCTATACTATACTACTAATATACTTAACTATATCAAACTATACTATCCTATCCTATACTATGATATAATGTACAATACTATACTATACATGATTTTTTTTGTTTGGAAGACATTATTTTGAACATATATTATCATACTGTAGATATCCAGTCAAAAACAAATGACAACAACAATCTGGTTCAGGTAGACTCCCTGTCAAACATTTGACATCTAAAGAAAACCAACTACATTATTACGTCATTACACTCATGGTATATAAATACATAAAGAGTGGTTGAAAATAAAAACTTGGTTATGAAACTGATAAAAATCCTGATTAATTTGTCTGAATAGCACAAAGTCTTGAATAGTTTATGTTTTAATTAAAGCTATCACATCTCTAGAACATATAGTGCCTGATATGTGGGTTCATATCAAGCATTTTACACCTGTGCACAGTGTGAATGTGAAATGGCACTTTATCATTAGAGAGGAAACTCATCATCAGGGAGCAAATCATGTTCCTATAGCAACCAGGGACACTTGGACCTGCGATTCTGCCGTGCCGCGAGTGCTGTACTCTCCCATATGAACGCATTGTCTTCACTGGGTAAATGGCGTGCGCTGTTGTAGTGTGGAAAGATTAATCTCAATTCAATCAAAACTGCAATTATTTCGATAGTACAAAATATGATGTCTCAATGAGTCTTTTAAAACCAGGCCAGTCTATAGTTTAGACCTCGACAAACATGTTCATAAATGCCTCAGATTTTTGTATTACTTTATCAGTTCAAACGTTAGTCTTCTCTCAAATGTTGAAAATGTGCATTGTGAATTCCTATTTTTTAAGACACATTGTGAAAGTCCTTTTGGTACATACTGATAAACGTGTTTCCTTGTGTTTGTAAGAAGATACTTTTATATTTGCATACTTCAGAATCAAATTACTTTTCATTAGGCAACACATGCACGCACTTGCCACTTCAATGAGTGCAGCGCAGTGAGTCGCAGCTCATCAGAGCGCTTTACAGGGATGGAAAGTGACATGTACAAAAACAGATCTGCTGATAACATTTAAATAGACACATCATTTACCCTAACAATATAATGGGACTGCCCACGCCCACATTTGTGAGTCCAAGGCCAATGGGGGGGCTTAATGCTTATAGCTTTGTATCATGACAGAGCCAGCTGCTGCCCTGATGCCACCTGCCCCACATCTCCACTCACTCACTCACTCACACGCAACAGGGACATTTATTCTCAGCACTTATTGTATTTGTCAAAAAGAGATGGCGGCTTAGATAATGCGTTTTGGATCAGTTGCAGCTTTTCAATAGCGGATGTACATACCAGTACAGGTGCAGTGTGACATGGGACTTTTAAAAGGATTTATGTACTAATGTTTAGTCATCCATCTTCTGTTTTGGTTGTGTAAAGGCCTTGTGCAGATGCTCATGAATTTCCCTGAAAAGTAATGGGTTGTTTTTTTTAACAAATCCCATAATTAGTTTTGTGAGAGTGCAATTGCTCCCATAGGGGAAACTATAACAAACCCCTGCAGAAGAACATTAATTGTGTTACTTTATGTTACTTAGTTTTTGTCATTCATGTAACCAAAGAGAAATATAACATTTAATTTGAGTTTTAGATCTGGTTAATATGTTCAAACCAGAGCTGATATTTGTGCTAATGACAATACTGAATAGTCTCCAAACTCACTATGTAATTCCTTCTTGTGTGTAACATTACAACAGACATGATTGATTGCACTGCTTTGAGGTTGTGGTAACATTCCCTGATCTTCTTTCTTCAACGCTTTCTATTCTTACTTGTTTGAATCACATGTGCCACTAGTGCCGTAAATAGAAAATGGTCAACAGCAGTGTTTGGCACATCGTTAATGTTGTCATTTTACATATATGTCTTTGGGCTCCAGTTTGAAGTTGAAATAACTCAACAAAATATTCCATAATTATGATATAATAAGTCAAACCAACCCAAGACATCCACCATCAAGCGTTCACAGCTAAATGCATAATTTATGTCTTGCCACACAGTCCATATCACTCTGACTGCGTGTAATTGCCCATAGCTTTATCCTTGGTGCAGGCTGTAATGGGCTGATACTGCCAATGCTGCAGGAAGTACAATAATGAAGCACAGGGAGAGTAGGGCAGAGACGCTCAGAGAGGGGTCTGAGCTGGTGCAGAAAAACATGCCCCCATAGAGCCTAAAGAGTCTTATAACACAGTCTCCAACACTTTCTGGGGTTTCAATTATCCACACAGCCAAGCTCACGCTGGTGCCCTCTAAGCCACACAAGGGCTGCCAGTTGGGTACCTAAACCCAAATAAAAAAATGCAAACTTTGGCATTAAAATGCAGTTATGAAGCCCACACGAATTCCAATAGAACAAAACAAAAAAATCCTATGAGATTTAATGCGGCTAAAATGATCAAGAACTTACATAATACATTTTGAAATATGACATGTCCTGACTCACAGTCTTACAGTGGCCACATGTCATGTATTTGTATAACATTTTCAGTCCTATGAAAATTGTACAACAATGCAGATAAACCTGTGCCGTTATGACATCTCATTTATATCAGCTTTATCATCCAAGGATACAGTCACTGTGTAGTTGGGATCAAAACATACAATGCACTTCACTACAAATATCTACATATTTGTTGTGTTGACTTAAATTGTTTACTCCACATATCATGTGTGAATACAGGGGCTTATGGACGTATTGATCTGCTGTAGGAGCAGCTCTGACTGAATTACTTCGATGTTTTCAGCAGAACACTCCTCTCTGATTCTGTTCTGCTCCTGTTTGGTCGCCTGCCATCTGAAGTGACTGAGCTCGTCTCATTTCATGTGAGATTTTTGGGCTGGGTCACTGTCTGGGTCGATCCTCGGGGAGTGAAGTAAGCGCACAGCAGCTTTGGCAGCTCTACTCTGAGGACGTAAACACAATTCTGCTGCAGTCGTGATGTACTGTGAGCGCTTTTGCTCACAGCAACACAAACATATGGAGGCCGGCGGGGACTGTGCTTACACCATGAGCTGATGTCACATGACATGGATCGGGAAAAATCTGTGGACAGACAAGCCCCCTCAGAGCAAGGGTGCATGATTATCAAGGGGTTTAGTGCAATAAAAACATGTAATCTGCCTGTAGTCGATATACTAGAAGTGTAATGTTTCAGAAATCTCATTTGGTTCGATGCACAATGCAAGGCCTAAGATTTGATGCTGCATCACGGTTCTATCCCTTAATATATCTCTTATATTCTAGTTATATTTACAACTTTTCCATAATAGGATGTTTGATGCATAAGGCCTATGCTTTCAATATTCCATAATGCATGTAGATCTTTTTAATGTGGCCTTTAGAGTTTGGTGAAATGTTTTGCCAGATTGGAAACGTTTAAAGCCTGTCAATCAAAATGTTTATACAATGAAACAATGTGTAGTGCAAGCCTTGAAATAATTATTTTTACGTCCCTTTCAACATGACAGGTACTGTCATGGCTAATTCTGAATCGGTCACAAGTGTTTTATTGATGTGTTGATTTGGCTTCATGCTGTCGCTGCCAACATTAAAGACACAGTAGACACGGTGGTCTTTCCTCGTCTCTACCTCAGTCACAGTGAAGCCAAGTGCTGCAAACACTTCCTCATAATATTATTTCCTCCTTTTATTAGCTTTTGGTTGACTTTTGTTTCGTTATTAGAGATGTCACAATATTCATTTTAGTCACGATTATCATGAGAAATATCACGATTTTATGATTATTCACAATTATCAGAAAAAGTAAGGAAACATTTATATATATGTATATATATATATTTTTTTTTAAACAATTAACACAATAATGAGAACACACAAATACACCCATGCACATGTTGTTATCACTATTGTTACTGTTTTGCATTTGTAAATAGAGAGGAGATTATTATTTTTTTAAAAACCTGTCCACCCCCGTCTACTTAGTCCAAGCATGTCCAAACTAAGGCCCGGGGGCTAAATGCGGCCCTCAGACCAATTTTTGTTGGCCGGCTTCCTGCTAAGTTGGTCTAAATAACAAAAAGTAGTACTTTTCACTGTAAAATTTGAAGAATTCAAGTATTTTGATGTTATACCAACCTAATAATAATGTTCCAAGTCTTATTAAAGGTGTGGAGGCTCATCGAAACAATGTCAAATGCAAACTTTCTAATGATTCACTTTGTCATTCAACAAATTCGACATCGTCGGGTTGTTTGTGGCCCTCTGCTCCGTATACGTTTCAAAATGCGGCCCGCGGTGAAAAACACCCCTTATAGTCCATGCATCCCTCAACCATAAACAGGAAGTCACCTGTGGCTATGTCTTGTGTTGTGAAAATAACACTTCTTATAAAGACTTGGGATTTGAAAGCCAATAAATAATAATATTACTTTGCATTAAGCAAACCCCAAACACAACACAAAATAGCAGATATAAGACATATTGTGGAGATATCTCAAGAACCGCTTCAACTTTCCTCTCCTTCAACACAAGTATGTCTGAGAATGCCTGTTGAACTGTCATTTGTCTGGTCATAACTTCTTGACTAAAGCTGGAGAGGCTGAGGCCATCACAAGAGCACTCACAATAGTTTGTGATCGAGATGAGAAACCAGAAGCTGTTGATTTGCAGGTGTTCAGATCTGCCAGAAAAAACAATTATTTTTTTACCAAACACATCAACTATATCAAGCACTATAGTCTCTAGTATTAGATAGTGTCTAAATGTGATTGACTAACTATGTGGATATGGTAAAATGATGAAAGCACATTTTCATGTATTTTGAAACAGTACTATTTCTACTTTGAATTGTTTAATTATGTTACATTTTTCTATACATTTAAGCCATAGACATTATCGCTAAGTAAATGCTGATGATAACTGTAGTACTTGCTATTGGACATGCGGGTGAACTTTAGAGATGCCAACAGGAACATCAGGCTCATCAATCAGAAAACTGAGGGATCCATTCAACTGTGTCACAACCAACAAATTTATTGGCCTTTATCTGCTTCAGAAGACAACAACAATAATATAGCCGCAAGCGGCAATGATCGGCCCTCGCTACGCCGCCGCCACGCCGCAAGAGGAGGGGGCGCTAACGCGCCCCAATTGTCCTTTTGTTACGCCTACTGCTGAATCTGTGACGCTGTCACATCTTCTCCCCTTTGTTTTACCATCAAAAAGCTATTTTATTTTGAATTCTTGGCAAAATGTGCGGCTTTGCCGCACAGACACCGTGACTCTTTGAATAAAAATGTGGATAACTTTTGATGGTCCACCCCTGAAGATGAGTCTCACCAAACTTCAGGTTAATATGTCTAACGCCCTAAGAGGAGTTTGTGAAAGTCTAAAGTGTAAACATTCCCCATTGGAATAACATGGAAGGTTTCGGTCATCATTACGGCAACGCCATAACAATTATGACATGGGTCTCATTGACTTTTCTGATGGGGATGCCAAAATTGAGTTGTGTGTCAAATTTCATATAATTTCGCAAAACTAAATATTTAACCTCCATATAAAATCTGTAGGGGGCGCTGTGGCTCCAAATTAATTTATTTCACTTCAAGTAGGTTTAGGGCAAAGAGTTTAACAACTGATTCTAATTTGACGCAATTCGGACTTTATCTGCGCAAACGGCAGAAATGTTAAATTTGGGAGATTTCTGAAATTCTTGCTACAGTTTGCGGCTTTGCCGCACAGAGACCGTGACAGGTATCAATGTAATTTGGATAACTTTTGATGTCCCACTCCTCAGTAGCATTTTCACCAAATTTCAGCTTTTTAGGGCCAACGCCCTGGGAGGAGTTCGTAAAAGTACGACGTTTGGAAAAACTCCGAAGTCATGTTTAGCCATTTTTGAAGCAATATGGCCGACATTTGGTTGGGCGGACGGCGTTGCCGTATTAATATTTTTTACTTCTCTTGTCACCATCTACCTCTGCGCCAAATTTCATGATTCTACGATCAGATTTTTTTTGGGTCATTTCCCATCTCTCAATGCATTTTTGGTACATTTGGGGGCGCTGACGCGCCAATTTTTTTTATTTTAGAAAAGGGAAATAGCCAGAATGTAGAGAGGCACGATTTTTAGAGGTGTGAACATTTTTGTGACTTTTCGTCAATGTTCACTGGGTGAAAAATAGGGGGGTTGGTCCCGAGAAGAAGAAGAAGAAAGAAAGAAAGAATAATATTCCGATGCGAAAACAATGTTTCCCATTTTTCAAATATCATAAACTATACATTTTCGGAAAGCGCTCGCGCTTTCCTACCTCATGGTGTGGGTCCCTGGTCACTGACGGGTACTTTCGTTAATTTTGAGTGGGCTCCGCCCACTTTGTGTTTTTGGCCCTCTATACAGTAATAATGTTCAATTTTTGCATTACATGCTTATATGCACGGAACATGCAAGAGATGGGGAACGTATTCGTGAGCTACTTAGCGCAAATGAGTGCTTTATATGGGGATGACGACCGCTTCGCGGTCGTCATCTCAATGTAAAGTGCTCGTTTAGTGCGCACTTTTGCACGGGCTTCGCCCGTTTACAACGGTAATGTTCCATTTTCCTACTACTAATTAGTATGCACGGGGCGTGCATGAGTGAAGGAGTGCGTTAGTGAGTGTTTGGAAGTGGGCGAGCGCTTCGCGCTCGATTTCGTGCGCACTACGTGCGCACTTTCGCAGCCGTGCTTCGCACGGCCTTACGAGATTAATAGGCCTCTCGCCAGCTTGTGGCGCTCGGGCCTAATTATCTCATCACCTGCAGCTCTGAGGCTTGTACTACAAAGCGGATAGGTTTCTCTTACCCAGATAGACTCAGCGTCCCTCAGCACTAAGAAACAGGTTCACAATTCTGTCAACCTCAAACTTTCTGAATGAAGCTGTGAGAGTTCACAGAACAGGGGGCGGAGTCAGCACCAGCTGATCATTCAGTTCAAACAATGGAGAAGAAAAGTGCTGTGCATTTCACAAGGAACTGTCAACATTAACTTGGCTAAATATATGAGAAATCAGAATACAAGCCAAAATAAAGCTAAGAGTACATATTTGTCCTTGGGTCCTAATAATGCACCGAGCTTCCCTGGAGTTGCCTGATAGAGGAGAGGCGGCCAATCTGCGCCACCAGCCCCTCCAACCACCACCAATCACTCACAAGTGGCTGGAGTGTTCTCTAAAGACACAGCAATGTTTATATTGTGAAATCATCCTTCAGGCAGAAACCACACAAGTGAAACTCAATGAAAATACTCAAAAGGTTTATTAAAAGGGCTCTACAGTTGAAGAAATCAATAGACAAGTTGTCTGTCTCATCGATCGATATAAAAAAAATGGACATAAGCTGCATTGAACTTTCGCTGTCTGAGGACATTAAATATTTGTTTTTGCATGGGTGGGGGAAATGTGACAATATAAGAATCACTTCTGATGTAAACAAAAATAAAGAATAATTGTGATGTAATTTTGTGCTTTTCTGTCTAACGCACGGTTGTGCTAAAAACACAGACACACAAAGCCTCGATGTGAAGATGAAATGATTAACTGATCCTCATGGTTATTCATTATGTTTTATGAGATAATTTTGCACATATAGAAGCTAACATTATTTAAGTAAAACTAAATGTGAAGTGGTGGCACTGTATGTCTCAATAACATTTCCAGTCAGAAAGTCTGACTTCCGAGAATAATAATCCTAATACATAAAAAAAATGAAACAGTGACAGTATTTTTTATTTACGTTTTCTCCTCATTATGATTCTAACACTTAAAACTGACAGACGCAGATAACGCTGATTATGTCTTAAATAGAATTTAAAGATTATATAAGGCCATATCAGAACCCACTTCGAGAACGTTTTAAACTAAATTATACCAAATACACTGATCACTCACTGAGGCTGTTTAATGTGTCTGATCTCATAATAGTTGTGCTTCTATTCTAACAATGCACCAACACTTCAAAAGCACCCTGGTAACCTCTACTCATAAACTGAGCTAAATGGTGTGTAAAAAGCTTTATGGCGGTGAAACTACATTAAGGAGAGCAGGAGCACCATATGGAGTTGTGGTGGATGAGGAAACACAGGAATGGATCGTTTTCTACAGCAGATAAAAGCCTTTGTATCATGAGGACAAAACAACAGCACTGGTTAAAAAATAGGAGCAGAAATTAAACTGCAGAGATCTAGTACAAACAGTGGCTGATTAGTAGAGTCCATGTACGCATAATGTTCTAAATGTTTGGCATAAAGCAAACAAATGCAATGCCAAAAAAAAAGTAGGTATGCATTTACAATTTGCATGCATTTCTACTTCCTTCTCATCCTATCTGACTCGCATCTCTTCTTGTGGTGTCCCTAAAATGGCTTTAATACTGCAAAAAACCAAAACAATGCAGCATGAGTCGGACAAACAGTGGCGCCATCTGGTGTTGACCGTGCGTATTACAACGCGAATAGAGTTCAACGTTCCTTTAATTCAAGCAAACACAGAAAGAGGCACAATGACACAAATGAAACAAACCTAGAGTGTTTGTGCCATGTTTTTTCTTGTCCTTTTCTCTTTTTTTAAACAAATTGGACCCTCAATAGACAATAGCAGGCTGAGTTGCAGTGGGTAATACTTCAAACTTCACTTACCTCCTCCACTGTGAGAGGCATGCAGATGCGGTACTCCTTCATCAACATTGTGTTTGCAGAAGATGCGCGGAGGTGATGAGAAGGACCTGTCCGACCTCAGTGTTCAGAGAAACCCAGGTGGGACGTCATTTGTTGAGTCCGGCGTAAACAAAAGCTTCAGTAATTCCCCGGATTGTCTTGCACTTTCCTCTGCATTGGCGCGTGCATTCGCTTGAACCTTACAACTCCCAGTGCCCAGTAGTCAGTCAGTATTATTGCACGCAGACAGTCTTCCTCGCGCGCATTTCCCCCAAAAGAAAACACGCGGATTAAGTGGAAGAAGTTCGAAGAGATGACACAAAAAGTCCTGCGGCGGGAGAGATGTTTCACGCACGTTTCTTGTTTGCACACACAGAGATGAAAGAAGTGGCTGCTCCTCGGTGGAAAAGGTTATAACGGGATCTCTGGAGCGTGCAGAGTTGAAACAATACCAGTGTGTAGCCTCCAAACACAGCCCTGACCAAGGATGCGCAGCAGCAGCTTCAGCCTGGAGCGAGCGCGTCAAGCGTCGGCGCGTGTTCCAGCTCGACTCCAAAACGGAACTGCTACAAAATAAAACACTTCCGCTCAAAAGATGTGATGGTTTTCCGTATTTTTTTTTATTTTTTTTTCCTTTTACAACCATCTTCCCAATGCTGTACACGGATTGTGGTGTTGTCTTACGATTTGCGTGCTATCCACTTTGCTTTGAATAATATCCTTTAGCCTACATTTTTGTGCATACGGGTTTCAAACAGTGCAGCACATAAACCGGGTCCAGACTTACACCTCTGTCAATAATATTCTTCAATTTGAAGGTGGCACACGGTCATTTTCTCTTCCAGACCATCCTGCAGTACTTTCTTCTGACAGTAGATGTCAACCAAGTCATGTCACATAATTGTGTGTTTAACTCCAACTGCAGCTCTTGGATTGGCCAGTGGTCGTAAGTTAGATAAAGGGGGTGAGACGCGACTGAAAGCAACAACCTCCATCTGGATCGAAACGTCAATTATGTGCCGTTTTGGAGTAAGTTTGCAGGCTTGTCTTGTCTCTTTTCTTTGTACATGTTTACTGCAGTAGCCAGGCACCTACAGTGATGTGCGTATACCTATTATCCAACCAAGTCATGTGTCGATTACATGTTAAAGTAAAGATTGTAATTTTCCATTTTGAGTTTATTTGATTATAACACTTGTTGCTCTATTGTTATATTGCTCTATTTGTTATAACAGGCTGAGAGTGAAAATAAATCACAGTTTTCTGTTTTACCGCTAGAGGGAGTAATAGCCTCACGTGTGTAGAGAGCAGTATAACGTTCACTACAGTGATGAATTACTGGCAGTGACCTCCTGATGTTTTGCCTCAGTCACACCCTACAGCTGCACTGTAGTTAAGGGTAAATGTAGTTTTATTGATCTGTAGGCTACAAAGTACAAACAAACTGTCAAAATGTGAATTGTCTATTGTATTTACAAGTGCTTTTTGGCTTAACACTTATGAATCATTAGTCATGCCTAGTTTAATGGTTTTCAAACTCTTCACACCAACTAAGACCATACTTAGACTTCAGGTACACCCAGATCAAATCCTGGTCAATAAAATAACCATTCACAGACTAAATCAAGTCTAAATCAAAGACATTATCTAAGATCTGTCCAATGAATAACCCAAAGGAGCAAGTCAATGTGGATGGATTTGACTCAAATTTAAAAGACAAATATGATACATTATTTCCATTGTTATTGCCTTTAAACATGCTCTTGAGTACATTTAGTTTGGCATCTTATGTTTTAGAGCAAAAAAAAGCAAAACAAAGTAAAGTAAAAACAAAATTATCTTTGGATCTCTGCTGTTTCCTACAGGACTGACTGGGATCGAGTGTTTTTGAAGCAGAGGGGAGAGTATTTTCTAACCAGAATTGATCAAACTAGCGCAGATGAAGCTAAATGCTACTCCAGGCATGTTTTTGATGAGGGAACAACGTTAGAAAAGTAATCATATGTGTCTTTTTACGCAAAGGCTACAATTTTAGAGATATCCATGAAGAGGGAGCTTAGGTACTACAAACTGTACACACACCACAGTCTGAGAAACACTGGCCTAAACAAAAAGCAGAATTATAAAGAAAATTCACTCTAAATGAATAGGCTACACATTATAACTGTCTATAACTGCCTGTCTAGACTCACTCATTGCCCATATGACCTCTGCTCACCTACTTAACCATCTCCACACTAAAGCACAGATACAGTGGTCAAGGAACTTTATCCAGTCCGATTCATTTATTTATTATTGGACTTTACGCACACGGAGGTTGAAGAAACTGTTGCTAAGAGACGTGTCTTCCTCTGCTCTCTCCGCTCAGCATCATTTGGCCTTTACTGTCACTTAAGTTAACCTTAGCTCACAGCCGGTCCGGTCTGGAGGAAGTCTCATTGTGTTTTTTCGTCTCCTACGGTGGGGGTCGTGCTCCAGCCAAAAAATTAATAAGAGGTTTATTAGAGACATTCATCTGAGAAGGAGACAAACTGGTATTACTCGGGCGTCGCTGGATAGATTCATGATTACATTATAATGGGTGGAGGCGTGGGGGGAGGGGCTGCTCGGCTGTTTTATATTGTGTCCCTGTGGAAATTCTTTGTGGTTCGGCAGACAGTTCTTTTCAAATAAAATCGTTTCAATCTTGTCTTGAGTTTGCACACTGAAAATTGTGGTTATCTTCACTTCACTCAAACCAATTTCCGCTGCCAAGAATTACCCTGTGGGCTGTTTGGCTTTGTGTGCGCAGATTCTTCACCAAAAGCGTGCACAGAGACACATTAAACGCCTGATTAAAAAGCATTTGTTTTCAATACTTTGCCTGAAATGTTAAGTATACAAGGAAAAGCCTGTCACGTACTGTCACATGAACTTTACCAATAAATGACCACAGAGGCCACACACATTGAATAAGGACAAATGACAAGTCTCATCATTACCTGACCAAGGAGGTTAGGTTGTTATTCAGCTGTCTGAGAATTAAAAAATGCTTGATTGCACTACTTAAGCATGAGAAAGAAGAACAATATCTGAGAATGTTGTGTATAATTGCTTGGAATGGACCTCTATAGAGCCATATATAAGACTGCGAGTGAAGGGACGGCTGGAGGCTGTGAGGTGATTATGTCACATTAGTATCAGGGAAACAGGGAGAGTGCTGCTCTGATGTGTGGGCTTTGTCACAGTTTTTCACACAGTTGATATTTCCGCTCAGCAGCGTATGACACTGACAAGAGTCCAGAATCCTTGTGAAAATACATTAGGCTTATCACCATTTACAGAGAAAATAGCAAACTTCTGCTTCTTTTGTGTTGTGATCTTATTGTGACTCACAAAACTAAGAAAGAGAAAGAGAAAATAAGTTAAGACAAATTCTTAAGAAGAAGTGAAAGCTTTTGAGTTTCTTGAAAGGTGAAGTGATTTTTCAGTGGGTTTTGTTGCTGCTCTTGGAATGTTAAAACATCCATCAGGAGCACTTGCTTCATCAGTCCAAAGGGACCTGTGTTTTACTACAAAGATAAATGAATAGTGACTTCTAGTCATCATAGTTTAAAGTTTTCTCTGTAAATAAATTAAGGGAACATTTATATTGTTGAGGCTAGAAGTCCCAGACTCACTGCTGTATCAGCGACTGAGGGACATCATTCTGCACTTGACCAGAAATAAAACTGATGCCATTATTCAACTATTGTCATTGTTGTCATTTTAACAGACTTTATGATTAATATGGCAGGATTGTGGACCTAAAAATAATGATAAGGTTTAATTTTACATTGGCTATGTCTTGCGACACTGATTCTTCTATATAATACAGACCCCTGACCTTTATGTGACATTATGAATTCAACATATTCTAGAACATGAATACAACTTTTGAGACAAAAAAGCGTAAGATGCAGCTAAAAGATAATGTAACTAGGTCTGGTGGGAGGCCTTGTTACAAGGAGATATTCTTGCTTTTCCTGGAATGTTGCACATAATGGCTCAAAGTCATTGGAGTCGTTATAGGCGGCGTGCACCGGTGCTGCTTCAAATACAGAGAAAGAAAAGAAAAAAGACAACGCTCAATGACATTTCAAAATATGTGATTTTTTGTATTCACCAAGGCCCACATTTTAAAGCACTTTACACAGTTTCAGATTTTGAAAAGATCCTGCTGTTATGACATAAACACATTACAACAGTGAAAAAAACCTGCTCAGAGGAAAACAAGCCGGCAAGTGGTCCTCAATAACCCAACATGGCTGAGAGTGGGAAACCATTTGTATTAAATTTAGCCACAACACGAGGACAATGACACCAAAGTGGTTATTTTTTATCTGCTAAAGTTTGTGAATAATGATGTTGTTTTGTTCCCTCGCACTCACGCCGGGCTTATCAATCATGCAGATGCAACCTTTTAAGGCAGTGATTGACGCTTCCCTGTCAGGGCTGTTTCCATGGCTACACTCCCATCCAATCCATTCTCAAGCTCAAACCCAAACATTTAGCAAGAGTTTGGTGTTTTTGGTGCACCATTACTTGATAATAATATGTAATATATATTAAAATAAGCTTCATATTATCCATTTCTTGCCTTTACAGTTCAGACTTGCCATTTGCCGAGTGACTGGATCAGACCGAGGTGCACGTTTCATGTAGAGATGGAAATTGTCCTTTGCATAATGTATAAAGAAATCTAAACTTATTGTCAGGGAGAGATTTGACTACGAGGGCGTCTTTCCTTCATCGTGCCCCATGTCACAGCTGTTAGTTGGCAGTGTCTGCAAGGATGCTATTGTTTACAGATAAATATGTTTGTAGAAATGAACGTCTTTTGACCACCGTAATATTGCTGCTTTTTCACAGTGTCTGCGGTGCATTTTAGGCTCTCTGATTACCCCCCTCTCACCACCGAGCTGCTGCCTGCATGTCACTATGGAGACACTGGTTGCTATACATCAGCCAATCACGGTCAAGCAGGAGAAGTTAAAAGGTGCCAGTGTAAGGAGAACACCAGTGTGTGAGTAAAGTGTTGTTCATTTTACTGTGAGAAAGTTTCAAATGAAAAGAAAAGAAAAACAAAACAAAACATTGAGATTAGAGCTGTTTCTAGCTTTGGGGCCCTGGGTTTGCCGAATCTGAGAGATGGGTAATACAGGAAACTACAAGACTAGACTTATAAAGGAAAACAAAATAAAACATTGTATGGATTTGATTTTTTTGAAACACAAAGAGATTGAGCGTGACTTGGCACGGTTTATGATTTGTTCTATCACAGTGGCAAGGAGGCGGGCTGATGAGCTATTAATTAGATCAAAAGCAGCATAAATAAATGCATCGATTGAAAATTATGAATGGGGGTCAAGTTTTTAAGAGAAAAATGATGATTTTGTATTTATTATTTTTCTTTTAATCAGAGGATCCTTATCAAAAAATTCTCATGGTGTTACTCGTCTTAACACTTGCATTGAAGGACTTTTGAAAGTGTTGGTGATACGGTCTAAATATATCTGTACAAGATTCCCACTGCAGGTGTGACTTTACTGTCTTTGTACTTTAGAAAACATTTTTTGACCAAAGCAATATGGTATTTGATGGTAAAATGACTGAAGGAGTAAAAGTATTCCCAGTGAGACAGAGAGAACAGAGAAAAGGAAACCATGGGCACAGTTCAGACAAAAGGGCTTTGAGAGGGGAGGGAAGAGGAAGCTAAATTACCAAAGCTTTAGATGTGGCAGATGATGTGGTCTCTGTAGAGCTAAGGTGAGGTCTTGAGGTCTTTCTTTACGGCAAGAACAAAGACACTGTGTAATTGGTAGATTTTTCCTCCTGGCCACGTGTTTAATGTAAAAATACTCGAGTACGATTGTTTTATTTTGCACCGTATTACTGAAGCTCTTTCTCAGTTATTTTGTTCACTGACAATAGCAAAAAAAGCTTTTCCAGATTCACACATCCATTATTTGAAACCCTGAAAATGAAATGCACAGATTTGTATCATACTTTAGCACACTGGTTCTCTTCTGAGCACCACCAGATCAAGTCTACAACAGGAGTAACGAGACAAAACTGGGGCAAAAACCACGACAAAAATGGGACATTGACATTGCAGAATTATGAACAAGGACTAACCCAGAGGAGGGGGGAATGTGGATACAACTAACTCTAAATTAAGTTCACATAGAAAGGATGTCATTAAAAGGTGGCATGTGACTAAAAACTGTTACACATGCATTAGAGGGTTTAGTATTCACCCTAAACGAGAAGAAGCCCGGTTCTAGCCCATCGTCATGACTTTACAACTGGGATTATTATATTTTTCCTTGTTTTACTGAGAGACATGATGTATAATGCCATATTAGACAGCTTTACCCTTTAATATGATGTGAGTTTTGTAAATTATAAGCGTGCCCTCGGAGAATATTGTTTACCGCGCTCTGCATGGCTGGTCCTGGACTGTTTTCTAAATTAGACTGTAAAGGACGTGTGTACGCAGCAGTGTTGTCAGAGCTTGTGGCAGATTTATTGCTCACACCTGAACGCCGCTCAAGCACAGGATTAAAAGTGTCGAGGATTTGCAGTGAAAATGTAAAATATAATGTGTGTTTGATTATGGAATTCTGGTGGTCTCAATTTTCCAGTCGACATGGTGAAAGCTTGTGGCCTCTGAAAACCACGTGTGTATTCAGATCCTCAGTACTTTGAGCACCAGGCCGTTATCCGCTCACAGTCTTTGACCCGTTGCCATGAGAGCCTCTTTTTCCTAAAACGCCTGACTAAAATGAGCCCCATTTCAACCCGAAGTTGTTCTTAAACCCTTTGGAGGACAAACAATTGGCTGGACTCTTTGTGAAGCTGAGACGCTGTAGTTTTGGCCTCTGATGTCTGATTTATTCTAATTATAAGTGTGATTTAGCTCTGAGTCTGGACAGAGGAATATCAGATTTTAAGATCTGCCTAGATTTTCTTATAAAGAGCTAGTGTTGAGGATGGTCTGATTGAGTTTTGACAGTTTCTCTTTCAAAACTGAAGCAATTTTAACAAAAATGTGTTTTAGGGATTTGTAATAAGATAGAAATTGTGGCCAGAGTCGTCCCAGATTTTTTTTATTTGACTGAAAATAAGAGGATTTCAGCTTTTCTTGAATATTTAACATGTCCAGCGGCTTGATAGTTTCTGTTCATTAGACGGTGGGCAAAAAGGAATAAATCAAGAAAAAGTCAGAGGGCCCACCTCATAATAACAGTCGTTTTAACCCGTGGACAGTTCAAGGGTGACTTTCTGATGCGGTGGAGCGACATGTTATAGGCAAGAAAAAGCTACTAGTTTGGTCTGATAAGTGCAGGACAAAACAGACAAACACTAACAGCAAATACAGCTGAAAAGAAAGTATTTAGCCTTGGTATTTGGACTTCTCTTTGCTGGGTTATGACATCAATTGATCCCTTTCCCATTAAAAAGTCGTTTGCAGCAGATTGAGTGAAATGCCTGTCTGCTTTGCCCATTCGTGGGTGCCAAGGACTTTTTTAGCTTTCAACTCTCAATAGAAGACAGCAAAATATTAATTGTAAGCAGATAAAATAAAATATCAGAAGCATGAAGGCTTTATTGACGCACTCATGAGGTAAAAATAAAAATGCGCTGTGGGTGGACAACCACAGGAAACTTGAAAGAAAAAACCTATACAATTTAGACGTATTGCCAGGAAATATGTGCGTAAATCAACTTAACTTGTAGGTCTGACAAATCCTTTGGCATTTCACTAGTGCCGTATTCACTCGCATGGATTTTAGGATGTGCACAGCTTTTGTTTCAGAACCAAATGATTATAGAACAAAGCGTTGCTGTGAGATGAGATCATTTATTGAATCATGACAAAGAAATCAAATAGCCAATAACAATAATGACATTTATGAAAAATATACAAGCTTAATAAGTATCTTATTAAGAATGAAAAATACAAGGGCGTTGTAGCAGTTAAAATGTAGGATATCTGTTGATCTATTAGTGTGTGTATGTAAATGAAAACAGTTTGAATCTATCTAGAAAATGAATTAGGGGCAGATAACATCATTTCACTTTTCTCTCATTATTGATATGCTTAACTCTGTTTCACGGATCATGTATTTTTATACATTATGATTAAAAAAATAATAAAAATAACAATACTAAAAATAAAATTATAGCAGGGGTGGACTTCCAACACTAAGTCATTAGGCGCTTTCGTGATAAGCGAGACATGTGCAGAGGCGATCTGTCGACGCAGGAGCTTCTGGTTTAACCCTGGTCAGCCAGAGGAGGACGGTGGGCCTTTTTTTATGTTCTCAATTAGACATTTCAACTTGCGTCGCTCATCCAGACGAGGCACAGTTAATACTAGGAATACATTGTGGTATTTGATAGTAAAATTTAGAACTGCACTGATTTAGAGAGAGCAGAATTTCAAACAAAACCAAAAAGCTGTATATCATGTTTTCACACTATAATATAATACATTCTGATTTGACAAAGTGGAATACAAATGCATTCAACGCAAATATTCAATATTATGTTGGTCTAAAGCAGGCATGTCCAAACTACGGCCCGGGGGCCAAATGCGGCCCTCAGACCAATTTCTGTTGGCCCGCCGGCTTCCTGCTAAGTTGGTCCAAACAACAAAAATGTTTACTTTTTACAGTAAAATTGGACAAATTCAAGTAATTTGATTTTATACCAACCTAATATCAATGTTCCTAGTCTTATTAAAGGTGTGGAGGCTCATCAAAACTATGCCAAATGCAACATTTTGAATGATTCACTTTGTCATTCGGCCCTGGGTGAAAACAGTTTGGACACCCCTTGTGTAAGAAATACACATCACAAAGACTCGCTCCAGCAAAAACATTTTAATTCAAATCATGATCTGCATTGCAACAACTACCTACTTCTTTCCTCTGTTGCCATGGTTATGAAATAAGTTTAAATAGGAAGCAGTAACTCGTGTTGAACAAATTTAAATTAAAAAAACAAAAAAAGCTTGCACTTTACTCCCACGCTGGTCCATGTGTGAGTCACTGGTCTGCGTGATGGAGAGCTTCCACTGCCAGCGTCATCCAAAAGCACAATCGGCCAATGAGCTGCGTGGGACCTTTCTCTTCAATTTTCTGGGACAAGTTAATTATTTCTGCAAAAATAATTTCTTTTTTTTCTCTTTTTCTTTTTTCTCGGATATACGAGCAAGTCGCTTGTATCTGCTGGTGCTTGGAGTGAGTTTGGGATTGCCTCTTAAGACCGGGCAATTCCAAACCCTTAAGAAGGAATTCCAAACTACCGCTTGTAAATAAGTAAATAAGGTTCTATACAGAAACAATTCCCCCTTTAAATTTGTCCCTGAATTGGTCATACATTGTGTACACTTCCTGCTGCTGTTACCTCATGTAAAAAACATGATGGCACTCTTCTAATCTCTCTCCACACATGGGCTGCTGTGAGTAATGCGCCGTTGTGCATCGCTCTGAACAATCATTTCTTGTGTGTATCTGCAATTATTACCTGACCTTTTCTCCCACCTCTACTTCCTATTGATTGTGAAAATAATCTTTGATTAATTGCTCACTAAACTGTAGGAGTTTTGCTCTTGTCACTGTTGACAGTATTGCCAAACTACATGTTTGTTCTTCTGGTGGAAGCAGATTTTTAAATAATCAAATCAATTCAATCAAACGCGTGATTGAATTGTTGAATGAGATTTTGAAGTGTCGACTGCCGAAGGTTGTCTGAATCCAAGTAGCATTCACGCATATAATATGTCTGTTAAATTTGGCAACTCCTTATACTTCTTTCCAATAAAGTGTGACCTGCAGGTTCAAGGCCTGGGAGCTGAGGGTTCTGCGCAGTATCTTTACTGTAGCACTGAACTTTTCTGAGATGTCCAGTGTATTTCCAGGGATCTACGGTAAACACTCCTCCAGTTTGGGGGTCACTGCCCCGAGTGCTCTGATGACCACAGGCACCACTTTGGCCTTCACCTTCCACACCTTCTCCTGTTCTTCTCTGAGCCCTTGGTATTTCTCCAGTTTCTCCTTCAGTCGGGCCCGGTCTAACCATTGGTAGGATTTCTTGATATCAGCCACTTCCGTTATGTTCCGGTGGTACATCCCATGTGGGGGCGTGTCCTCCCATGATGGTCCCTCCAGCACCTCATCATCCTCTGTTCCCCATTGTCTGAGACATTACAGTTGATTTTCTCCTCCATGCATGGTGAGGAGCTTTTACGTCATGGAATAAAATTGTGGATTAGAGCTATAATGTAGCATGAAACAATAATATATTACATAAAACAATTCAAACTACTAAAAAACAGTGATAAATGTCTGAAAAAGGAATGAGCTAAAATAGAAAAGGAAAAGACTTCCAGGCTCTAGGGGCCGATCCGTGTCTGTGTGTCAGCTGTAAAGGAGGTGTTCCTCTTGTCCGGGTCGGTCTCCTCCCTGGTCCTCCAACATGTCTCCTGGCTCCTTCTCTGGGCAAATGGCACCACTCACAGCATGAAGAGAGTTAGCCAAAGCTGAAGATTTAAAACCTGTTTTTAAGAAAACTGAAAGATTTTGAAACGGAAAAAAGCAAATGACCTGAAAATAGGCAAAAGTTTCCACAAAATCTGACCTTGGTGTCAGCCAAACATGGGAAGCTTGTTTTTATATTCCTATCAACAATACTTAATATTTTTCGTTTACTAGCGTCTGTTCATTGCTGTTCACATGTTTTCTTCCCCTCCTCTTGTGGAGTGGTGCTGTTTCAGACACTTCTTACCTGAAGATCCGGATGCTCTCAACAGCCTGGTACTAGATGAACCACCCTCCCTCCAACTGAGTGCTTCTGGCTCACAGTCTATCTGCAATTTGAAGCTCATCAGCCTGTCTGTCCATGGGAGTTGGATCTCTCCTTCAATGTGGTTGTCCCCGAGGTTTCTACTTTTCCCAAAGGCTTTTGTAGTTTTTCCTTGCCAAGAGGGTCTAAGGACAGGTGATGTTGGGACATTGGCTAATTTCCTATGAACATTGTTTAATCTGTCATCCTTCGAGGTAAATGCTGTTCAGATTTTGGGCGTTACAAAAATAAATAAAATAGAATTTAATTGCGCTCTATGGGGAAAATGCTTTCTGGGCAGCAGAGGATTTTTTCACTGTTGTTCCAATGGACTGGCCACTGGGACCGACTCACAACAGCTTTAAGTAACCAATACCTTTCCCAGATATTTAATAGATCCATGCCCTCCTCAGGTGCAGTGATTGGGTGCTGTACTGATTGGGGGCAAGAGTCATGTGACGTGGCAACACTCTGCGATAACAATTAACTAAAAACATATAGCAGAAATCACTAAAACACACAGCATAAAAACATTTAAAAACTACTATTTGTGCCCTTGTCACACATGATATGTTCCCTCTTCAAGCAACACGTAAAATCTTGTGATTGGTAAATGTTCTTGGAAAATCCTGCGACAGTTAATATTTAAGGCTTTCCAACAACATTTAGTGCATGTTCACAAGGTATGGTCCTTTTCTCTGACAGAAGAGAGTTCAGTGGTTTGTGGCCCTCAGGGAGCTACTGCTGGACCTCTTTATTACAGCTCTATCTCCTCTCGACAGTAACCACCATCCAAGTCATTAGACGGCAGAGTGGCTGCTCAGGAGAGCTCTGGAGCAGGAGATAGTGAGACAGGAACAGCCCTGGCGAGGCAGGGGTGTGCCACGTTCCACCAAGCTAAACGTGAGCTAAATATTCAGACCAAGTTACTAGTACTATGCATGTACTCTCATATACTTTATCAAGGTTTGGAACCATCATACAAAGTATGTTTTTGCTACTGCAGATTATTAGATAAACCTGAAGACTACTATTGGTGTTTGCAAGTCTTGCAAGGTTTGTTTTGGTTAATGTTAATGTTAATGTGACCATATACAAATACCATAAAACTATGTTAATGTTTAGCTCCTTTAAAGCTGTAGACCATCATATTTAAGTAAGCCAAGAACAGAGGTGAACAGTATAAATGACAGTCATCATCATTTCTCAAGTCATCAACCTTTAGAGTACAACCTCCCAATTATAACTGTATTTTTTTTTCAAAAACAAAAAAAACTATATACAATACTATAATACACTGTCCCAAATTATTTTGCATAAAAGAGGTTCAAACCATGTTATTGTTTGTAAAGAACTGAAAATGATAATTTGTTGTTAATAGGTCATATTTACAGAAATCATAAGCTATTTCAATCAAAACATCTTAACGGTCAAGTTACATCTTAAAAGGTCAAGTTACATTTTAACATAGGACCCCTCATTTGATAGGAACTTCACAATTTTTGAATCCATTGAACTTGTGAGTTTGTGGAGGGTTTCTGCTTTCTTTGCAGGAAGTCAGAATAGCCTTCCAGAGCTGCTGTTTGGATGTGACCTGAGGAGTCTCCAAAGGTTTTCAATAGAGTTGAGGTCAGGGAAGGGCGGAGGCCACATCATGAGTTTTTCTTTTATGCCCATAGCAACTTAGAATGCAGATAATCCTTGCAGCGTGCGATGGTGCATTGTCGTGCATGAAGATGATTTTGTTACAGAAAGCACGGTTCTTCTTTTTGTACCATGGAAGAAAAAAGTCAGTCAGAAACTCCACATATACATTCACAGAGGTCATTGTCACACCTTCAGGGACCCTAAAGGGGCTGACCTGCTCTCTCCCCATGATTCTGGCTCAAACATGACTCCACCTCCTCCTTGCGGTGGTCAGTCGTCCACCAACCGCCCACCAGTCCATCCATCTGCACCATCCAGGGTGTCATGGCACTCATCAGTGAACAAGACTGTTTGACAGGTATTTCTTGGCCCACAGGAGCCGTTTCCGCTCGTGAGAAGGTTTATGCAAAACTGCAAGCATCTGGAGGATCCAACACCTTGATGTTCGCGGGACTCCAGAGGCACCAGCAGCTTCAAATACCTGTTTGCTGCTTTGTTATGGCATTTTAGCAGCTGCTCTCTTAATCTGATGTATTTGTCTGTCAGAAACCTTTCTCATTGTGCCTTTATCTGCCCGAGTCCTTGTGTGCTCTGAAACAGCAATCTCTTAATAGTACGAACATGCTTAAGTTTTTTGTGAAATATCTAACGTTTTCATACCTTGTCCAAGGCATTCAACTATTTCACGCTTTTCGGCACTAGAGAGATTATTTTTCTTTCCCATAGTGCATAAGTTGTTTTTCCTTTAATTGGACCTACCTGGCAAACTAATTGACACAGGTTTTCTGAGATGGATTTCACTGACCCAAAGAGCCCTGAGACACAATTCCATCCATGAATTTTACTGGAAAACAAACAAAAAATACCTTTATGACACAATTTACACCATATTTTGGAGTGTGGTGTATTCAGTGGAAGTGGTGAAGTCTTGAAAATACAAACAATGTATATGTAAAAGTGGTCATGAATAAAAAATACTAGAACTACACGGACATTTATTCAGTGTGAAATTTAAATATATGTTTTGTGCATTTACTTCATTCATTGTCCTGTTTCTGCCCACCTAAAACACATTAAAGGTGCAATGTGTAACCTTTCTGATTATATATTATTTCCTTAACTGGAATGCTCCACAATATGGCAACATGAATAAATACAAGATGAATATGTGTCTTTATGGCTAAAAGTGGCTAGCTAAGAGTGGCTCACTTCTCCACAGATCTGACCTGTGACTTGGCCTGGTGGCGTCACACTTCATGGCAATAGATATGTTTAATGCCAAACTTTGGAACATTCCAGGCATGTTTAAGGAGAAGACCCGTTCTATTCACACAAGAGACAAAGAGACAGAAAAGAGAAGCAGAGAAGGGGCTACAACCTGACGTTTAAACTAAAATGTTAGAATTGTGATTAGTTCTATCCATCTTATATCGCTGATAAATGGTCACATTTATCAGCGAACAGGTCAGTGAGAGTTGCTTTGGTCATGAATAATTTGTGGAACCTCATGCAGCTCTTCCATTCCCTTTGACCCCTCTTGACCCCAACAATCCCACCCTGCTCCTTGTGCGGCGTCCAGAGCATTTCCAATAGCTTTGTCTCTCAATTGAACCACATTTTCTGCTTGAGAGCGTCTCAGCCCAGGGCGACTTTGTGCGAACAATGACACTGGGATAAAGACGAGTTCTAGATCTATTTTTGTTAAGTGATACCTTCCGAATGTCTGTGGGCAAAATCACAGCACAAAATAACAGAAGGGTTTCAATGCTGTTTATTTCAGAAAGAAACAGAAAAATACGGTATGCGTTCAGGTTTTCAAAGCAACTATATCTATAGCTGCATCTTATGGGTAAATAGTAATTAAAATCATGAAATTACAAAACTACAACTAATCTATGCTGTTTCGTAAAGGCATTGGATGCAGGTTGAAAATATATTTGGGTTTCACAAGTTATTACCACTATTGCTATTTCCAGTATAAAATTGTATAAAATATGTTTCAAATTGACTGTTGACGAAAATTCACACTCATTTTGATCACAATGATTGATGTACAGCTGTTAAATAAAAGCATTGTATTTAATACTAAAGCAAATACTATTCTACATAATGGCATACAACCGACTGAATTTTTTTGTTGCAACTTTGTTGTTGTTGTTTTTGTTTACAGTTTTTTACATTTGCATTAAGGTCCAGTTGTTCAGAGGCCATTATGCATAGTAGTATGGACTGGGGCACTGGCTGTTGAACACCGACCCAAAATCAATAGCTGATCCCAATCAGGATTATGGGACCAGTTGGGCCTCTCCAGACGGCCAATGGCCTCATTGATCTTCAGGGTCCCGGGGAGCAGAGGGACAGTGGCATTAAAGTGATTCACGCCTTTACTCAGAGAAGGGCCCTTAAAGCTCTGTGTTTCTCTGGCAGATTTGGCAGAGGGGGTCATAACGGCTTACATTTACAACCTTAAATTACCTTAAGTAACACACTCTTACATTTACTACTCAGCAAAGCATTTGCTAAATGGCACAGAATGGGCAGTGCAGTTAAACACTATAAGGCTGAGCAATAAACAGCTAATTTAAATAGCAATATCATCATACAATTCAAATTTATACATCATCAGTCCTAAATTTGTAGTTGTTTTACATTCATATTTAATGTACTTAACAGCTCAACGTGAGCATTGAAGGAATATAATTTTGTAATAATATTGTAATATATTTAAGTAGCTGTAAAATTAAAAAAATGATATCAATAATTATGTTGCATAATGAAAGTAAGTATTTTGCTTTTGGTAACTGTCACAGCATTTTAATGCTTTGATAGTTAAAAAGATGACAATTAGGACAATCGCTTTTCCCACCACTTTTTTTTTTGCTTTAAATTAACAACAAAAAATGTTCAGTGTGGGATAGGATAAATTATTATCATTTGTTATTATCATCATCAGCAGTGTTTTTTAAATATCCAAATACGTTAAACAAAAATGGCCCCTCATTCATTTTCCACAGATGTTTTAAATCTTGACTTCATAAGAAACGTTCATAATGTTTGCCCTCTTGATCAACTTCCTGTCAATCATTGTCTTAGATTTGGACTTGAAAATAACTCAATTGATTCAGAGCTCTCCTATAAGTGACCTGCCGACAGTTGGACACCATTGTCCTGGATGTTTGTGACAACAGAAAAACCTCTATCGCAACTGCCCTGTGGTCTTAAAAAGGATGAATGTTTCACTCTGTGTACTTACTGTGGCATTAAACTGTGTGCATAAACGGAAAAATTCTTGTACTATTTGTGGCCGTGTTGCAAATGATTTACTTTATTGGGAAGTGCATGTATTATTTCTGCTGCAAAACTAATATGTAAATAAGACTATATTATTCACTCTGATCATTTGAGTGCCAGCGAGAGCCATGTATAAAGTTACATGCATCCAGAGTGGGTCCTTTTAGATCATTACAAATTACAATCAAATGCTTTAATGATGTACAATTTACAGCATTATCCCTGTGCAGAAAGTTTGCATCTGTCTCTCCAACATACTACATTATCACAGTTTAGCTCACGTAGTTGTGATAAGTCAGACAGCACTCACTGAATTTAGCATTTGTTAACAGAAACACCCTGTTTTGCATATTCATTCACTCAAAAGTGCAAAACTGTGTTACATCTTTTTTAGTGTCTGTGTGAGACACAGATGTCAATTTGCTCAAATTTGAGAATAATTTGAGAGCAATTTGAGAGTAATTTGAGAGTAATTTGCTCTCAAGTTTTCTATTTGAGCAAACGGTTGATGAATGAGGCCCATATGAATTCATTTTTTCATACTTTTTTAAAATTTGACAAAAAACACTGCCTCTAACAATTTCTTGCATTGTAAATGATGTTTAAAGGGATAGAAGCACTACCTTGTAACACTTCAAACTTTGCAACAAAAGAAGTCTACTCTCTACTTATTGCACATTCTGAGTGGAATTCAAATGTTAAAGGAATGATACAATGTACATCTCGGTTTTGTGTTACTCTTCCCTGATCCTTTAGTCCAGCACCTCTGGCTCCGCATCCATGCAGGTCTCCCAGGGGTTGCGGGGCATGTGTGGCATGGAGATGACCAGCAGGGCGGCGCCACTGAGAATGAGGAGGGTGAAGGCGGCGCAGGCACAGGTGAAGGACCACGAGTAGTAGTATTCAATCCAGATGGTCTCATCGCTGGCAATCATTCTCTTGACAGACTGACGCATCACCTCCACTGAGATGATGATGCACAGGCCTGTGGAGGGAAAAACACTGCGAGGTGAGAGACGCCATCACAACACTGCCCGCCATGTTGGAGACGTACAAAGGTGGGAGATGATTGGCAGGTCTTACATGGCCCATACGTCATTCATTATTAGGTAAGTTTAAAGTGTAGTCCTAATACAAAGTGCTGGTATTTTGGTTTTCTGGTGGAAAGTCCCAATATGACATTTTACTGTTACGATTGTTGTGAGAAGAAATTACTATACAACAATTCTTAATAGAATACATTACTGTTCCAATAGTATGTGACCAGCTTTATGAAATAAAACTTTCTTTATGCAAAAGTCAATTTATTGTGATATAAAAATACCCATAAAAAGCATTATACATGTTGGTGTACTTTTTGGACTATTGCTTTGAAAGGACTTAATGTTTCTTCTAAAAAGTCACAACAATTAGTTTTTATTTTATAATACTTGCATTTCGGCTTTCTACTTTTACAAAAAACTAACTCTTACTTCTACAAATTTAAAAAAGAAGAAAAACTCCGGAAAGATCACAGCCATCACATCTCATTTACAACGTCTGAAATCATCCATCAGCCTCTGCCACCTTCAAACGATGAGTGAAAAATCATCTTTGTCATGTCTTAATTGAGCTGCAGGTACCGTCCTGTGTGTGTGTGTGACCATGACATTCTATCAGTTACACTCTGAGGTCTAAACCGCGTGTGTTTGACCTGCAAAAGCAAAGAACATCCCAGCCGGCCTCAGCAGGTAGTCCCGGCCCTTCCCGAACGAGAAAACCACACAGAGCGAGCCCAGGATCATGAAGAAGAGGCTGAAGATGGCAATGGCCGCTGCAGAGATATTGTACTCTGATGAGAAAAAGAAAAGACTGTCAAATGTATTGTAAAGCACTGTTACCACTAAATTAAACTGAACCAAGATGTGTGGTTTATAGGGCTGATGTTGAAGTCTACTATTTTATGAATTCAACACTAATTAAACCATCAGTGCATCGTAAATGTACGACGTGTCAAGTGCTCATTCTACAAGAACATTAGATTGAGAATTATGGACTAAAACTGCTGCTGCACAAACACTCTGGGGAAAGATAGAGCCAGATAAAGTATTGCAACTACAGTGAGCGGGGAGCGACATGCAGAGGGTGACATAACCGCTTACATTGGTTCAATATTGCATACAGGCAAGTTATGACACACTAAATTAGCCCTGGAATTAGCCTCACGTAAAACAACAGACATTGATTCAGAGTGGAATTAATCCTGCAGCATCTCAAAATCCTCTTTCTGAGTCTGCCATCCTCAATTTTGTACAGTTTAGAAGATAAAAAGCTCTCAAACGCTTACGCTGTGAATGAAATGATTCTTACTGTGTTCTATTTCATTTCAGAGCTTTGCTGGAAGGATAACACTGGGTGTAGAATCAGCACTGATGCTGTTCAGTGCTCTGCTTACTCCGTGACCAATGAAATATTTCTATTATTAGCTGTTCTGTACGATTCTTTGATTGGTGTATAAATCCATGAATATGTGGAAAATTGTTGCCAAGATTAAATTAAATGATATATTTGGCTTTGGTACCTTAGCCAAGTAGCTGAGCACAAGGTTTTTATTCAACTGTATTTTGGATACAATTTTCTATGAAATAATACCTTATAATGCTTGTTTCATGTATGTTATTCAATAGACAATAGGGATGAACGTTTGTGTTAATATTAATATTGTTAATTGATGTTAATATCAAATAATGTTGTTAAAAAGTAAAAGGAACTTTTATTTTGGACCTTGTGTGTGCCTTAACCTTATTTTTCTTTTAATTTAATTTGCTCTTTTAATCGTTGTAATTATTCTAATTTATCTCCTAGATAGTGGTATCGAGGCCCGGGAGTCTACAGCCCTCATCGCCAGAAGCCCCAAAACGGCATCCATTTCTGTACATTTGTGTTGTTCATGTTTCTTATTGGCCAATAAACACTTTGCATCGGTTGTGGTCCTTGCTAGTCAAGAACTCCATTGGTTTACAATGAGACACAACAGACTGACATTAAGTCTACCATCAATGTGCAGTTGAAGGTCATCTTAATTGTTAGAGAATAATCTTTCTGAAATGCCTTGCAAGTTTTTCCTTGATTGAATGGTTTCATATGAAAATGAAGCATTTTTAATCAATCGGCAAACTGAACACAGCCCATTTTTTCTGGACTGGCCTTAATCTCCTCAGAATCAGTCGGGCAGTGTTTCAAGAGAAAATGGTGGAATCTGAGATGGCACCCACCTTTCTGCGTCTTTACTTCAAACACTTCAGCCTCTTCCCCTGACGTGAAGTGTTTAAAATAGGAGCAGTTTTGTGCTGGAAAGAGAGACAAGATGTTTTGAGTGACTAACAAAAGTGTTAATTGGCAGGTTTCATGGACCGTAATTGTCATTCTTCTTATGGAATGAGTACTATTTATATTGCAAATTTACAGAATATATTTGCTTTCAAAAAAACATCTTTGTAAATGTATAAAGGGATGAAACACACACAATAAGTATTTTCCCCAGTATGGCATTAAACTCTATCCAGTTTTGTTGCTTTAAAAATTGTACCTTGAAAAACCTGCATCTGTTACACAATTCATCTTTAAAACAACACATTTCACAATGGGCTCTCAAAAGAATAAGTCACTTCACTAACATGCTAATCTGTGCCCATTCCCCTGTTTCTTTTATACTCACAGGACCACAGCGCCTTGAAATCGGCTGCACTCTGTTTGCCATCCTCATGTTTACTTCCCCAAACCATTTCACACCTCCTGCTACAGCAATAATAGCCTCGCTGTGTGTCCCTGTTCCTCTGTCCCCAAATGTCACTCCTTTGACCGCAACTGCAGCATAATAAAGAACCAGGCCAGTGTCCCATATTCCACTGGTGTTTTTTAGGTTGACTTTAAACCCATAAAGAAGATGGGTTCAGTGTCTACTTAGAAACAGGTAGTGTTTTGATATAGTGTGTGTCATAGCAGGAACATCCTTCGTTATTAGAGCAACAACATGGTTTAAATTTAAGAGCTGTGTTACAATAGGTTTAGGTTATAGAGTCAAGTAGTAATTGTGGTTGAGGTACAGGATCAGTCTCCAAATAAGGAATACGTCAGGGGTTTTTCAGACTATGTAGGAACCTTTTTTCAGTTCCAGTCCCCATTTGATAGGAACCAAGGGCTTAGCCTACACTTTTTTAGCACCTGCTCAAGGGCAGGTACTTTCCAGTCAGACCAAGAACCTTGTGTCTGTCTCAGACAAACATTTTTATCCACAAGAGAAATAGCTCCAATAGCTGTGAGAATGTGAATAAGGGGGACTGAGCGGTTCCTCTAACTAAATTGGGACTGGGAATTATAAGAACTTAGTTCTTTATATTGTTATGTACAAAAGAGAGAGAGAGAGAAAGAGAGAGAGAGAGGGCGAGTTAGAGAGAGACACACAGGAGCTGTTAGGATGGATGAGAAGCAATCACTAAAGAGGTAACCTAGCAACAGCCTGCTGGTGGTCCGGCTGGTCCTGTGTGTTTACCCAAGCAATAGCCAAAACATAGCGATTGCTTGCATACGCCTTCAATTGTGAAATGTGCACAATACGGACACAAACTTGTGCCAGACTTTCAAATTGAGCCAATAAGAAATTGTTCATATTGTATAATACTGCCATAATCAACTTTTTCTGCCTTTATATTTTGCTTACCCTTTTTAAGAAATGTCGCTAAGAAAAAGATTCTACTCATTGTGGAATTAGAAAATTGTTCTTCAGAGTATAACCATTATTCAACTAAAAGAGTTACAAAACTGTTTGCATGTGTTAATATCACCTGTCTTCTCTCATTAAAGACAGTTACACACCATAAGCATCATTAAAAAAGGCTTTATAATTTCAATTGAATAATTTCTCCTTTATTTTGAGTCTGTTGCAACAAAAATCTGAACAAACACCTCTCACCCACAGACAACACAAGCAGCAGATGAAAATGCTCAAAAGTGTGAGACAACTTGGCTTGACACTGTTGACACGTTATGCAACAGGAAGTGGACTATTGTTGCAGAAAAAACAAAATCTGTTTTTGTATTTCACACAAAACTGCTACATTTAGTGATATTCCAACAAGATCACAAATCCTGCACTAAGTATAAACCTTGAAATAATTTGATAAAATAATTTTCATTAAAAATAATTATGTTTTAGCCTGCTACATTTCCTTTGTATGTCTAAAAAAAAGCAAAAAAATTGACTGGGGACAAAAAGAAAGGTTGCCAAGAAATCAATTGCCATGCTTTAAAGTTGCAACAAGTAAATGTGTGTTTTTCCAGGCATAAAAAAGACAAAAAGAAAAACATACATGTAGAAACTGATCAATTTAAAGCCAGAGGAACGTCACAATGACACGCACAGACCCCCTCCACAGTAGTTACATAGTGCACCTTCAATCTATCAAGGACAGCAACTACAAAGAGTGGATTTGGCTTAATCTGTTCAATATTACTCTCTAATTTGTCTTTATCTATTCCTGTTTTCCCCATAATACCAACTAAGCAGCTGTTAGTAGTTGTAGTAGTAGTAGTAGTAGTAGTAGTAGTGTTAGTAGTACTACAGCTGTTAGCTGTAGTTGTGAAAAGTAGTCATGGTGTGTATTTCTTCGTAGTAGTACAGTTACACTTGAGTAAACAACAGAACAATATATGCCCTCAAAGGCACCGTTTTGGCAGTCCCCCCCCAACACAGACAGCTAGGTGCAATCCATAAAACCATATAATGATTCTTTCAACCGCACTCAAGCTGTTATGTGTCAGGCTTGATTTCCAAAGTCGTTGGATTTGATGCATTTCTGCCATCATTTCACGAGCCCTTCGCAAACGCACTCGAATCACACGCATGAACACAAGGTGTGTAGCACTCAGCCCCCCCTCTGTTTGGAGGGAAAAAAATGCAAATGTGCGTTATTAAGTTCAATCACCGCTGCGTGTCTGGGTATAATGTTCATCAAGGAGCTAATCTCCACAACGCAGCGCAAATCAGCTTGGGAAACTTTAAAACTCCACTGCGCTGCGCTCCTGTGTTTAATATGCAACCTACGGCCCATATTGAGCTGGGAGTTATTTACAGCAGTGCGATAAAGATGGCTTACAATGTTAACCAAAAAGAGGTGGATAATAAATGTAGGCTTCAGCGCTGCTTTTTGCATTGATAGTCCAGGTTTTAGTGCAAATACATCTCCTTTTAGAGAAGTTCACTACCTGAAGAACGATTCAAAATTAATACATTTGTAGTACCTGTAAAATTACTGTTTGGCCACAGTGCTTTTAGCGGTTCAAATCTGATTCTTATTTACAGTAATAAGTGGTCTAATGTAGAAATTATGCTGTTTGTGCGCGTCTTTGTGATAATGATTCATAGATTATTAATAAGGTGTCAATCATGAGTCATCATCAGAACATGGATTTATTAACGCTGAAAATGTTTGCATAATTTTGTTTTGCTTGGGGCGAATGTGGCATAAGCCATCGTTCAAATGGAGGCAAAGCTTTTAAACTCAACAATGACGCGTCTATAAGTCTAAGCACTTCATCATTTATTACTTATTATTGTTTATTCTGTTATGTGTGCGTTCACATCTCTGGTAATTCTCTTTGGTCATTCCTTAATTCCAACCACTAAAATAACAAGTGAATTATTTAAGAATTACTTGAATTTCTAGTGGAAATGTCCAAGAATGGCCAGCAAATCTCTTCTAAGTTTCATGCGAATTGCCACATTAAATTCATTGGAATAACCACTTGCAGGCTTCAGAGAGGGCCAGGGCCTTTAATGCAGCTTTCTGCTTTAATTAGGCCCGAGCCCCAGCAGGGCGGAGGGCCTATTGCTCCCGCAACGCTGCCGAAGGCAGCGTTGCAACTGTCTGACCAAACATGCGGGCGCAGCCCGCATGTTTGGTACCCCGTCGCCCCTGGCAAGTACAGTGAACTAGCCCATGCCGAAGGCATGGATCATGCATACTTACTCCTGCTATGACAGAAATAGTCAACAATTAGTGAATGGGCGTAGCAGTGAACTAGCCCATGCCGAAGTACAGTGCAAGTACAGTGAACTAGCCCATGCCGAAGGCATGGATCATGCATACTTACTCCTGCTATGACAGAAATAGTCAACAATTAGTGAATGGGCGTAGCCCATTCACTAATTGTTGACAACAGCAGCGCGAAGCGCTGCATTCCTCCAAAAACCCTCCTGGCATCGTCCCGTACGCGAGAATCCATGCCGCAGGCATGGGCCATGCTTGTATCTGCTCAAATTAATGGAAGTCTATGGGGAGTGGGCGGGGCATCCCGACGGAATAGGGAGTGACAAGCGCGTAAGCGCTCGTAATGATGATTCCACCCCATGGCGGCATCGGGAAGGCTTAGAGCTTTCAAACGATGTATAATTTGTTGTTATAGTGGAAACGGCTATATTGTTTTTGCTAAAAATATTATTATTTTTATTTTTCTTGTTCTTCTGCTTTTTGATCTCTAATTTGACCCCCTGAACATGCTCAAAAACTCACCAAACTTTGCCCAAAATTCAGAATCGGCGAAAAATTTGATTTTTTCTGGGCCATTTTTTTTTTCGTTAAAAAATGGCGCGACAGCGCCACCGACAAAAGTCAAAATACATTGTGCCTATGGGAGACGCCCCGAGGTCAACTTTGGCGTAAAGCTACGAAATTCGGGACACGCATTCCTCTCGTGAGGACGAACAAAAAAAATCATTGTGGCCACGCCCCCAGACTTACCCTATGGCCGCCATCTTCCTTTGAAAATGAAAACAAGCTGAGTTAGCCATTTTGTTTACGTCAAACTTTGACGAACTCCTCCTAGGGCGTTTTGCCCACCGACTTCAAAATCGGCGTACGTCCTCTGGACAAGTGGGGCATCTAAAGTTATTCAATTTTTTGAGATACCTTTTACGGTCTGTGTGCGGCGCAGCCGCAAAGTTGGACAACTTATTTTGGAATATTGCAGGTCTAAAAATTGCTCCCATTTGATCAAAACCAGTCCGATTAGGACCAAATTTGAATCAGTTGTTAAACTTTCTAGTTTGGACCAGTTTAGGCTGACAAAATTGAAATGGCAGTGATAGCGCCCCCTACAGAGTGACCTTTAAATTAACATTGAAGGTCAAAAATTAGTTTTACCAAAATTGTCTAAACTTTACCCAAAATTCTATTTTGCCGTCCCGATCACAAAAGCCAATCACAAAAATGCCTAAATTTTTACGCCGTAGTCGTAGCGATGACAGAAACCTCCCATGTTATCCCTATGGGAAAACCACAAAATCTCTCAAATTACCACATTTTTATGTTTTACACTTTAACGAAGTCCTCCTAGTGCGTTTTGCCCACCAACCTCAAAATCGGTGTACGTCCTCTAGACAAGTGGTGTATCTAAAGTTATCCAAATTTTAAGGATAACTTTTACGGTCTTTGTGCGACGGAGCCGCAAACGTTTCCCAGAATTCTGACTATTTGGCCTTCAGAGTGGCCTATAAACAATAGAGTTTTTCCAAATGACATGATATTTTGAACAAAATTCTAATTTGCCATCCTGATCATAAAAGTATGAGAGCCAAAGTCATATTTTGTACGGCGTAACCGTAGCGTTGACAGAAACATCCCATGTTATCCTTATGGGAAAATCGTAGAATCGCTCAAATCACCACATTTTTACGCTTCACACTTTAATGAACTCCTCCTAGGGCGATTGTCCGATCAAGTTCATATTTGGAGAATATCATCTACACAAGCGGGGCATCAAAACTTACCCATATTTTGATTCTAAGTGCTACGGTCTCTGTGTGGCGGACCCGCAAATATATGTCAGAAATGGGAAAACAGCGAAATCTCTAAAATCACCACATTTTTACGCTTCACACTTTAACGAACTCCTCCTAGGGCGATTGCCCGATCAAGCTCATATTTGGGGAAAATCATCTACACAAACGGGGCATCAAAAGTTATCCATATTTTGATTTTAAGTGGTACGGTCTCTGTGCCGTGGAGCTGCAAATATACTGTCACAAATGGGAAAAACGCCAAATCCTTGAAATGTTCACATTTACGCTTCACACTTTAACAAACTCCTCCGTGGGCAATAGCTCGATCAAGCTTTACTTTGGGAAAAATCATCTACACAAGCGGGGCATCAAAAGGTATCCATATTTTTATTCCAAGTGCTACGGTCTCTGTGCGGCGGCGCAGCAAATTTGACTGACACTTGTGTTCATTTGCACTGGATTGGCCATGTCCAATGTGTCGCCGTCTGTCAAGTTCTTTTTTTATTCAAGACACAATAAGGGCGCCATCTTTATCAAGTCAAAAGCGCAGAGTCGGAAGGCCGGCGGCCCGCGAGGGCCGTTGGATGCCGCTTGCGGCTTTAATTTTTATTATTTTTCTTGTTCTTCTGCTTTTTGAGCTCTAATTTGACCCCCTGAACATGCTCAAAAACTCACCAAACTTTACCCAAAATTCAAAATCGGCGAAAAATTTTGTTTTTTCTGGGCCATTTTTTTTTTGGTTAAAAAATGGCGCGACAGCGCCACCGACAAAAGTCAAAATACATTGCGCCTATGGGAGACGCCCCGAGGTCAACTTTGGCGTAAAGCTACGAAATTCGGGACACGCATTCCTCTCGTGAGGACAAAAAAAAAATATCATTGTGGCCACGCCCCCAGACTTACCCTATGCCCGCAGTCTTCCTTTGAAAATGAAAACACACTGTGTTAGCCATTTTGTTCACGTCAAACTTTGACGAACTCCTCCTAGGGCGTTTTGCCCACCGACTTCAAAATCGGCGGACGTCCTCTGGACAAGTGGGGCATCTAAAGTTATTCAATTTTTTGAGATACCTTTAACGGTCTGTGTGCGGCGCAGCCGCAAAGTTGGACAACTTATTTTGGAATATTGCAGATCTAAAAATTGTTCCCATTTGATCAAAACAAGTCCGATTAGGACCAAATTTGAATCAGTTGTTCAACTTTCTAGTTTGGACCAGTTTATGATGACAAAATTTAAATGGGCGCGATAGCGCCCCCTACAGAGTGACCTTTAAATTAACATTGAAGGTCAAAAATTAGTTCTACCAAAATTTTCTAAACTTTACCCAAAATTCTATTTTGGCGTCCCGATCAAAAAAGCCAATCAGACAAATGCCTTAATTTTTACGGCGTAGTCGTAACGATGACATAAACCTCCCATGTTATCCCTATGGGAAAACCGCTAAATCTCTCGAATATCCACATTTTTCTGTTTCACACTTTAACGAATTCCTCCTAGTGCGTTTTGCCCACCGACCTCAAAATCGGTGTACGTCCTCTAGACAAGTGGGGCATCTAAAGTTATGCAAATTTTAAGGATAGCTTTTACGGTCTCTGTGCGACGGAGCCGCAAACGTTTCCCAGAATTCTGACTATTTGGCCTTCAGAGTGGCCTATAAACAGTAGAGTTTTTCCAAATGACATTATATTTTGCACAAAATTCTAATTTGCCATCCTGATCATAAAGTATGAGAGCCAAAGTCATATTTTGTACGGCGTAACCGTAGCGATGACAGAAACATCCCATGTTATCCTTATGGGAAAATCGTAGAATCGCTCAAATCACCACATTTTTACGCTTCACACTTTAACAAACTCCTCCTAGGGCGATTGTCCGATCAAGTTCATATTTGGAAAATATCATCTACACAAGTGGGGCATCAAAACTTATCCATATTTTGATTCTAAGTGCTACGGTCTCTGTGTGGCGGACCCGCAAATATATATCAGAAATGGGAAAACAGCGAAATCTCTGAAATGTTCACATTTACGCTTCACACTTTAACAAACTCCTCTAAGGGCAATAGCTTGATCAAGCTCATATTTGGGGAAAATCATCTACACAAGCGGGGCATCAAAAGTTATCCATATTTTTATTCCAAGTGTCACGGTCTCTGTGCGGCGGACCCGCACATTTGACCGACATTTGTGTTCATTTGCACTGGATTGGCCATGTCCAATGTGTCGCCGTCTGTCAAGTTCTTTTTTAATTCAACACAATAAGGGCGCCATCTTTATCAAGTCGAAAGCGCAGAGTCGGAAGGCCGGCGGCCCGCGAGGGCCGTTGGATGCCGCTTGCGGCTTTAATTTGTTATTATTATTCACTTTTCTTTACTTTTAAACATATACCCTATGCCCTATGCTTCTAAAAAAGTAGCAAAG
>NW_027315757.1:30504985-30512485 GCF_026437365.1 Eucyclogobius newberryi | reverse complement strand
ATACAGTGTAATTATACTATGACATTGAAGTAATGCTCCCAAACTGAAGGCATGTTTAGCAAATTCCTAAAAATGAATGAGTTGAAAAATCAGGAGATCTTCCATAGTCTTTTTTCATACATGTGCGACACAGTGCACAGTCCTTTCCATAAGTGTTCAATTCTACATCACATTCTTGAAATGCTTCAGTTGAGAGCCAAGCACCTGACAATCAAAGTGTGATTATAACTTTGTATCAAAGAGCAAGATTTTCTACGATTGAGCTCTAATAGGGAAAAAAATATCGTAACAGAACCTATTAGCTTTGGATATTGTCCAAATTCCTTGTACTGAAGTCTATAGAACGTCAGGGGTGCCATAAAAAAAATAAAAAATGTTTGGCTGTATTTTGGAATTTGCCCATTTGGGAAATATTACTCTCATAGCCGCGTTCTTAGTTTCCCCATTTCTCAAGTCATTGGTTTAGTATAAAAGAAATAAAAGTGACATGTATGAAGACCTCTTCAGTGAAGACAAAACATATGAATGCATGAAAAGCAGTTTCCTACCTCCTGGTAAGCTGATGGGACCGCAGCCTTTGCCCTGCGGATCCTCTCGTACAATGAAGATACTCTTCTTGCAGAGCCTCCAGAGGCCAAAGTGTGCTGCTTCACAGGTGGCATTGAGCTTCTCCACACGGGGGCTGAGCACTGCCCAGTGATCCGTCACCACGGCCGCCAGCATGGACGACATACCCACCACAATCACCACTGACATGATCTTCACCTTGGTGGCCTGCTCCTCAAACATGTCTGCGTTTTTGAGGTTAGCTGAGGTCACTGGACTCCAGAGGTGCCCTTCAGGAGAGGTGGCTTGAGTACAGCGGTGTGTCTGAGCTCTCCTGTCCACCACTCGCTCTGCTTTGTGCCTATGCTCCAGAAAAAGGGGACAGATAGCATTGGCCTAGTTTTCTCCTCCTCTCCCTCCTGAGTTGCCCTTGTGGAGCTGGAGCCATTTTGTGCTTAAAGTGTTTTCTGTCTTATTCATCTAATTGAAGGTTTCAGTTTTATACAATTTTACTTTATTGACATGGTTACCTGTCAGATGTGTAAATACATTTTTTTAGTTTTTTGCTGGGCACAATTCATTTCAAATTCCATTTCCCCAAGTTCAGGACCAACATATGTGCTGCTATAGAATATTTAAAAGTAAAACTATGGTTAGGCTGTGACCACAACCACTGAACTCTGTCATGATAAAAAATGAATAAACTCACCACAATTCAAACCTCAGCTGTACTAACCAGTATCTAACCATATCTCTAATATTAAGAGTCAAATTCCTATTGGCTGTAATGTTCTGGCAGCTCATTTGTCTGTGTGCCAAGGGACTCCTGAGGAGACTTCCTTTATTAGATGTCGCCTCAGAATGAGACGGCCTACTTATTCAGCCAATCAGCTCCTGAGATTTGAGAAACAGGTCCCACCTGATGCAGCAGATGATCCAGATTTGACTAGATTGAAACAAATTCGATATCACCTGTGAGGAGCTTAACTTAATAGTAACAAGTTTACGAGTTTGAGTAGTTACGATTGTATGACATATAAAATGTCAACATGTGTCTCCAGAAAAAAATTATACATAAGAATATAAGAACACACATTGCACCAATACATAGCCTACATTATTTCTGCCCTGCCCCACTTGAGACAGGTCTGTGGCCCATTCTTAGCACTTACACACACGTTGCCCTAGCTTCTTAAAATACTGAATGAGAGAATATTTCTAGATGTATTGATTGAAAAAAATGTCCTGAGACTTAATTTCAACCTATCTATTTTTGCTCTTTTATCTCTTTCTATTCAAATAAATACCAAGTTTAGTGTGTGAATCTAGTCAAACCAGCAATTGAATCAGAAAATGTTTGAAATAACTCAAATTAAATAAAAATGATGTGATTGAGAGACAAGCTGAAGATTATATCTAGCAGTACAATTGAAGACACACATTGCATTTGATTGAACAATTTGACATTTAAACTCTTCTAAGCAATCAAAATTGTCATTTTAAATGAGACCTAAGAAGTCTACTCAGTTAAAAGATAACATAAATGGGTTCAATATCAACAGGAAACTGTCTTACCAACATAACAAACATTAAAGAAAAAACCCATTCTCTCTGTGGGTTGTGGAGCGTCCATGTCTTGCTGCCTTGTCTGGGGCCCTTCTGACCCTCTTTCATTCAATCTTGTCCCTTGGGGGGTGACAACGTTGGACACCAAACACATACCTTGCATCTGCTGCGTCTCCAAGCAACAAGCGTCAAACGAACAGAGGGCAGTGCGTCACTCACATTGAAGCGTGTCGTATCGGAAGAATCACCTTTTACCAAAGAGATCCCAGAAGAACCATATGGCCGTCTCCAAGGGCCTAAAAGGTCATTGGTGTTCCACTGTCAGGCTTTTGGTAGGAAGTACAAAAACACAGAAAATACCTGAAATGAGGATTGATACATGAACTCAGCAGTGATTAGCTTCAATTATGGCTACGCTAGTTTTTTCCTGGCAGAAAAAACAAGCTTAATTGGAGGCTAAATTTACCTGCAGCAGAAGAGATTGCCTGGCTTTCAGAGGGGACCCAACTGTATTCATTTGCAAAAGACAGGCAACATTACTCAAGCAGAATTAGATTAGCCAGGCCCCCAAGCCATTTCTATGAGGGCCATGTTAATATTTCCTCACAATAAAACACTTAACTGCATGTTAGCTGTCCCATTTGACCTTACAGCATGGGAGTCTTTACCCACTGAGCTACATGTTCACGCTGATGTATGTGAACGTGAGCTAACGAACACAAATTGAGCATAAATAAAATCAGGCAGAAATTGCAAAAGGGTTGATGTAGTTGTTATTTAGCAACACACAGGATGACAACCTAAATACCATTTTCCTTGGATTAATGGATTTAATACACAGAAAAGCAAGCAAGAAATTCTGATGTAGCAATATAGTTTATATGGCGTCTCAGAAGAACATTGCACTGAAAGTTTTAGAAGCCAGTTTGAATTACTTTCCTCAAAAAGAATGTAACTTTAGACCTAAGTTGTCTGGCAGTCTGGCAGCTCAGCTTTGAGCAACTGAGGTGAATGTTCAGAAAAGGTCATCCACAAAGTTCAAAGAAACTTTCACAGAACACAACAATGCAACCCTGATTTAGTTTATTTTTAAATACACAATAAAATTGACAAGTAACAAGACATGAAACAGGAAGTCTGGTCAATTAACAAAGGCACTACTATGTCAGAAAACAGTCACACAGTTGTGGTCCTTTTTTCTTGAACGGAAACGTCCCATCTCTAATCTAACCATCACTAATTTGATCTTTTAAAGAATTCAGGTGATTTTCAGATCTCTGGATCTGGAGTACATAACATGACCACAGGTGTTGATTCAAAAGTTATACCTGACGGGGAGCTCAGTCTCAAACATAACATCATTAAAGAGGCCTAAATGAAAACATTATGGTTGAATATGACTTTTACACACACTTTTAGAAATACATCTCTGGAGTCTCTGGTATTCAGTTATTCCTTCACCTTATTATGCCCCACTCACTTTTGTGTGTAAAATATATGTTTTGATTTCTGTAGAACAGAATTGTGAACGTGAGTTGTGTGTGTGACGTTATTATGCATGTACCGGTACATATCTGATCAAACTAATCTGTAAACACAGTGCGAGGTTTTCCTAGGATAGTGTGCAGAAGATTGACCAACAATTACTCTCTAGCATAAAACGGAGCATGATTAATATGACTTCAATTGGCTAATCTATTAAATGTTAATTTATAGAGGTAACATTAGGAAAAATGCAAAAAATGCAGTGCCAAATGGGTCTTTGAGAACAAAGTACAGGCTACCTCTAAATGGATGGTTGAATCGTGAATTAAAAATGCTGTTAGAGTGAGAAAATGGACTGGTTGTCTGTATCTGAGAGAGTGTCTGGTGCACCCAGTCCTATATTATAACCTCTGCAAATGGGGTGAGCAGCACAAAACTGTTGTTTCATGTGTTTCATGTGACTTTTTTAAAACTGTCTGTTCATTCCGTTTGTGCTTCTGACAAATAAATGGTACCCATTTCACAACAGCAATAGTAAGCACATTCAGCAAAAATACAGCTGTTCCACAAGAGCAGAACATGTTATTTACTTATTTTGTCTTGTATGCTGCCTTTCCTTACGAAACAAAATTATCAAAAAACATATTTTGGGTCTGAAAGCCAGTGTAAGCAGAATATAATTGGAGCATTTTCACTATAGAAGGATTCCAGATGACAAAAGGTACACTTCGGACAGGATCAGTTATGCATTGATTCTCCTTTACATGTACATGTGTTCCATACATTTATATACAAGGTTTGTACTTTACAACACAGACACGTTGAGATTTTTTTCACACTAGAAAATTGTACAGATGGCTTTCTTTTACAATGGCTTGATTAGTCCCGTCTTTATTTGTACAATACCAAACACACTGAACAGCATCAAATGAATTTCAGTTCTGTGAGCTTGCTAGAAGCCACAACCAGCTGAATAGCCCTAAGACTGTAAAGATGAACCTTCTTCTTATAGCATTCGTTCATGGGATAAATTTGTAATAATCTCGTATACCTGAGAGAACTACAGACTGTATGAATGTGCCTGGCTCAGATCTTTTGTTGTGAATAGTGTGCAGAGTGTTACATCGAGGTGTGGTGGAAGGACAGTCTAAAAGAAACGGAAGATGAGTACAGAACTGACCTTAGAGAATAAACTGCTAGGATTCAATCTCCTAAAGGCCGACGGGGAGAGAGCATAAGGCAAGACTTAACTTATGTGGAATCTACTTTTCATTAGCACCGAGTCATATTTACAAGTCTGCTGATGACACCTCTCTTGAACAGTGGTAGCAGCAGCTGCACAGGTCGAGAGGGTGGTTAAGTGCACATTTCTCAAAGTAAACACTGATCTGGCTATGGCGCATACAGTCCTAAAAGAATAGTGTGTAGCCTGCGCTCTCACTGCTTTATAAAAGGAACTACCGTCACCACTGAACCTGGGTTGCCAGTGCTGTAACCTTTATATAGGACACGCACGTGTTTTTCCTTCTCAGTTTATGGACAGGCCATGGCTCATGTTCGGCTCAGAACCTGCAGAATTGCAGGCTCTGAGCTGCAGAAGCTGCACTAGCACTGATGAGGCCGACACAGTCACTTCATTTAAGACCAGGCTTAAAACTTTCCTCTTTGAAATCTCTTATGATCAGGCCAGTTAGGAAGAGAAATATAAACCTACAGTTTCAGCGACGCTGCCCTAGGAGCAACTCTGCTGGGGAAGTATGGCAGCTTGAGCACTATCCTCTGCTTCTGACTGCCTCTTCTATCAAACAATATTTCACTCCCCGCCAGCCCCGGGGGAGTGGGACAGGCACATTGATGACCTGTGGACCCAGATGCTCCTCAAGTCCCTGGAAAAGGGGTCTACTCCATATGAACGGTTCTTCATCTGCCTGGAAGAACTGGTTCTCCTCCTGAGTGGCTCCAGCTCCACTGTCTCTCTCGCGTCCGCTTGTCCGTCTGAGGGAGTCGGAACACTACTTCGCTGTGGAATTCCTCCAGGTTTCTACTTTTTCCCAACAAGGTTTTTTGTAATTTTTCCTGGCCGAGAAGGAGGGTCTGAGGACAGGGGACCCTGGGACATTGCCCCTTGTCCCTATTGACACTGTTTAATCCGTTTTTCACTGTCGCCCTCCAAGGCAACGGCTGTTGGGATTTTGGGTATTAAAAAATGAATTGAATTGACTTGAATTAATTCATGATTGGTGCAGGAGCTGGGCTTTAGGTAGTGACCTTTCAGATCAGAGAAATGATGCACAGATTTAAACACACACCTTTGAAACTAGCAACCCAAATGAGAGGCTAATGTGAGACTCATTCTGCTGTATGATCAGATAATCCTCATAACAAAAACAATGTGGGCTTCATGACCAATATTATTGTAATTACCAGTAGGAATAAATCATCATTACAATTGTTACAAGTAAAAGCAATATATGACTTGAACATGTTCGTATATTATGGTTGCTTTAAGTAACGAAAACAGCAACACTTAGTAGTTAACTGTCAAGAGGTTCTTCTAGGAAAGCATCCTAAATTCATGACTCTTCTAAGACTATTCATACGTGTTCTGTTCAATTCGAAGATTCAGGTCCTCACACTGGCGTTGTCCTACGGTTGCCTGCGTCTTTTAAATCATTGGGGAAACAGTTATGGACCTGCAGGAAATCTGCTGCCGCCTCGTGTTCTGGGCTGTATGTGTTATCGGTGACACTGTCACGTGCTAATGCATACATAGAAAGTTCATCTAGAGGTCCACCAGAAGACGGCGCCCTCTTTAGACCTACTACTGGAGAGTTCTCACGGGAGGCTTCTGTGGAGTGAGAACTTGTGTGGGACGTCCGCCGACGATAACGAAAGCTGGGTATCCTGGAGTAAGGAGAGGAGTAGGAGAGAGAACGAATGAACTCTCGTCGTGCCTTCCAGCGGATTTCTTTGTTTTTCTCAATGTAAATGTTAATGGCCAGCACTGCCACAGTCTCTGCCACTATGAAGGAGAGGGCGCCAAAGTAGAAGGACCAACCATAGGAGTAGGTATATTTTTTGTCATCGTCCCGTTTGTCGCTGGGGTCACCAGCATTGCTGGAGATATATACAATAATCCCAATGATGTTACTTAGGCCTAAAAGGAAAACGAAAATATCAATGAACCATCAGTACTTAATAATAATCCTACCAATGAGTACTTCAACAAGATAGCCTTAGTGAAACAGTGCAATCAAAATCACTTACAAGGCATTCATTCAAAAGGACAGCAAAGTGAAATGAAACATTGATACATGGTTGTCTTGCCATTGCTTTCTTTTAATGACTTGACAATGGGCTTGACCGGTGCTCGATTGATAAGGCTAAATGTGTAGCAGCTTCATTCTGGGCTTAAACTCTCAGATGACTGCACTTCACTGCTAAAGCTCCTGGTGTATCACTCACCTGCTGCTACAAAGAGGATGCCGGCGCTTAGAAGGACTGTGTTAGTTTTATTATAGAGACGTCCCACTCCGACACACAGCCCCCCGAGCATCAGCAGGACAGTACTGATGATGGGGAACATGCTGGAAGCACGGACAATACCTGCACACAAAGAACGTTAACAATTGAGGATGCAATTCAGATAAACTTTTAATTAAAGATTGTTACTTTCAAAATATGTCATTACCATTCCCCCAATAGGTTATATCAACTTGGGTTATTTTAATTTAGTTTCTGATCTATATTTAGGTAAATAAACTATAGGCTTTTTGAACACTTATGTTAGGTTACAGATCTGTAATATTAGGGATGAGTTATTGGTCAGTCATATCGATGAATTTCCCTAGATATCAGTATTGGTCTGATACTGAAAATGTAGCAGATATTTGCATTTGATAT
>NW_027315757.1:30482485-30499985 GCF_026437365.1 Eucyclogobius newberryi | reverse complement strand
CTAAATAATAAAGTCTAAAGAATAAAATCTGGCGGTAATGTCACAGTGTGATACCAACCTCCATAAAACAACAACAACAACAACAACAACCTCCATAAAACACCAAAGAAGAAGAAGAAGAAGAGCAAACTGTGTTTTTAGTTGTGACTAAAGAAATAAGTGGTCATTCAGACGTCCGCACTCACACAATGGAAACACACTTTTGGTTGGTAAGTTGTAGGATTGCCTCTTCTCCAAAAACATACCTGGAGTTGTATTTGGCTTAATTCATTCTAGTTTGATGAATTCCTCTCCCTCTGAGCGTCAAAAACACTGACACATTGAAAATTACTACAATCTGTGATGTCATATACTACCTCTGGCCCAGAGAAGTCCATAAATTACCGCTAAACTAGTTCGGAGAATTTATTTTTTGACAAGCCAACATTTTGTTAACTCTTTGTACTCTCACGAGCTTGTTCAGTGGACTGACACCGGATTTATCCTGAAGCTAAAGGCAACATTTTTTTGTTGTTCTAAAACAAGAGATACCAAAGTAAAGGTAAAAGTAAATCATATGTAAAACATTTATGTAATTTATTTACAAATTTGCAAACTCTGCTTTTTCCATGTGACAAATGTAAGCAACACACTAAAACATTTAAAATGTTGGCGCAAAAAAATTAAGAAATAAGAAATTATTTATTTACATTACAATTGTATGTATTAATACATGTATTAATTGTATGAGAATAAAGTAAGTATAAAGTCATAATATTAGGCAAACAAAGTCTTAAAAGAATAAAACTCCCACAAAAATGTCATATAAGTGTCATTTTCTTAAAGTTTATGTGTTCCAGTTGTCAACAACGAGTAGAACTAAAGCCCCATTCACACATAATTCCCAGTAAATTGTCATGGACAGATCAGTCAGCTCTGACCCACATTCACACAAGCTTCAGTCCCAGATCATTGCCAGGTTTGCTCCGTTCATACTTAAACCGGCATTTGTCCTTCTGCATTCTATCACTATTCATGGATCTGGAGTGACATCACACACTCGTTGCTACTGCTATCTTGAGGGAAAAACTGCACGCTCACAGTGGGCTGTGCCAACAAAAAGTCTCAAAACCAATGGTTTCTCCTCTGTAACATCCCCAAAGACTCTGTTTGTCACCAGATGGACGTTATATTTCAGGATCAGACACAAAGTCTGTGCTCTTGAAAGCTTTGAGGGCTTGTCCGGTGCAGTGGGCTTGTGGACGAGGTATCTCAGATGTACATTTCTTCAAACGTTTTACTGTGGCAAGTTGTCTCTGCTTTTACGTGTGAACAACTTGTTGCTGTGGATAAGGGTCAAAATGAATTTCTGTCTTCTTGTATCTTTTTATTTTCAATTTGCAGCACAGTTTTTCATGACCAACAGCGGAGAAAGGCAACAACAACTAGGTAAGTGTTCAAATCAGACATAAAGCTGATCAATTTAAGTTAATTTACAAACCCGAACATAACAATTGCAGTTGATTGAGAAACATTTGAGAATGAATTTTTGTCTTAGTTGAAATTTTCCTCTTGAAGATGTTAGCAATGTTAGCATTACAGAGCAACAGTGCATTTATAAATGCAGAGGTTCAGCGGCTGCACAGGATTAGTGCAGGATTTGTGTGTTAATTCATGTATTATATAAGTAATCTTTTATCCTTTTTTAAAACATTTTTTAGAAAAGCATTTGTTAATTTAATCATATTTTATATTTCCTTTTAGGTTTATAGGTTTATTTTATTATACGTGACTCAGAGACCTCAAGAGCGACTCAAGTGAATCCCTCAATATTTTTCCAGTAGAAAGACAGTATAAAGACAAGCAACTTAGAGGAGGATTGTGTGATTCAGTGATATGACTGACAGTTGGTTAATTAAATTGTCACCAGGCTGTAATTTTGTCAAACACAGCACTGTCGGGGATTTTCATGTATCTGTACTGTTGGAGTCTGGGATCCGCTGTGAAGTTATGATTCATGCATGAAAATAGTCACATGGTTTAAATTGGAGGCATGCAAATGACAACACAGTGAATGACCAGGTGTTTATGCTACATTAACATTAAAGCGTACTTCTAGAATTGTTTTTTTTTTTTTTTTTTGTGGCTTTTATCTATTTGTACTTCTTTGTATCTACTGACTTGCTCGGAAAAACAAATATATTAAACCATACAAAAAAATAACGTAAAGTTAAAGTAGATAAATCAATTTTTATTGTCAGGTCATTGTTTTGGAATAATCCTTGTTTCAGACAGAGACCTGCATAGTACAATCAATGTGTTTGTCTTCACATTTGGGCAAATCCAAAATAACACATTGGATTTGGAACTATTTTATTTTAGCCCTAGAATTGGACAAGATTGTTTGCAGTTGTGGAAATGATTCACTTGCACAAACAGACAATCGGGATACAGTACTGAACATGATAAAAGACTTGAATTCTTTGAAACATGAAAAAAGAGAAAGAAGTGGGTCTAGGGTCTTTCTGCTTTCGAGAGTCCCTCCCTTTAATTACAGATGTGTAATGCACAGTTCAAAGGGCAAAGCGTTCCAAGCCCCGTCTCTACAAACACACCTCCACTCGCTCTATTAGCTGCTCGCTGCTTCCAACGTAAACAGAACAATGTCCTGCCGCTTACACCAATCTACCACCAACCGAGATGTTTACAGTAAATACATACCTGCAAATTGGATTCTTTATTGGGTTCCCAGTGCCTTATTTAACAGAGTCAAAGCATAAGTTTTAATGCAGTGCCTTTTTTTGTAAAAGGCTCGATCAATGCACTTGGAGGCAGTGAAAATGATTTGCAAGATGCTACAGAGTTCCTCTTTTTAGTTAAGCTGCTCAATTTGTTTGAATTACTCTTCTTCACATTCAGAGATAAATCAACTCTCTTTACGATGGAGGATGTCAGATGCTCTCCTGCCTTCATGTTGCCTCACCACAACAAGGTCCCAGTCCTCACGGATGACTGCTTATTGAAGTACAGATGACAAGTGTTTCTGTGTTTTTAATTATTATACTGGATTTGGCGGTATTCGTGGGTGTCAACTTCCTGTTATATAAAACATTTTGTTACCTGTTAAGCACTATGGCAACAGTCCTATTCAGAAACCCATGAAAAGTACCATGTGGTTAATATTTATCTAGTTGTACATCAGTCAGTTGACAGTTTGTGAAGACTGAATACTGCGTACTGTAGTACTCTAGTGTGTTTCCTGTGTTACTGCGGGTTTATTTGTTAATTTAAATGCTGCATTAGCTGAAAGCAGTGCAATCAGCTAGTCTTCATGGCTCCATTGCAATTAAAAACATTTAATTTCAAATACAATAACATAGTTATCAATCATTCAATTGCATTTCATGTGCAATTCATGTGCAATTACTGTGAAATTCATGTGCAATCTATGTGCCGTCGTGACACATATTCATGTGCCATTACTGTCGTGATCACATGCAATGGTGTTTATGTATTTATTTATCTATTTGTCTATGGGAGTTTTTATTTATAGGAGATCTTCTACTGAAAGTGTTTTTCAGACTTTCTATAAGTGATCTGTTCTTCTGTATCTACCTCTGTATCTTCTTGCGTTGCACCAATGAAATTTCCCCATGTGGGACAATAAAGGAATATCTTATCTCATCTTATCTCAATATTAATCTCAGTAACAATTTCACACTTCTTTGAAGTAATATTCAATTTCAGTCCATCATAGTGTACATTTAAATTACACATTTTACATAGCAAGTGTTTAAAAAAACACATGACTTTTAATTTTAAATGATGTTTATTTTTGATTCTGTGTATAACACTTATTTTCATATAGTTGGATGAGTCGGGACAGAATGACCATTGGCTGCAGTTCTAGTGTTGAGCTTCTGCACATGAGTCTGTGCATAAGCACCGGGTCCAGCCATTTGTAAATTGGTAAATTGCAATAACACCCTTCGGCCGACAGGGGGCAGCTTGTTTCTGGATAAACTATGAAAACCCGACATCCACCATACGTCACGTGAGTAACATCAGCGCCTCATTAGAAAACATTATCACATGTGTTTTGCTGTTAGCAATTAGCATACATGCTAACGACTACGTAATCAGTTAATGCCAACTTGAAGGTCCTTGATCTAGTTTATGATGCTTTGAGGCTAACACTTCTTTCCTTTTGAAAAGGCATTAGTGCAAAAACGTGGCATGTAACGAGCCAATAACATTTTATTTGCAGACATTTGGAAGGGTCTATAACACTAAACTTCAAACTTTTGAAGGGCACAACTACCTACTAATCTCCACAGAGATGTTCTCACTTTGCCTGCTGTTCTACAAAACTGATGTAAAAAACTAGTGTATTTATATAGAGAATATTAGGTTTATATGGAGAAGTTTGGGTTTAACTTTCAATCTCCTTGGAGTCAAGCCTGCCACAAGGAATCCTCTACAGAGTTGCTTTAGAACTTAGATGAGCTCAGTTTCCCCTATTGATTACGTAGTGTTGGAATATTATCCTCTTGTCATACAACAGAAATCCTGCATTTTAACTCTGTATTAAATTTTGGACTATAGAATGTTGTGGAACCTTGTAACAATGGTTACAACAGTTATGGAATTAGACACATAATGCCCATGTCCAACCAGGAAGTAACAATAAACTAGAGAAAACAGTCAAACTATAAAAAAAAAAAAAAAATGGTAATTTATTTTAGTAAAACCCTAAAAACCTATAATTATGTAAACCTTTGTGAAATGACTCTAACCTTTGAGACTATAATGTCTGGTATCAGGTCTGGTTTAGTTTAGCTGATCATGTTCAACATGTCAGTGCAATCTGTGCTTAATGTTATGATCTGTGCGGAACTGCCCCCTCAATAATAAGGCTGTTTGTCATTATGACCGGAGGGGTGTGTATGTGAGGGGTGTGAGTCTTGATTCCTGCTCTATATTTATGAGTCTCCATGACAACAGAGCCACTGTCCAGCAGCTTGAAGAGACACAAACTATGAGCACGAAGGACCCTTTTTGTTTAAACACTGGCTATTTAATGCACACATTTTGTTGGCTATAAGATCAGGAGTTATTAGGAATACGCCTATTCATCTTATCTTCTCAGTCAAATAGTCTTGTTGTTCGTCTATATTAGATATGAATGGAATACATGATGGAATACATCATCTACCTATATTTTCAAGCAACTATCAATAGCAGATGCTAATGTGTCCATAGTGTCATTGTGTAAAAAGTCCAATCCAGAACTGAACTTTGGAGCATTTCTTAAATATTCTACTTATTACAGCCAAAAGTAGCCTAGTTGTTGTAGGTTGAATAATGAACAATTAGGCATGTTGATTAAACAATCAAGAATATGCTTGGCTTGGGTAGAGCTCGTCTAGAACAAGGTGTTATGCTTTAGAGGCTAAGAATACCGACATTTTCAAATTGTGTCTTTCTGATATAACAAAAAAAAAAAAAAGAAAAGAAAAAACTTTATAGTCTAATCCTTATAGGATTTAAGAAACTCTACGGTTTGTGTATTTTCAAATGCATTTAGCACACAGGACTTAACCCATTTCTGTAGATGGCTATAGTTATTTGAACAAACCCAGTCATATCACTCACTCATTGATAGTTTAGAGAAGAGTCAAGAGGGTTCCGGAAGGGAAATTGAACAGTTGTATCACCACTGAAACCAGACGTGATTGTAAGAGAACACCTTTTTTCTCACTACAGACGTTTTCCTCATGAAGATATAGAAACAATATACTTAATATTTAGAGGCTATTTTGATATATGAAATATGTTATTTCTTTTGACATGACATGAACCTATAGAGTCATCTATTTTTAAAGCACTGGGCATGTTTCCATAGCAGTTTCAGCGAAGTTGCCAAGCAACAGCATCGGATACAAAGAATATATGAATGAAAGTAGTCGACCGCGCGCATTATTTCCTGGCAGGGACCGATGCCACTGAATGGGCTCAGACGCGCCTCTTGGCAGCAATGTACACGCCCCACACTGTTTTGGGGTCAGCTGCTGTGCGCGCACATGCGGTCAGTACAGCTCTAGACAGGTATGAAAACAAATACATATACAGATATATATATATATATATATTACAAATTGTTTAAATTGGCAAAAAATACTCGTGCGTAAAACAGTTTTTCTAAAATATCCCAAAACTATCAACAGCAGTGTAGTCGTTTAATGCAGGCTATATCAAAATGTTATTTGAATATTATAGTTTGAAATATGCTGGGCAAGTCTATCAAATAAAAATACAATCAAGTTGTCTGTGCGTAATTGAGCAGGAGAAACCAAAGTGGACACAGACTACATAAAGAGCTTTACCTTCTATGCAGCAGATCCTCCAGAGCCCAGAATGGGTCAGGTCCCCCTTTTTGGTTTTAGGCTGTGCTTGACTTTCGTCTGTTAAATTGGTGCCATTACAAATATAAGCCCGTGAATACAGCCAGTAGTCCGTGCCGATGGCGATGGTCATGAGGCTGAAGGCGGCGAAAGCGCCCACTGTGGCCAACAACGTCTGAACCCCGCGGTCACACCAAGCCATAGTGCCACATAGCCTTGAACTGTCCCCGCATCAGAGTGTGACCAGAAGAGAAGCTGATGTTCACCACAGACCGGCGGCAAGACCCCACCTGTGCCCACTCTACATGCTCCACAGATGTTCAGAGCGCACAGGACTGAGCGCGCGCAGCACCATGAGCCGTTTGAACGCACAAAGAACCTCCCCGGCACTTCTTTTTTAAGTCCTTCCACTTCATCTTTAACCAGCACACTTTTTATTGTTTCTCCAGACTACGCGGTCACTCAAAAGCCTTTGCCAGTATTTGAGACGTCAAAGTCAAACCCCACCCACATCATCACGTCTATTGGAGAGGATGTGTCGCTTGAAATAAAATAATCAATACACGTGTAATTGATGGGGTGCTCTTCATTTGAAAGTGTCAAATGGCTTTAGTCTTGAATGTGTTTTATTTTATTAACTTGAATTTAACCAGGTGAGAATCCATTGAGATTGAGACCTCTTTTTCAAGGGTGACATGGGTCAAAGTGCAAAATAGAGCTGCAAAATCATAACAACATTTACACAATCAAGAGACATTTAAGAACAAATGAAAACAAATATTTCGATAAGAATTATTTTTGGGTGAAGATTAAAGTGCATATGTTTAAAGAGTTCATTGTGTAAATAATTTGAAAGTTTTAAGTGTTAATAGTAGAAAAAGCTTCAGTTGTAGTCAGTTTGAAATATGCTGGGCACAACTGAAGCTTTTTCTACTATGGAACTGACTACAACTGAAGCTTTTTCTACTATGGAACACGCCTGGACGAATGAGGGATTACACCGACATATTTTAAGTGTTAAAATAAGTTTCACTATATTGTCTGCACTTCATCTTCAGAACTTCAGATCTTCAGAACTTCAGTGAGGTAAATTGCCATATTCACTATCACAACCTGTGTTTGGTTTGCTGTCTATGGAGCTCATAGACAGTTTGTGTTTTTTCTGCTCACATAATCAGTGTATTGTGAGACAAAGGAGACTGGGAAGTGAGTTTAGATACATAAAATCAATGGGCCACTGACTAACTTGTGAATCAAGCAAGTTTTGAACATAGGTCCCCTGTGTACCAAGCATAGGATTTATAGTGTGCATATGAGAGGTAAACTACACATTTCACTAAAACATAAGATTATATTTAGGATTTTACTTAAAAAGGCCTATTTTCCCCCAGTTTGACCATTTTGGTGAAGTTTATAATGGTTGGACATAAGCAGCAGATGGAACATAGGTAATTCTAAAACCTTGCAACCATAGAAACGTCTGATATGAATCCAAAATCCACATAAAATATTGTTTAAACAATAATTTGTTTTTGTTTTTTCAGAAAAATATGTTTGTTGCTTGTAAATTGTCTAAATATTTGATGGAATGTTGCTTATTGATGGGATTTTAGAACTCAGCACTACTGGTCCATGTACAAAGTATAATTTATTTTTGCTTATTCAAGTTGGGAAATGCTCTTTGTAAGCAGCACTTGTAAACACACTTTCATAAAGGAAGTTGCCCAACGTAAACATAGATCACTGGGCTTCAAACTAAAAGCTCAAAGATAATTTAGTCGCTAGAATAAAGTTGTAAAATTATGGCAACATAAAACATAGGATCTTAAATTTAAAATAAAACGAAATTTTATTATGTTTTAACATTAATTTAACGTAATTACGTGATACAAAATGATCACTAAATCAAGTGATAAGATATTATGATGAAATTACATGACATAAGGCTATATGAAAGAACACCACTTTTTTCCCCCATCTGTATAGATAAAGACAGACTACGTTCATGATTTTTCCCAGTGAAAGTATAGTATTAGTAGTTCTATGCTAGTAGTAGTAGTTGTAGTAGTAGTAGTAGTGGTAGAGGAGGTGCAGGTGTATTGCCTCTAGGTCATAGGTCGCCCTCAGAGTGCGTCTCACATCGATGATGATTAAACAGCTCCACAAAGTGCTAACATCAGCCTAAATGATGGTGTGCAAAACCATAGACTAACTGACAGTCCAGTTCAAATGTGAAACTTCTGATTTGTATGACAGACCTACGTTGCCATAATTTTACAACTAGTAATATTTAAAACCCCACCGTGTCAGCCAAAAAATAGAATGGATAAATAAACAACTTAATTACAGGTGTTTTTATAGTACTGAAACACTCTTGCTGTGAAGTGGATTGTTTCTCCACAAACTCTGCTTTTCCGGACGAGGATTTGCCCCCTGCTTGTCTCCATGGACAGTTTCTTCCCTCTATCTCCATGGAGAATGTTCTAAAGTTTAGTTTTTTCTATCTCCATGGAATGATGCAGGTGGCAAGCCCGGTAACAAGAATCTCAAAATGAATTATATTTTGTACACGAACCAAATACCAAATAATTGAAACTTTTATTTTTAAAATGTTATTAACAAACTGACACTTGACTGATGTGTAACTACAGGAACTATCCAGCCAAAGTAAGTAATAATTAGGAAAACATATGCATTAGCTACTATAAAGTGTGCGTTTGCACATGTATAGGTGCTAGTGATTAGGGCTGAAACTAACAATCAATTAGTCTAGCAATTAACAAATCGATTAGTTCTTTAGAACACAAAAGTCTTGTGATGAAAATGTTTTTACTAAATTTGACCCAGTCAAAGCTGAAGTGGCGACATTTGAGGATGATGGACATGTATGGATAGTGCCACAGTTAACACTCTGTGTCAGCTGTGAAAACATTCTAATTCAAATGAGATGATCCAAAATGAATGTAGTTGAGAAAATATATTTATATATTTATTTATAAAACTTGAAATAGGCCTAGTCTAGCAAATGTAAAAGGGTTAAAGAAGTTTAAATATGTCAACAATGACTTTTGAAAAGTAAAGAAAGAAAAAGTCGTCTAAATAGGTTTAGACCATATTCTTATATTCACATTTATCAGTAATCCATATTCATATATTATCCGCACACAGAAAAACAACAATGATACAATGACATGACATGGCCTATTTTCCATTACAGCAACAATGAGAGCTTTCAAAAAGTAAAGAAAGAAAAAGTAGTCTTCATAGGTTTATAGTGAATTTAAAATGTAGGCAATAAGAGACCGGCTCCATCTGCTGGTTATTACAGATGACTAATAAATAGGCCTCCATAAATACATAAACACAAACGCCTATAGTGGACCTGACTGGACTGAGTCTGGTGTCAAATTGAAAAAAGTGACTTGCTGGAATTATTAATATTATTATTAGTAACGTTTATATTTTTACTTCGACATGACAGCAGAGGTAATTCCATAATTGTTACCTAGCAACCATAATGGTCAAAAGCTGTAAAGTAGCATATCCATATAAGCATGTTATAACTCAGTGCTTCCTGTATTTTTGTCCTTTTTAAAACTGATGTACAACTGTGATAAATATATTTATCACATGTAAGTTATAGTAAAATATAAATATTAAACCCTGTCATCATTAGGCCTTAATAACAGAAAATTATATTAGGGATTTATTTTCATTTTCATGCAATTTTTAATCTGTGTAGCAGGAACTGAGATTTGTCTTACTTGTTATGTTAACTTTTATTTATAGATGTTCACAGGAAGACGGTTACAAATACTTTATTTTTATTCTTATTTTTTATCTGATAGCTTATTGTTATGACTTATTCATTGTTTTATTGTTTTGTGTTGCATCGATCACCAAGACAAGTTCCTATGTTTGTGAATTTTGTTCATTGACAATGGCAATAAACCTATTATGATTCTGATATTGTGTCTATCTTTAAAGTCTGGCACGTGGCACACCTCATGACCTCACCTCTCTGACCTTTAGTGGACTCCATAGTCCACTAACGTGACCAGTTGTGTGACTTCTGACTTCTAATAATCAAGTGAAAGTACTGTTTTACGCCAGTTGATGGCGCCAAGACACTAAAAAAGCACGAAGTCGTTGCCCAAACCATTCTGCGCATGCGTAGCTCGAAGTGTGCGCGGTGAGCACTTACCGGGGCCGTTCAATCTCTGCTCACTTGCCTCCTGAAGCCTCGACTCCTCGATTCCTCTGCTGTAAACGCGGCCCACTGGGGACAGGGGACCAATGGAGGACAGTCTGTCTCTCTCCTGTATGGCTGTCTCACGTGTGGGCGGGTCTTAGAGATGATAGAGACGAGAGGAGACAAGTGAACAGTGTTTGAACTCACCCTTGAAGCGTGTCTGCACACGTGCACGCTGCGCACGCGCGCCGCGTCACAGCCATGCTGTATGTTCTCGCCCACATTCAACAAAGACCTGCCCCTTTTCAGGAGGACCGCTCTCCGCCGCCATCGTTACTTTACCTGTAATCATTACTAAAGAGGATTACGCTACTTTTATCAAATATCGAGACATCTGTACTCTACAGCACAGTGTCCGAAATGGAAGTGGTTCAAAATGATACCACCGGAGAAACCAAAACGGCAATAAATTCTTGGCGTTACCGCCACCATTTTACGTACAAGGCAGACCAAGGAAAAAATATCATCGTTCAATGTAATCTATGCCTTCCGAAGGTTAACCTCTTGTCCACATCGAAGACATCCACTTCAAATCTAAAGAAGCACTTAGACGTAAGTCCTATAGTATTCTGTAAACAGAGTAAATCTGTAGGTTTGTGCGTAAAAACACTGTAGAAATGCAGTCACGTTACACGTCTGCTTGTCTATTACTTATTCGTGGCACTGCAAGATGTCTGCCGTGCGCTTTATTTTAATGTTCCTGTTTTTACTGCTGTCGGTGTTGCAAGTTTGTTGCAATAAAGCTGATATATGTACAACAAATAAAAACTTAAAGCACTCTTATTATTTTTCTTTTTTCCAGAGAACACATTTGGGCTGTGATGCCCAGCCTGATGCCAAGAGGGCACGGAGAGACGAAAGCTCCCACTGCCAACTCAAAAAAATAAAAGCAGAAATCCTCTCCAAATGTTTGACTCAAACTCGGATTGACGATCTTATCTTTGACTTTGTAGTAGAGGACTGTCAGTCCTTTTATCTCCTGGAACAACCTGGATTCAAAAAACTAATTGCCGGGTTGAGTGAGGGGCTTAAGGTCACAGACAGAGTTACCTTATTTACCAAGGTTGACCTAGCTTTTTCCAAAATGCGAGAGGAGCTGATGGTAAAACTCACCACCATCCAGTATGTTTGCACCACTGCAGACATCTGGACCGCCAACAATGAGAGCTTTCTGGGAATGACATGCCACTGGATTGACCCAAACTCCCTGGAGAGGAAGTCTGCAGCATTGGGTTTTGCCAGACTTCAGGGCAGAATAACATATGAGACCATCTCTGGACGAATACATGACATCCACCTGGCATACAATATTGAAGGCAAAGTACAAACAACATTTACAGACAATGGCAGCCCTTTTATCAGTGTTTTTAAGGAGTTTGGTTTGAATAACCAAGAGAAGGATGACATTGGGCACTTTGAGAATGTAAGTACTGTGCTTGACGGAGAGCCCGAGCAGGACATGCTGCTGTTCCTGCCTCCTGTCCAGCGCTGCGCCTCACATACTCTGGAGCACATTGTCACAGAAGACTTTTGGCGGGCTATATCACAGGGGCCCATGTGTCAGCTGCATTACAGTGCCATGTCCAAGCTGTACAGCTTATGGAGTAAATGTCATCACATACAAGTGGGCATGGGCTGTGCAGAGGAGATCGGAAAGATGGCACTTGTTGTTCCCAATGTCATCCGCTGGAATGTGGAGTATTGTGCCATTCAGAAGATTGTCTCGCTCAGTGAGCGTGAGCTGACAGAGCTGTGTGCTCGACTTGAGGTCCAACGATTGCAGCCAGAGGAGATGGCCTTCCTCAAAGAATATGTGACTGTTTTCCATCCACTTGCTTTTGCACTTGAACTTTTTCAAGCAGAGCAAAAATGCTATTTTGGGCTGGTAATTCCAACTGTCCTCAGCCTGAAGACAAAGCTGAACGAGCATAAAGATGCAGCAAATTACCTTGGTGATGTCATAAATGCTATTGTTGTGGCCATCGATTTGCGCTTCCAAGAACTGTTTTCCAGCACAGAGGCAAAGATTGCAACTGCAACAACCCCTCAATTTCGACTGTGGTGGATGGCAGCGTCTGAAAGAGAGGAGATGTGTGCTTTACTCGCTTCAATGGCCTCTCAAGTAGATCTAAGTGTGGTCACAGATGGAACAAGCACTGAAATTCTTCCAACCATTCATTCTGAGGACGACTTCTTTAACTATGGGCCTGTGAAGCCGCCGGTTCAAGTGCAGTCGCGGACCGTGACTGAGGAGATCAAGAAATATGTTGAAGGAACAGGGAAGACCCTAGAGTGTCTACAGGACTTTCCCAGAGTCAAGCAGCTATTTCTCAAGTACAACACAATGCTGCCTTCCACAGCGCCAGTGCAGCGCCTCTTCAGTCAGAAAGGTAATCTGGTCAACTGTCAGAGAAACATTCTTACTGATGGCTATTTTGAGCGTATTCAGCTCTTGAAATACAACGGTCATCTGTTTACAGCTGCCACTAAGTAAATCCATGTATTATTCATGATTATACGTATTTTTCGTTTGCAGGATCAAATGTATTATCAGGAATATATTGCCAAAATTAACTGTATAATCAGTCTTTACTTTTGCTCGTTTGCATATGCTCAGTTCAGTAGTTGCCTTGTATATAGAATATGGTAACTGACAATCATAAGTAAAAAATTAAAAAAGACCATATTAAAACAGATTGTCATTGTGATTTGAAGTAGTCACAGGTTCTCTTCAAGTGATTGTGTCTTTGTAATACATTTTCTTTGTTGTCTGGAAATGCACATCCACTTATATTTTTATATGTATAATGAGCACTTTTCTTTTTTGATATTAGATTCTAATTCTTTTGACACAGGCCTCAGACAGCTGTTGTATGACAATACACTTTCACTTATATTTTGTATTATGTGTAATAAACATGCCTTGGTTTTGAAAAAAATATTCAGTTTTTTTTTCTAATGTTTTTGAGGAATAGCTGAGGAAGTTCAAACTTAACTTTGATGCCATTACCATCGTAAACCTCATGGAAATGCTATTCATTTCTTGCAAAAGGGGAGGAAAGGCAGTGAATGACCAGATCCCTGTCAGATAAACTGGAGAAGCTTTTTGAATGAGTGCCGAAATATATCACCTGAACATTTTGCCCAGTTCACACAATTCAGTGTCTTCTGGTCCTACCTGGACAGCTAAGAGATCAGACTTCTTGCTAAAGCTGTAGCGTAAGAAACTAAACAGGAGGCAGGAACTGAAATCAATTAAAAAAATATATAGAATAAATCCATATACCGTACTCAACATACCAAATGAGACATTTTATTATCAGAATACAAATATTTATTTTCAAAGTTCCCTTTTCATGTTAACAAATACACACACTATTGTATTAGGCACAATGTGGATGTTAGTGTAATTTAGTGTGTGCGCTGTCCCCCTACTCAGCCTTCATCTATAAAAACCACCATGCTCCCACTAATGCATATTTCTGACTTAAACAGGGCATGGTCTGTTATGTCAAGCACTGACTTAAAACATTTTAGATGTTTTAGCTCAACATTAACTATCTGGTTTAGTTTAGATCATGTTTGTAGCAGAAATAAGCAAATCCCAATTCCCTGCTTCTCAATACTGTCTGAGTTAAAAGTAAAAGTTAATGTCACTGATGGAGTTTTGCAGGGCTAAAATGGCCTAGATTCTCACAAGACTTAAGCCAACGCTGGACATTAGCTGGAACTGAGGAGGAGACATTTTTTTGCATACAACAGAAACATGCAATATCTGCCAGAGAGAAGTCGGACCCAGCCACCCACAGGGTTTGTCCCAGAGCAGAATTAAGGGCACGGAGAACAGCAGCTCGCTCCTTAGCCCCACCCTCTGCCAGCTGGAAAAAGGCAGTGTCCACCCAACTGTCCACGAGTGTCGCCTGTGCTGGGTCAGAGGGATAAACGTTGAGCAGCTTAAAGAGGAAACGGGCTACATTGGCCTCCCCTTCAATGGGACACATATTTTGAATGTTGAACTTCATTTGGAGTTTTGGTACTGTGGAAAGATCAGAAAAAAAATTAAATTAGTACGTAAAGCATTGGACATATATACATTTTTAAATGATGGTTTGTGGACCTAGTACCTAAAGAAAATATGACAAAGCCTAGATGGAGATGATATAGCTTTAAGTCTAGAATTCATATTTACTGTTTTCATACCAATGAGTAGATGATTCATCATCCAGTCTTACCATTTTTCCAAATTAGTGTGAAGCCAAGTTGGAACAGTTGTCGGGCATAGCTCTCTACATGACGTGGTCCTAGGCAGGACAGGAGCTGTGGCGGCACACTGGCTACAGAAGAGTGGACGTGGACAGATGACAGAATTCGGTAACGTTGACACAGGAGGCCGTGGAGCACAAACAGAGTCAGAGGTGGTTCAGCAGGGTTGGCATTAATCACAATATCACGAAGCGCACCAAGGTCCTGGTGACATAAGAGCAGAGGAAATAGACACCATGCTAAAACTTCAAAGCGCTCAACTGAAAAACTGAGTTTGTAATGTTAAGCAACATAATTGAACTGGGTGTGGCCACAACATGATGTAGGCCTATTGAGGCATGAATGGAATTTACCTTGCCCAAAAGTGATTCCAGGTCAGCTGGGCCTTTGAAGGCCGTGGTGGTGGGGCTCTGGAAAGATAAGCTGCTGCTGACGGTCAAGTCCAGATCTGCATCTGGGGTGGTCACAGTCTTGGACAGGCCTTCTACTGCAGCCTTTAGCTCGTACAGTTTGCGCAGGATCTCATCCTGACGCGCCTCCAGGGCTTTAACCGCTGGGTCCACTTCACCATTCTGTGGTCACAAAAAAATAATGATGAGTTTGTGGCACAAAAGAAAGATACACTTCAAATGGCTATGGTTAGCAAAAAACAACTTCATCAGCAAAGGAATTAAGGAGAGGGTCAGGTTTAAAAAACGTAGCCATGTCGGTATGACCCCTCTTTCGTCCAGGAGTGTACCATGGTAGAAAAGGATTCAACTTTCAGATGCAAGTCGAAAGGTTTTGATGAATCCTTTTATACGGGAAAAAGTAGCCAGATTCAACGAAGCCGGAAGACAGATTTGTTGGCCCTGGATCATGCTTTCCTTCTGTATGAGGCAACACTGCTCATGGTCGTCAAGTGTAATACCTCAACATAAAAGGTGTAAACACTATCTTTACTTTTCATGAATTTATTAAAACGCATGTGGAGTTTAATTTGTACTGTCATAAGAGACGTTAGCAGTTACCTGAAGCGCGTGGCCAGAGCCGGAGCTGTTCCCGTGCTGCGCGTGGATATTCGGTAATGTGTACATGCGCGTGGGTAAATCAACTTCGATATGGCCGCCACAAATTGGCTTTACCTGGTACATAGACATGGCGACGACTGGACCCTGGCACGACCTTTTAATTTCTAACTAGGTCCTGGCCACAGATGCCCTTAGCGGCTGTTGACAGGCAGCAGCAACAGTGCGAGCCGGAGCGGAAGCGGCGTCCACGCATTACGTCACATCCGCTCAAATAAACCTCGTTTTAGAAAGAAAGAAAAAAAGAGCCGTCAAGATTTTTTTTAAAATCAAGATTTCAATTAGAAGGTATAATGAATGTTAGGTAAAAAAATATATATATATAGATGTTCGATGCATTATTTTTACTGTTCCTGTTCTATTTCCATGTGCATAACACATCTAGCTATCACTTGTGTACACTAGAGGGCGCCTGCATATCATACATTTCACAGTACATAATGCAACTATCTGAATAACCCTACAACCCAAATAATAGAAATCCATGAGAATGAACTATGCCAATGATGTATTACATAGGTATGTAGGCTCCACGTAAATAAATATGAAGCACTGCTTATTCATGGGTTTCAGCTTTGTGTTACATGCAACATCTTGAGAACTTTTCCTACATTCAAAAGATATTATATTTAGTTTTAAATTTTAATGGTCCTAATTTATTTTTCTAAAACCCATGCATGGATAAAATTAAATTGCCATGGGGCAGAATTAATGCGATTGTAAATGTGGTTCTTTTTAAGTTAAGACCATAAGGATGCTTTATCTTATAACTTATTCAAGTCATGACCTGTAGCTATCCAAGATTAAGGAATAACTCAGTTTGTGCTTACATTGGACAAGGCATCCAACCATCAGAAATAATAATACCATTAACAAACTTAATTGTCTAACAGTGAGTAGCAAGTGATCGTTTGACTCAATTACACTAAGCAAAACAATACTATACTACTAGCCACTTAAGAGGCTGTAACATGGCTCAATATCTTTCTCAAGTTTGGCATGTCTCTGCTGTCACCTTAGGGCCTGGCACTTAACACTTCTCCACATTCTCTCATCTTAACCCTGTTGCAGACGGTTGATGAAAAAGATCACTTGAGTTTGTCTTGTTGAGGTTGAATTATTTAACGTTCTTGGAAATCTGCTTGGAAAGAAAAGCCCATACAAACAACTTGGGGGATGTGTGTCAATGAGGTGGAGGCCAGTGAGAATAGGCCTGGCAGTGTAAAGGTGAGTGTAAGGTGAAGTGACATTGTTTTGAGCCCACTGAAAAAGTATTTGTAGAATTAAGACAACAGTGGACACTTGTTGCACACATTTAAGTTGAATAGATGTTGCATGGTCAAATTGTGTTATGTTAACACAAACTACTAAACACACACTACTATAAAGCATTCAAACTACATCATTTTAGATAATATCTTGTTATTTTAAAATTAGTCTTTTTTGTCTAAAGTTACACAATTGAATCTTGTAACCAATCTCTACACCATAATAACTAAAAACACACAAAACGTTTTTCAATCTTGATTTAAAAT
>NW_027315757.1:30322485-30477485 GCF_026437365.1 Eucyclogobius newberryi | reverse complement strand
CCACAGAGATCAATGTCGACATGTGAAGTGTTTCCTGCTGGACAAAGTGGATGGGAAGAAGCCCCTATCAGTGAGAGCAGAAGTATTTAAGAATATTGTTGTTTTTTGATGGAAACAATGAGGAAATCTTGTTTGTGTGTTTGCATTTTTGCAGAGACTTACCAGATTGTGTGTATTTGAAAGGGGCCCATTGCACTCGTGACAAGAGAATGAGCACGTTGCTTGTGTTTGGAGAAGTGTGCCAGTTGTGAGTGCAAATATTGCAACGATGAGGTTTGTGTAGAGAATTGTGTAGAGCCTAAATGCCCTCATTGGGAGGGACCTCATCGGACTGGATCTCGGGATTGTCCAAGGAGAGAATCCGAAATGAATGTTAGTAAAATCAGAGTGGAGGAAAAAATTAAAAAAATTAAAAAATTAAAAAATTAAACGAGGCAAAGAATGCAGATGTTTTCCAACGTTTGGCATTTTCTTGCATTTCTGATTGTTGTGGTCAATTCTTCAAGTGGACCACATAGAGAGAGGACCACAGTATAATGGATGTGGCAAAACTATATTTACATGTGAACTCTAACTCATGGGATGACCTGGTACTTTAGTGGAGAGGCGGGTCAAGAGGACATGTGATTTTGATCAATGGGACTTCACTTGGGTGAAGTATTCAAAAACCTACAAATTGTTCAAAGCAATATCCGATCAGGGTTAGGGGATAACCCTAACCCCCCCTCTCTCTCTCTCTCTCTCTCTCTCTCTCTCTCTCTCTCTCTCTCTCTCTCTCTCTCTCTCTCTCTCTCTCTCTCTCTCTCTCTATCTCTCTCTCTCTCTCCCTCCCTCCCTCTCCCCCTCGCTCACGAGTGTAGCTTATTTTAGTTGACTTGTCAAAAGGTGACCAGCCTCTGCATCATGCGATTGATTCCCAGCTGTGACAATTTGCTGAATGCCCTCCCTGCTCTCACCCCCGTTTCACACTGCATCTCGTCCTGTCTATCTAAAAAATCTATTGGCTTGCCTCTCCACAAACCTGACTTACTTTGCTTGGAGGGCCTCCACCTGCTTGTCTCATGGAAATGTTGACATATTGTTCCTTTGGCTTTAATATTTCACAGTATCACGTACAATAGTTTGCTAGAGGTTTTAACGTTCTGTTTTCGTGGAATCATGACGAGCATATCAGTGTCAACAGTAGCCCACAGACGACATGGTAATACCATATTCATTGCTTTCCCTGAATCTATGTGCAATTGCCATTGATAGGTGCATTATCATTCATTAATGAAGTGAGCCTGCGCGCACAGACATCAGAAGTAGAGGCTCAGGACTAATGCTTGTTGGTGAACAGAAGCAGTGTTGTCATCCTCTGCATTATGGATAGGGTTCCTCCACAGAGCTCATTCAGCCCATTCAGTCTTCCTAACACGCCAGTTAAATCTTTCACGATGTTCCTCCGCTTTTAGACTATCAGGTAGCCGCATCTCCAGTAGCCACAGCATCCCAAACGCCAAAATGTGATCACCTTTTGGTCCCATTGGAAGTACATTAACTCGTGAGCTGTGCTCACCAAAGGAACACACGCGTTTCTAAAGAGTGGTGGTGCACATTAAGGTTTCACATAGACTTAATCAGTAAGATGAGACGGACACTCCTTTCTTGATATGAGTTTTTGTGACAATGAAGAAAAGGCATCAATTATTGAAGTAGTCAAGCAGACAGGTAAGCTGGCTCTCTGTCCATCCATTAGAATGGAGTATAATACAATTCAGCATGGGAAAAACAATGGGAAACCATGCTGCGTTATGGCACACATTATGCAATGCAAAGAGAAACAAACAAAAAAACAAACAAACAAACAAACAAACAGGTCCACATTTCAGAAGGGTTTGTCAAGACAGCAACAAAGCAATGATATATCTGTGGAGAAAGCTATGTGGTTAGTGCGCTAATGGCTTTGTCAGGAACTTCTTTAAAGTTATCACTCAACAAAATGTAAAATACAACAGTGTTGTCAAATAGCTGCATTTACATTACACTGCATATTGTGAGGGGCATTCGCCTGAACTAGCAGAAAAAACAAGGTCAGGTACAGGACCTTTAAAGTAATTCAAAATATACGGTCAAAACATATTCTTTCAACAGCTTGAGTCTGTACAATTATGCTCCAGTCTGTGTAAAACTCCAGTTTATATTGCAACATGAGCCTGCATGCTGAGTAACCCCCATGTGTATTTACTGTATATAATGAGTTCAATTGTAAATGCACCAGAATACAAGAAGTACAGAGATTTTGATCATATGGGGATTATTTATAAAAGTACATGGTATGGTCTTCAAGAATCTCAAACACTGTCACTGAAATTGTTTTGCTGATTATTTCATGACCAAAATCATTATACAATAAACAGTGGATGGAAATGTGTTTCATGTGGTGGGACAATGCACCAGATGAGCCACCAAAGCATTCAAATGAAGGCATTTTAACAATGTATTCCCCCCACACAGTTTGAAGTTGCATGTCGTGTTGTACATTATCTCATGGATACAGCTGACAGTATCTCCAGTTGAGTCTTGGACATGTCACTCTGCTGTCTCACCTGTGGCCTCTGGTCCAGTATGTACTCATCACATTATGGGGTATAGCTGTACCTGCACTGCAGCCCAAAGCAGTTAGTGTCAAGAGCTCACATTTCCTTCCTGTTACAACTCCTGACCCACCGGTCACAGCACCATTGTGTATAAGTGGCGTCTGTTACCTGCTGGCTTCTCCAACGCACAGGGCAGTAGAATCACTCACTGTAAAGACTCAAGTGCAGCTTGCTGCCGTATGAACTTGTAGGTCTATGATGAGAAATCCTCTCCACTGTTCTCTGAGAATTTACAAACTGTATGGTCAAAAGAAAAACTGTAAGAAGGGGCATAATAAGATGGCTTAACATTCAATGCAGAAGCATGAGGAAGGGGGAGGAGACCCCCCAATAAAAAACAAGACAAAATGAGTCAAAGAAGCAGAGTGCAGAGGTTAGACCATTCAAACTATTATTTCTTTCATAGAAGTCCCTCTATACTATTACAATAACTCAACATTATCGTTGATCATCTCTCTTGTTCCCTATATGCCACTTATTGCAATTCACTTCCCCCTCAATACTTTTAAAAAATATATATATTATTTTTATTTTCCCATTCTTCTCTCATCTGTTATTTGTCATGCATCATTTGAATGTTTGAAATGCATATGTTGTATGTGTTTTAAAATGAAAAGAAGATGCATCTGAATGACTTCTTATTCCTCCTTCACAGTATTCCTCCTGTGTAAAGGCTACCCTCTCACTCTGACTTTTACATTTTTATGTAACTGCTCGTGTGGGTGCAAAAGAAACAAAAGTCATGGTGCACACTCTAAATCAAGGCTCCATCTCTCTGACTTCATCTCCTCCATGTGTACCACTGACTTCAGGTAATACCTGGTTTGACTTGTAGTGGTGAGCATCAGGAGACTGTTAATTGTCAGCTTCTACATATAATCATGATCACATAGACCTTAGGAGAAGGCCTATTCTGTGAAAGATGTGTTGCTCTACTCTGTATTTTGGTGCATCTAGTGGGCGGTTTGACAGTGAGGTGGTGGTTAATTTTAATCCGGTAAGTGTAGGGAATGGAGCTACATACTATTTAAAGGCAAATACTGAGTTTATGTGTCTATTGGACATATCTCAAATTTTCCATTCAAACTCAGTGTATGGTTGTCAAACAAAAATAAAATGAAATGAAAATTCAACTCAAAAGCTGGTTAGAGATCTAGTACATCCAAATATAAATGGAGTAGAAAAGTGAATACACAGAACGTGAAAGCTCTATAAGGGGCTCACTACTCTTACTCTTACTCACAGCCATGCAGTCATGAGGATCACACCATCACAGTAGTTTACAACTATTTACACAGAAAACATTTACTTGGCTGAAGTTCATGTCGGCCAGTGCACCTAACTGTGTGTGCATTTTGATCAATTCTACCTGATCTCCCATAACATTGCCTTGAATTGAAAATGCTTGACAGAAATCCATTTATTTGTATTATTGTTTATTGTCATCATTATTAATATTATTCGTTTATTGCAGCCATGAGCTGTATTCCATCCGTTGTTCCACCATCACTCTCACAAACGCATTGTCATTCATACACCATGTGTTCTTCAACAGGCACCCGGGTGTCTTGCCTAAGGACACAATCACCACTAAGTCACAACTACCACACCTGGTTTGCTGCAGGCCCAACCCTTCTACTTCACTTCTGAGATCGGACAAGATCAGGAATTCTCAAGGTGGTATAGCCAATATATGTGTAGGTTTTAAGATTTTTTTCATTTTCCAACTTTATGAGGAACATTGAACAAGACACTTTTCATTCTCACAACGTTGGTGATCAGAATATTCAGTTGTTTTTGAATGTTTTCACAATATTAATCTTATTTTGAGCTGCTTTAATAGATGTGGTTCAGCTCTTCTCAGGTTCATGTGGGTTTATTTACAAAGCTGAGGTCAGGCGTCACTCGATCCTGCTGTAATGTCACTCAGGTGCTCTTCAAGGACAACCTCTTCACTTTTGCCCCTCTCGCTGGACTCTCTCAGGGACAAAGATCCACTTCTGCCCTTGTTGACCTATGTCACTTCCTGTCTACCTTCCTGTCTTATTTACTCCTGTCTGAATCACTGTAGAGTGCTGTTAGCTGTAAAGATTAGCCTGTTTTGCATATGACCTAAATTCTAGCATTCATTGTGTCAATAAATATTTCTCAAAAATACACACCAGGCATGTTTCATATCAGTAAACACACAAAGACAGAAAGTTTAGATTTGATTTTTTATTCATTAATTTGGTAATTGGTCCTTTTTTAGGCGTGCATATGTAGTATTCAGTCAGGGATATGATTCACTACACCTACAGAGCCCTTAGAGCAGAGGATGGGGCAGATCAGGAATGATTTATGACAAAACCATAGCCTGGAACTCTGTGGAAGAGAGAGAAAGTATAATTAGTAATGAAAACATCCAGATACATGGCTCTCATAATAATAACTTCACATATTATTCAAGCATATCAGTCAAATATGTCTTAGGCACATGTTTTTTCCACATTATGTACAATTTTCTCACCATCAATTCCAATTCGCCCATCACTGTCGCCATCGGCAGCACGCAGGAAGCCTTTGGTCTCAGCGTCTGTGAGGGCTCGAGCACCGGCGGAGAACCGCTGCAGGAAGAACCTAGAGCACAAACAACACACAATTACATGTTAGAGAGAGACAAGTCAATGATGGTTATCACTGAGGTCCACCGTGAGATTCCACCAGCCATTATCCAAATCCATAATGCCTTAAGTTCCATGAATATCACTGTACAAATATTTTACAAATAAAGCACATTTTCTTTTCAGAAACTCACTTGAGCTCTTCCTCCTCAATAAAGCCGCTGTTGTCATTGTCTAGAATGGAAAAGACTTTCTTCACATCAGCAGCGCTCTTCTTGGAGAGGCCGCACAGCTGGAAAAACTTCTTGGGACAGAAGGAGTCTGGTGCTATAAAAACAAGAAAAATATTGTTGGTGTGAGTGAATGCGTAAATATGATATGATATTAATATATTTCACGAAGTATACACGAAATGGTGGTAAATATGTGTATATGTATGTGAGAGACACTTGGTCATATTCATCCAAGAATTTGACAGTGAAAATGTACTTAACCGTATAGTATAACCCCAACCCTATATACTATGTACTTAAATGTACAAAGTATACAGAAATGTTACAGATGAAAAATATGTTAGAGTTGACAATAGAAGTGTGCAAATGTTATTGGTGGAAGTCGATACCTTGGCAGTCCTTGAGAGCACTGTCAATGGCATCAGCAGAGAGGACAGATGTGAGAGACATTTTCCCTGTAAAGAAACATCCAAGAGAGTGCATCAGTGTATCAGGGAAACTATGGCGACAAAGTACAATCTCAATGAGACAAAAATCATCATGTATAAAAAGGGATACTGGTCCTTTAAGACGTTTTGCTGGTTAAAATGATGCACAACACTTCAGTCCCAATTCACCAAGTTGCATCAAAATTACATCACTTCTTTTAGAAATCTCTTCCAAATCGTGCAGCCAAGCAATCCCACTTTTACACACAAAACTTTTTCTTGCGTTCCAGAACTTCTTACAAAAATGTGCCAAAATGCAGTGGGAACTACGCCTGGCATCCTTCCTCCGCCGCTCACCCAGGAGCCCCGCGCATCCCCGCACCTCGGTCAGTCACTTACCGGGTAGAGTCGGTTCTCGTCCGGCCGGAGACGTGATGCTGCAGAGAGTGGTAAGGCTGTGTGGTGACTGCTGTCCGTCAACGTGGGATTTATATAGGTCTGATTACAGTGACAATGGAGATCGCTTGAGTTACCTGTCTGTGGATCAAATTCTAAAAAGCCCGCCCCTGATCCAATTTCTCTGCTAACTAATTAACCTTTACTATTTATAACGGCGCTAGGCACAGTCTACCAAATTAACAAAAACATAGATAAAACGCATAGTCCTCTGCCTTCTTATTCTTCTTCCACACTCCCTTCTGTCAACTCTGCTCCCCTCCTACTACCACCTCCAGCATTATGAAGTAGCCTAAATGCAGGGAAGTTCCACTGCAGTCTTCATCTCTCTAGCTCTCATTTTTACACATCCCTAGTTGTTTAACTGCAAATCCTCACCTCAAACATTGCAAAAATATATCTTTTTTTGTTTTTTATGGTTGGCTCAGATGGTAATAGCAGTCATACCTGTTCATCACGCTGTTCAACTGAATTGTTTGTGCATCTTTATAATCTGTTCACAATTACTGGGTGTAATGTCCAGAGAGATAGTTATTAACTTGCCAGTGTTTTAGCTGAAAAGATAACCTTTATAAACATGCATATGGTGAGTGGGGTTGCCTCCATAGACCTTACGTGTATCTGCTTGTCTCCATGGAGATAGATGAATTTGCACCTTTAGATATTGCCTTGGATTATCTTTACTAATTTGCTTTGTTATGCCATCTGCCAGCAATAATGATTCATAACATGTGCTTTTGGTTTTAATTATGTAGGAATTATGCAAATAAACTATAGAAACTATAGGGTGCACGGTGGCAAAGGCGGATAGCGCTCTTGCCTCCCAAGAAGGAGATCATGGGTTCGATTCCCGGACCAGACCTACATCACATGATCTCTCTGGGTGGAGTCTGCATGTTCTCCCCATGCTACCATGGGTTCTCTCCGGGTTCTCCGGCTTCCTCCCACCGTCCATGTGTTAGGTAAAATTGGAGACTCTAATTTGGCCCTAGTGAATGAATGTGAGAGTGAACTGTCTGTAATGTCTATGTCTCTGTCCCTGTCCAGGGTGTACCCCGCCTAAGGCCCAAAGTCACTGGGATAGGCTCCAGTCACCCGCGACCCAGAAAGGGAACAAGCGGTAGAAAATGGATGGATGGATGAACTATAGATATACGACAGAGTTAACGGCATGTTTTTTCCAGTCGCAGATTGCGCCACAGTGGAGGACATGTGTAGCCCCCAGCAGCTCGGACACTCCCAACAAACTGAAGGGTCATTAAGGTAGAGTCCTGGGAGAGTGGATGCTGCAGAAAGAGAAGGTTGTGGATGTAAGGTGAGTTGAAGGTTTGTAAATGCAGCATCAAAGGGGAAAGGCCAGTGCACTCATTATGTACGATACTATACACGTATTCTATATTAGATGCGGTTATTGTCCATAAGAGGAAAAGAGGTCCCACCGAGATTTAAACTGGGATCATTGGATTCCAGAGCGCTGGCCATTACACCATGGAACCACATGTGACCACCCTGTATCGCCTTCAGTTGTCACCAAAGTAGATCCTGAAAGTTGATCCGAGGGATATCCTAGACTACATTCACAGAGGGGGTGGAGCATGGGTGGACCATTGTACTGTATGTGTGTGTGTGTGTGTGTGTGTGTGTGTGTGTAGATAGTAAACAGTGTGGTTTTATAAATACAATTGTTTTGTCTTTGTAAAGGTAAAACCAAACTTTGAAACTGTTTTGATAACTTACATTTGTAAATCCACTGGTACTATTCTACTTGACAAATTGAAAATTGGGAAAAAAGACCAGTGACATTTTTTGAACTGTGTGAAATTCAGTCCATTGACCAGAAGCCCATCCTCACACTGCACCTGCATGTTTCCTGACACCTTGCACCCCTATAGTGTTACTGAGCGATCATTTATTCATTACATTTGCTAATGTTTTGTGAGCCCCAGCTTGGACCTATAGACCGGAAGACGTCCATTCTTGCTTCATTTAAATAAAGGTAATGTTACACACTTGACAAGCTCTGTTGAGAAGCATGGGAAAACCTCTGCATTTTGGACCGATTTTTCTAAGTAAAACTAAACAAGTGAAGCATTAGTTATATGAATCAAACAATAGGTGACTTGATTGCTGCAATCACTGTCGCCCTGTAACAAATAACTACATTTATTTATATTATGAGTAATACTAGCTCAACTATTGGTTTCTACAAAGAAATGTATTCGTTATATCCCCGCAACCAATTACTGTGTATCCGAAATGCATTAAAGTTGTTAAAATATACTGTGCACATTTTACAAAATGTTCCGCATGCATATCCATTGGGCAAGATGCTGTTTTGATAACTGAATGAACCTAATGAACCTGTGCAACCAATACATCTTTCACAGAGTTGATTTAATGCCATCTAGTGGAAGATTCTGATAGTAATTATTTCACCCACGTCTCAGCGTAAATAGAAAAGTATAAAAACAAACATGAAACTTCAACTAAAATCCCATTTTTTGTGTGGGTAAAGTGGGCACAAGGCTGTATTTTTCATGGTAATTTAATTGGTTTGTTTAGGGATCATCTTTGTGATCACGCAACTGTATTAGGTAGATACAAACTTTAACATAGTTAACCCATTGTGTTTGTGTATCCCAATTTTATTTTGGGGATACAAATTCATACTACTACTTATGAAGTATAAATGTATGATATGTATAGAGGGAAACGAAAGGAGATTCGGAACCATAGCAAAAGAATATTTATTCTTTTAACTGTTCTTTCCTGGAAAGTGCATCATAAATTTTACAATAAGCAAAATTCATATTTAAGACATGAACACAACCGAGCGACATTCACAGTCATGTTTGGACAGTGTGTTGCATAGGAGGAATTGTCTCTCAAGCAAATGTATAAAAATTATTTATATATTCAGATGAAAAGGGGAGGTGGTTCCATGAGAGCAGGTGTTGGTCGGTTGCCACTCTATGCCTTAACCATGACGCCGAACTCTGCAAGAGACACAAAGTACAGCACAGTTGGTCAATCTATTCTGCAACAATAATTCTGGGACTGTGTTTTACAGGATACAGACCATCAACTCCAATCTTGCCATCACCGTCACTGTCACCGGCCTTGAGGAAAGTCTTGGTCTCACCATCGGTCAGAGCACGTGCACCTGCCTTGAAGTTCTGCAGGAACAGCCTGGAGAAACATTCACAAAGTGGTCAGTCATATAATGTGCATGCACATGTTTAACAACAGTTATGTGAACACTCAGAGGCATTGTTTTGAGGAGGAGGAGCGTTAATATTCTATGAATAAGTGACCTTGGCTCACAAGGCATGCAAACTATACATTCTTTGGTTTCTTTAAGACACGGCTTCAACTTCACGGTTTTATATTGCAGCACTTGACATTGCACACTGGATATAATGTAATATAATGCGAGTGGGTATGCACCAAACATAAAATGTACTTTTTGTTATGGCTTTTAGGACTCTTTGTTCCAGATATGTGTGTGTTCGGCAGTCTTACTTCAGCTCATCCTCCTCAATGAAGCCACTCTTGTCCTGGTCAATGATATAGAAGGCTTTCTGGACATCATCAGCGGACTTGCCGGCCAGACCGCAAGCCTTGAAGAACTTCTTGTGGTCGAATGTGTCAGCGCCTGAATAAAACATGCTACAATGTAAAAGACTTTCCACAAACACAAAGATTAAAAAATAAAATGATAATAGTAATAATAGTGATAATAGTAATAGTAATAATAATAATAATAATAGTATGTATTTTTATATATATACATAAGTAATACATAATAAGATATATAAGTAATCATACACAGTAATAAGTAAGTTATTAATAATGATTTGTCTCACCTTTGCACCCGTCCAGGGCTGCAGTGATGTCAGCATCAGTCAGTACACCTGCGAAGGCCATTGTTATCTAAAGACAACAAAAAATATGGAGAAAAAATCAAAACAAAATTGAAATAGCAATTCATTTTGAAAACTTGACTTAGACTAAACAGAATTGAAATAATCCAAAAGTAGCAACTTCTATTTAAAGGTCATTTCCATTGGCTATCATGAAACATTAGCAGTTTCCGGGTGTAGTCCTTATTTCCACGCATTCCTCATGAATCCTTTAGTTCAAATGTTTCCTCGAAGATGATGCAGCGGGTATACATGTCCTCCTTTTTCTTTTCTTTCTTGTCTTTCACTCACCTCCTGTCTTCTGTTTGTAGGGTACAGATGATACGGACTAGACTCAAGTCTGCTGCAGTGATTTACCCACTGCTCCCGGTGACCTTTTATAGTTTCTTCTCCATCCAAACATCAGGCACTAGACAACTGACACCGCGTGAAGAAGAAGGGGGTCGGCGAAAAAAGACCAGCTCTATTTTAAGTTTCACAAATGAAGACGCTTAAAAGGTGCGTTTGAAGAAGTCTGTGATATCCCCCCCTCGGCCTGCGCTAAGAATAGGCCTGTCCACTGCTGAGGAGGGTGAATTGGAAATGCATACACCATGTTCTAGAGGGTGGACACTGTGTAAGTGACATTTATTGGTTGTTTGAGGTTTATTAGGTATTGACTATTGTTAAGTTCATTATAAATAGTTTAGTTCCCCTTTATTGGCCAGGTTATTAGAAATAACAAATGACTCTAGCACTATAGTAAGTGATTGCACGGGATATGTGGGAAATCTATTCTATGTAATGTAATTCCAAACTACAAAAATAAAATACAATTGTACAATATTTTCTTCAGAAGCTATCTTTAGCTGTCTACTTAACTTGACACACTGAGGGACCCTCTGTTTAAACCAGTAGGTGGCAGCACTGCATTGCTAAGCACGTTAAATGGGAGGCACCTATTCTCCCCACTAGTTTACAGTAACAAGACCAGAGGGTCATTTGATAATCTTTTAAATTATGATATAGCTTAACTTAAGTCCTCCACCTAAATTCTGAAAGACAAGCTGCCTTCATTCACATGCAGTTTCATGAATGTCTCCGGCACAAGAGTGGAGATACAGACAGTCCAATAGAAGATTTAGGAAGCCCTGAGTTTGCTAAAGATCTGCAACACGGCACCAGATTTGTGCTGCTGCTGGAAGGACTGCTGATGCAACAGTGACTGTGAATAGCCCTCCTGTTGCCACAGCACATCACCTAATTGACTACACAGCAGTTGGTAGGAGGAAAAAGCCCTTGGACCGGAGCAGCTCATTGCACTATGTGTGACAGCTATCGGGAAAAAAATCTTGTGAGTGAGTAAGTGAGTAGGGCCCCCCGCTATGTGGCGTGTGGTAATCTGGCTTTAGTCCAGTGGCTACTCCTCTGCCTCATTTACCAATTATTAAATCAGCCCATAAATCCCTCAGCACTTCCCAACGATTCACAAGGGCAATCAGAGGGAGCTGTAGGCTTGTTCCTCCACACTCTGTTGTCATCACTACACAGCTACAACAGTGAACAGTGTCCAATGCACAAAAGACCGCCTGGATCCATATCACTTTACAACCATTTATTGCTGGTTATTCACTCTTCCTCAAGTGCATTTGGTGTACAACTTGCACAAAATATTCCAAAACATTTACACAATAATATTTACATTGACAGTAAATATGTGTTTGAATGTTGAGAAACAGTCCGCAGGCAACTCATAAATAAGGTATAAAAAATATTCTTTCAGATGACGATATTGAGTCTTGGAGTTCGCAGTTCCGTGATATTGAAGTAGTTCTTGGTCAATGGGAATTTATGCCTTTACAAGGGCAGCAAACTCTGTAAAAAGTAGAATAAAATGTCTATTAGTAAGGAACAAAGCTCAATCAGAATGTAAAGTCAATAAAGTGCCCTTATTGAGGCAATTCTTTGACCAAGAATCTTTTAATTGGATCAATCAAAGTGTACTGTTTAGAATCAGGATTACTTTTATTTGATTCTAAAGATTTAAGTTCCATTAGAAATTATGTTCAAGAGATCTTTAAAGTAGACTCTTACCATCGACTCCGATCATGCCATCACCATCACTGTCACCAGCCGCCAGGAAAGCCTTGGTCTCCTTCTCGGTGAGTGCTCTGGCACCAGCAGAGAAGTTCTGAAGGAACAGCCTAAGATACGAAGCATTTTCAGTTAAACACAGCTGTGCACAGAATTTCACATGTAATTTATGAGCTTACACAAGGCCATTCTGATAAATGGTCAGTCAAAGGATAAATATCTGTTTTACGGATTATTCCAGTGACATTTGCATTGGGAATGGTTCTTCCCTGGCCTTAGGATCAGTGTGTTTCTAGTACTTACTTCAGCTCATCCTCCTCAATGAAGCCACTCTTGTCCTGGTCAATGATGAAGAAGGCTTTCTTGACCTCATCAGAGGACTTGCCAGCCAGGCCGCATGCCTTGAAGAACTTCTTGTGGTCGAAGGAGTCAGCAGCTGCAACACAACATTTGTTTCTTTACTCTGTTCAAACATGGGCAACTGGACAAGTTTCTCACTGCACTACAGTGTTGATGTAATGTGAGAACTGAGCCTGTCAGTTTGTGAAACACATTCCTGAAGTGAGGATTTGAGCCTTTGTGGATGCAGCTAATTAATATCAACCGATATAAATAAATAGATAGAAAATGCTTATGATATCTATGTTATGCTAAGATCTCCCGTGCCTGCTGGGAACAGAGAGGCAGCTTACCTGCGCAGCCATCAATGGCGGCTTTGACTTCAGCATCCGTGAGTACTCCGGCGAAGGCCATTTTTTATTCTGTAAAAAAAAAAAGAATTTGTTAGAAAATAGCATTATATGTGAATATGTCTATACACTGAAAACATCATTAAGTTGAAACCATACCAGTAGCTATAGTAATGTAATGAGCTTTATTATAGCATAAAAACAACAAACTTGCACCACTTGCTGTAGAGTCTTAATGACCAAAGCATCACAGGTAATGCTTTCGTTTGGCCTGTTTTATTATTTTCATGCAATTCAACCAGCATCACCAGGATACATATCAAGAGCACATTTACGCAAATACTCTAAATTGTTATAATTTAGAGTTTTTTAAATCCCAACTGTTGATCTAAAAAGATGGTTGTTCCTCTCTGGAGAGCCTCCAAAAAACCCGCAGTGACTTGCGTCCATGTCTGTACCCACTGCCAAGCCTGTCTACAGTAAAAAAGCGCTTATGATCCACAGATGCAGTTCCTCTGATCTCTTGAGTTATCAGACGCGTGCTCCATTTAGATGTTTACTCTGCTTTCACTAATAGTCCAAAGCTTTGTTCTTGTGTCTCAATCCCTTTGCTTGCAGCAGTGTACGTGTGGCCTCCAGTCCACTCACCTTTTGCGCTGCGTTGAGGCGAGTGAAAACCAAGGCGTACTCGAGTGAATGCCAGGAGCCCCTTAACCCTCTCGCTTATATATCCCAGAGCAATACCATTTACAGAGCTTTGAGTCTAAGTATCGGGTACCAAGATGCATGGGTTTCGAAAAAATGTGTCTACTAGTCTCTGCCTATTTTTAGGTGAACAAATGAGGATGCTACCATGTGTGCGGAGGCCTATAGCTAGACGTGTGGAAACCCGAGCAGGCCTTCTGCTAACTGACTTCACTGGCTCCTGGAACGCATGTGATTTACGGCCAACATTTAAGATGCTCGATTTGATGTCACAAATTTTTTACAGTATAAAATAGAAATGAAAATGGAAACGCTCATGTAAGATAGCAGGATATTGAGGCACAGTTTTAGATTGTGTTATGGGTCTGCATTGCCCAATAAGATAAGTGCAGAGATCATGTGTCTCTGCACTTCAGACAAATAAATACAAAATAAATAAGACTAAATAGCCTACTGGGGAAAAAAGTAATAAGTTCTAGTGTTGTTTTGCAGACAGCAGGCTTGGATTTCTAGCTGATTCTCATTGAAAAGTGGGGTCAAACCTCTGGTGTCTATTCCTGTAGTGGCAGGGTTTGAGCTGCAGTGGAACCCTGAGATGGTCATGATATATGGGCTGCCTGTCCTGCCTGCTGTCCTGTGACGTTAACTAGTCTATACCTAAAGCTTAGCTACAGTTTGTTTCTCCATATGGAGCCACAAGCCAATGCTGTGTCTTGAGTTTCAAGATAGGTAGGACCATACATTTTGTCCTTAAGAGGCAATGCAAACATATCTTTTCTGCAGCAATGACACCTGAAGGGTTGCTTTTTTCCCCACAAGCCTTTTAAGAAGGATGTTTTCGTCTTTTCTGACTCGTCTCCTAAATATGTCAGGGAACATATGACATCTTCATTGAGTTTTGGTCTCACACTTTATGACTTCCTCTAAATCATAATGAGCCACCAGAAACTGTGTCACAGAAGTTATATCACTCGTGTGTCTCTTGAGAGGGGTTTCCTCTTTGGCAGCTGCAGTCTTTGAATTGTCACGAATTCCAACCTAAAAAACAGGCTCCCTCTCCTGTCATGATAGTTATACTTGTCTTCCCTTAAGCTTAGTACATGTATTGTAACTGGAAAAGATTATGATTACACTAATTGCATCAAATAATTTGGAGTATATATTTGAATAACTCTTATCTTATCTTATCTTAATTTAAACCATTTTGTCCATCAGAGTCAGTTAGTTGACTCCTATAGCAGTGGCCTTTCTTCATGACAGAGAATTCTGTATCTGTTCCTCATATCACTTACTGTATAATGGTGTTAATACCCACATAGATGAAATATAAAAAGTATTTCTGCCCCAAAAATGTACGAGTTATTAAAAAAAAATAAGAAAAAAAATAGGATAGCTTCTTTTTTTACACACATTTATTTTTTCCATTCATGGGAAACTACTGGGAAAACTCACAATTTTTTTTTGTCAGAATCACATCATTTTTATTGTATCACATGCAAAGGACAAGTAGCAGGCCGGTACAAATCTCCTTATGTCTGTTGTCTTATTGCTTAACAATCTGGAAGGTTTATTTAATGATGTTTGAAAATAGGAATGGCGTAGTGATGTTGTCATTTCAGGAGGTCACAGAACTCTGCAGGGAAAGGTCACAACCAATATTAATACAAAAACTTGGATAATCCACCAACAGTATCACTTTTTTTATTTACCTTCCATACCAATCTTCCCATCGCCGTCTTTATCTCCGGCGTCCATCAACGTCTTCGTCTCCGATACAGTCAGCTCTCTTGCCTCTGGAGCGAAATTCTGCAGCAACAATCTGGTGAGAAAATTAAAAATAGCGTTATTCCTTATAACTTATTCCCTTTTCTGAGCTTTTCATGTCAGTCACTTGCACTCAGTCTGTAATGCATTTTGTTTGTGATTCTCAGCGAAATGTGGCTCCATTCACACCGTGACCTCTGCCCCGGGCCATAACACACATTATCTACAAAGCATTAACTTACTTGAGTTCCTCCTCCTCTATGTATCCACTCTTGTCTTGGTCCAGAACTGTGAACACTTTCTGGCCGGCAGCGTGGTTGGAGCCAGTCAGGCCTATTTGCTCAAAGAATGTCTTGTAGTTGAAGGTGCCTGGGGCTACAAAGGTGAATAGATAGGACAAAAGGCCAAGAGTGGAGAAACAGACAGATGGCATAGTGAGCAGGTCAATGCAGTAACCAGAATAGCATAGTGGCATGAAAAGAGTGTTCGCATGTACTCTTTCGCTCAGATGACTTTCATTCATCAGGCAGTGACATTTTCTGATATGAGCCCTGCAGCACATCTCTGTCCTCTGCCATTATATCCCGTGCCATTATGCCTGTGAAGCGGCCAAAACACTCTTAGCCTATGGCGCTGGTGGCGGGTGAAGCCTAAATGCAATTGTTGGGACATTTATTCGGCGTATAAGAAAGCGCAAAATGTCTATTTGGAGAGTAAATCATGTATGGGTATATAAATCACAGCATAAAATGTACTGTTCGGATATCATTTATGTTCTGTTTTGGTTCTAAACTACACAATGGGACTATACATGTACAGAACATGTAAGATGGTAACTACTGATTTTAATAGTATAAGAGCAGTCGTGGCGTATCTGCTTTGTCATGCTGATATAATTTTTAGAGATAAATAATTAAGTGATTTTTGTTAAAACGAAGAAAAGAAAGGTTATAGTCTTTTAGCCTGCTTTTGTACATGGAAGCTCAAACTAAGCACTGGTTTCTGGGTGGTAACTGCTCTCTTGCTACATGGCTGCTTGGTTACCGACAGGCCCCAGTGAACAAATCCAAGTTTTCCCTATAGGGATAAGGGATAATTCATTGGCTCAATAAATTGGTAGTGTATAATCACTCATAGTCTAATTTTTGAATTTTAATTACACAAGAGAGTGTGTTTTGTCTGACTCACCGTGACAAGCTTGAATTGCAGCTTTGATGTCCTCGTGGCTCAGCACCTCTGCAAATGCCATGGTCCTCTGTGGCTGCCTGAGGGATGTCAAGACAAACAAATATTACATTACAAAATTACAATAAAAGCTAGTGCAATCGGTTAAAATACATACCAACATACATTCCATGAAATAATGTGTTTCAAATAGGTAATAAGTAATAATAACTAAAAAGGAACAAAATGTATAGATATAATAGAAAAAAGAAAGAAAAAACACATACTTAACTGCAACAAATGAAAATGCTAAATGCATGGAAACATGATGAAATAAATTCAATTGCAATTCTTGTACTCACCGTACTTCTGAAGTGATGTTTGAGCTCTTGGAAACCTGTGTATCCTCTGCCTCTTTTGACTTGTCCCGGTCAGACACCAACAATCGCCTGCTACTTTGTGATCCACAGAGCAGGAAGCAACCAGACGTATCTGTCCTCAAACCCAGAGAGATTTCCTCTGCTACAAAAGCCCGCTCCTCCCTCATCACTTAGCTAGCTATATTATGCTCACTGGCCCATATTTTAGATAGGGGTACTGGTAAAACAGATAATAACTAATGTTGTTACTATATATATATATATATATATATATATATATATATATATATTATATATTTATCAAATTAAAGTAGGCCTATAGTAGGCCTGTAGGTTATTATATATATATATATATATATATATATATATATATATATATATATATATATATATAAAAGTAATCATATATATATATATATATACATATATATATATATATATATATATATATTAATTTATTAATTAATTTATAAATATTAATTTATTGAATAATGCATTCTAATCTAGACTGTTCTACTATGTATTTTCATTCAATAATATTGCTTAATTTATGAAAAATAATTTTAAGATGCACAACTGTTGGTCCACATTCAGTCATCTGCAGTGATGCAGTTGTTGTATTAGACTGTTGGCAAAAAAGTAGTCAAAAGGCAAAGCTCTGGATTTACCGGTCAATCTACGTTCCTAGTCTTACCTATTGTCATGAGCTTTGGGTAATAAGCGAAAGGACAAGATCGGGGATACAGGCGGTGGAATAGAGTTTCTTCCGCAGGGTGGCTGAGCGCTCCCATAGATAGCTATGTCGGAAACCATCAGAAAGGTCATGGTAACAAGCGTGTAATACTTTTTGAATAAGTAAATCATCCCCAAAAAACAAGAGAGATATTCAGGTTTCAAAATTGTCATATTCAGGCAAAAGTGTCCACACATTTCAGCCATAAAGCTGTGACCACTGCTGGCCAATGGTCAGTGCTGCTGCTTTGCAGGGGAGCTGTCACCTGTGTACAACCACCACATGATGCTGACTGACTAAAGTTATAAATGTATTAATTAAGGAGGCAACAGAGTCAGCAAACTAATATAAAAAAGCATCCTGAACAATAAAAAAGCATCTTGAACTATGCAAATATTTATGACCCAGTCCCGCGGCAGGCTGGTCACAGGCGGGCCAGCAGTGCTGCAGGACTGGATTCTGATATACCTACCTTAGAGATAGGATGAGGAGCTCGGGAGCTCGGAGTAGAGACGTTGCTCCTCACTGTGGAGCCGGGTGTCCGGATGTCTCCTGGATGCCTCCCTGGGGAGGTGTTCTTGGCTTGTCCCACCGGGAAGAGGCCTCAGGGAAGACTACTGGTGGGACTATGTCTCTTTGTGGCCCGGGAATGCCTTGGGTTCCTCAGATAGGAGCTGGAGGAAGTTAATGACTGTATAATAAATATAGACTACCTCGTTACAGGCCAATATGACCAGCTGAGCACTAATCTCACATGTTTGGCAAATGACTTTCTTTAATGATTCAAAGGATAAGATTTGCGTGACTGACGATAAGATAAACCAAAACGTTAGGCGCTCGGACTGGTTGGATTGGCCGAAAGACCTGTCAATCATTCACAGATGTACGCCTCATTCCTGATGTGACGTTGTCTGGGAACATGGCGCCGAGGATGAGAGGCGTTTCATGATAGTCTGGATTCTGGATATTTTCTTAAATATACTATAATTATATTTTCTTACCCACCTTTAAAATGACAGGTGGCGAAGTCATGGTTTACGCTCGATCTGTATGGACAACGTAACACTACACCTGACTGAGGTGACTGCTGTCGTCAGCTAAAACTGTTAGCATTGGGAGCTAACGTTAGGTCGTTAGCTGGTTTGTAGCCACAAGCTAAACGCTAAAGGTATGTTTGTCTTGTATGATACTCGTACATAATAAGAAGATCAAATGAATAGAACACTGTATTTAGTCACCAACCAACCGCCTACCTCTTCGGATGCGTTTAATTTGTAGCTAACATTTAGGTATCTTAGCTAAAAGGATGGGGGTCCGCACTGGATTTGCTCTGTTGCTGGTCTTCGGGATTTTCCTCACTGTGTCCAATGGTGCACCTCTTCACTATCACCACAAATCAGGTATGTGGACTGGTAATGGTCTGTCTAACTGCATATATATCTAACGTTGATATACAGTTTATGTGATTGACTGTTGAAACGAGTCTGTTGTTTCTTGGTTTGTGTTTAGCGCTGTTGCTAACAAGCTAAAGATAACGCGGTCTCGTTACCTAGTTATGTGTTGGGTAATAATCTATTTGTGGACATGTTCTGTATGTCTACTGCCTGTGATATGACAAGATTTTTATTTTGTATTAATCTTCACATTCACTAAAAAGTCAAGCAGTTGTATTGTCATAACAGCGTCCATAAGACTATAAACAAACTAGCCCATTGGCAGTGCAGGGGCAGGGTTGTTCCTGTTATTGGTACAAAGTTTATTGTACAAAAGGTGATGTTGGTCTTCCTACATGGAAACAGATCTTTTTGTTCCAATACAATCTCCTATTAACCTTTCGTGTGTTTTTGGTGGTTAAATTTGGGTTTATTTGTTTCACTTTGTCTTTTCTAGACAATAAATGCCACTCTGTCTGGCATATTGGATGATTGTTCTGTTTAATGAATGGAAGAAGTGAACCAAATGTTTTGCAACTCAGTAATGTGTAACTCTAAGACATACCAACCTTTAAAAACCTGTCAATGATTAGCTGCCATGTTGTTTGCTTAATCATAACATTTTACAAACCAGTATGGCAATATGTTTCTATACCAGGGCAATGTCTTTATTTGTCCCACATTCACCTTAATTTCCCTGATGACACATCAGGAAATGCGGAGTGGAGGGTTAAAATAATGAATAATCATTTTTCCGACTCTAAAGAGATTTAACTAAAATATAAATTGTTTAACCTGACTTTAATGTAACCTACCATATTTAACATTGACATTCAGCCCTGGATTTACTAGCCACTATTACAGTACAAGATTACAATCACTTTATGGTTTTTAGTTGACAGTTTTGTTGTTACAAAAACACACTTTAAACTGCGACATACTGCCACACGGAAGTTTACAATGAACAACCCCACATGATTATCCTTAAACTGTGTTGTTTAATATGTTTTTATTTTTATTATTGATGGATTGACCAATAACAAACACGTATTACCTGTATGGTAATAGCACTTTTTAACACTTTTCTAGTGTATATAATGAAATGAGTCACAGATATGGCATCCTTTGACCCTGTGTAGATCAAATGTTAACATACTACTCAAAATAATAAGTTTGTAACTATTGCAACTAACAATGAAATGCAATTAATAATGAGCCCAAAATAATATTGCACATGTAGAAAGAAATTGCTACATGTCTAAATGTAAGAACATTACGGTTTGTGTATCCCTTTTATGATCCGCAATAGTCCACAGATTTACAGACCATTCACAATATCTATGAGAAATGGCAAGTTATTTCATAACACCATGTTAAAGTGCCCATTATTCACAAGGAGTCATCCCTCTCAATTTTTAGAACTATGTACTTGGGCCTCAAAACTCCTGCCATGGGCACAATAAATGGATACGCTTGGAACGTACAATCGGTAGCAGGAAAAATGCCATCACAAAGAAATGGATGACACAAACCGCACCAACAATCAAGGACTGGACATTGTTACAGACATCAGACAAATGGAAAAAAAAATACATTAAGACTTAATTTGGAAATGGACAAATTCAGTTGACTTTGGACAAAATGAGACTTTTTAAAAATTCAATTGTGCCGTGATTTTGTTGGTTTTTATGTTTTGTTGATGTCTGCTTGTGTTACTATTTTGATTTGCACTTTCATTTTGTGTTGTCTTGTGCGTGTATATATATATATATATATATATATATATATATATATATATATATATATATATATATATATATAATTCATATTCAAAAAAGATAAATGGCATGACCAGATACTCAAACTAGACTAGATAACAAACTATAAGATCTCTGTGTAATTTTAACTCCTCTTTAATTTTAGTAGAATCTCAAGAAGTATCAGTTATAAATAGGGCGACGCAGCTTCTAAATCCAAAAGTGAAGAAGTGTAGGGTAAAAATTATAATACAGCATTAGAGCCACTTTTCATCTTGAAAAAAACAAACAATACAAATAATATATGGAGTGGGCTATAGGGACCACACATACTCACTTTTTAAACATTCTAAATTATTAAAACTTAAAGTTATTGTGGACATAGTGACAATTGTATTCAATACAAAATATTACTATCAACCCAACAATATGAAAAGTATAAGAAGGAAAGTATGACCTTTTGTCATTAATTCACTTGCTTTTCATCTTAAAAGTAAAATAAGAAAAAACAACAACAACCACCGACTGAAATCTATCTGTGTTAGCCTGCCATAAAGAAATAAATCACTATTCACTATAAATCACTATTTATAGACACTGTTTGATGATTTCTTCTTTATTTTGGCTTCAGGACACTAAATAAAGCAGCTCTTTAAATGTGTGTCACTGGTAGGGTTATGTTCAAAATATCGATATGGCTATATATCTTCACAGACAGTCACAGTATCAATATATTATTTTTTTATTAAGAAAAAAATATTGATACTGTGATATATATATATATTTATTATTTTTTGGTATCTGGATACGTATTGTATCACAAGGTTCTTGTTAATACCCAGCACTAGTCACTGGTAGCACTGACAGAAAGGAAAGTAACCTTGAACACTGCTGACGCTCTACATAAACTCCCTACTTTGTTTTCATTTATGGTCAATGTTCAGGCCTGTACACATTTCATATTTGACCATATTTGGAAGATTTTGTCTGAAATATTTATTCCCATCGTCCCTTGTGTATTTGACACAACAGCCACAGCAGTTTGATGTACCTGACGTGCTCCGAGCAGTGGAACAAACAGGCACTAGAGAAGAACTCAGAGCTCATTGCACATCTCCAGGGGTTAAGTGTCTGAAAAGAAGGGGAGAAAGATTATATTATTAAGAATGATTCATTTTAAGCATAATAAATGTTGATGTGAAGGTTGATGTTGCACCAGGATCCGTAGTTTGACATTTTTAAGTCTGCTGTCAGCTCTGATACTAGTTCTGCTTCTGCTGGGCTCAACCGTAACTACTGTATCCCACAGTCTGCCATAGACGAGCTACAACCACACGGGTTGAAGCAGATGATTAAGATGCTTTTCAGAAACAAACGACTCAAAATATAACAAATATTTTTGATTTGTACCTTTTACTTTTGTGAGTGAAAAACATTTATTGCCACATTGCTGTGTTGCTTGAGGCTTCTAACCCACGACAGGCCTTTTCATTCTTAAAGAGTTGTCTACCAGATTTGTAAACAACAAAGAAATCCATTGACTGTGATGTTTTATTTTAGGTGGTGCCCCGGCGGACTCTCTGTCCGTGTCCCTCTGCCTGTCTCTGGTGGTGTCCCTGACGGTGCTCGTTGTCTTGGTGGTGGCTTTGGTGAATTGTGTCTCCTGCTGCAAGAAAAACGAAATCAACTTTAAGGTAAGTCCAGGTGAAGTGCAGCAACGCAGATATAGATCATATGTTAGAATTACATTATAATAAGAGCTGAACAATATACAAATATTCAGATTTTATTACAATTTAATCATACTCAATTGTATGCGTTTTTTAATCAAATATTTTTTCTCAATTGAATTGTGACACCTCCAATCCATGTGATGATATTCTCACAATTGGCTGTAGATAAAAACCTGAATTAGCTGATAATTGTAAGCAGCAGTCGTTTTGATCCTGATTGCTTTGAATTATTATTATTATAAAGGTCTGTGTACCTGCTGGCCATTTGATTTAGTCTCATAACAGACAACGGCAGCACTTGCACGTTGTCATCCATGGAATTTGTGTGGGTAAATTTTTTTACAACATTCACAAGTTTTGGGACCGTGCATCATGGATCCATATGACACAGCACTGTCCTCGTTCTCGCTCGGTCCACTCAAAGATATTGTGTTCGGTGCTGATGCTTGGGGTGCCGTGGACAGGAACTGCTCGTAAACCCGTGATTGTTGTACTAAAAGACACCCACACAAATTTCATGGACAACAGTTGACGTAGACCTAAGTCCCATTGTCCATGACAAGGCTGCTGCAGCAGCAGAAGCTGCCAGCAAGGTCAGTCCCAGCGGAGAAAGTAGCACCGAAGATCTGCTCTCCACCAGTCCATTGCAGAATAGTGGCAGCGTTTGACAGACACCGTCACCTCTCTGCCTCTGACTGTTGGGCCCTGGGGTAAATAAACCATATATATGTAGCATGTCTTACGCCCAGAGCCCTTCACCTCTTTTAGAGTCACTTCTAAATGTTAAACAATTTTATTTACAGCGAGCTATTAAATAATGACTAATTTTCCGTTTTCCGATGTCTATCATATTGTGCCATTATTATTATTATTATTAAAAAGGATTAAATAAAACAATAACGGGTTATTTCCCTATATTCTATTTAATTTTGAGATCGGACAATGAGTAATTTTCAGATGTTTTTTTGGATTTCCCGTTTCAAAACGAAAATCAAATTGCCAGCAGCAGACCTAAAAAAACCCTCTGTTCTGATGATGTCTTAGGAGTTTGAGGACCATTTTGACGATGAAATCGACTTCACCCCTCCGGCAGAGGATACCCCCTCTGTGCAGTCACCTGCTGAAGTGTACACACTGGCAGTGTCCCCGGTGGCCCTGCCAGGACCCCCGCATCTCCAGCCTCTGTCTCACATCTCAGGTCAGGCCAAAATAACAAACTTGGACAAGGTTCTAAATCTTAAGTCAACACAAATTTATTTTCTTTTTCAAAGTGAATCTGTTTGTGTTCGTGTTGACAAGAAAATGTGTTGCATGTTGAAATTCAACCTTTGGTTTACAGAGGGGCCCACTGGAGCTCAAATTGCACGACATACTCTAAGTTACATCCAGGAGATTGGCAACGGCTGGTTTGGACAGGTTTGTGTTCTCTCAATTGGCAGACGCTCTGCTTTGTTGTTTCTTTGCTAAAACTAGACTTGTTTTCTGTCTGATTAGGTTCTTCTCAGTGAAATCTACACTGACCCCGGGGGCACCAGAGTGGTGGTGAAAGAGTTAAAAGCTAATGCTGGCTCCAAGGAGCAGAATGAGTTTCTGCAGCAGGGTGACCCATACAGGTAATACGTGTTTGTTATTGGTCAGTCCATCAATGGCTGATTATGGTACACAGTTTCTATTTTCTATTGTAATAATAAACAATTTACAGTCTCATACCCTTTTGAAGACTTTTGAATACCCCTTACGCCTACACATTTGTCTGTGACCACAAAGAGAGGAAACTTTTTCCCATTAAAGGAGACATGTTATGCAAACCATGTTATGATTTTTTTCTCTTATCATTTACTCTCTCAAAGTTGTATTTATGTATTTAGAATAATTCATGCATCTTAAAATTTAAGATGCATAAATTATTCTGAATACAACTTTGCTCTTAGAATTCCACTGTGACGTACTCAGTTTGTTCTCCGATTATTATTTTAAATCTATGATAAATGTAGAGTTCAGACTCTACTGTGACCTGCGGCTCTCCAGAGTCAACATGGTGTATATATATATAAAATGTAAATATATAAACAACCACAACAATTTCTCTATTCACACATTTTGACTTGAGCCTTTGATATAAAAATACTTGTACTTGGATTGTGTGTTTTTTCCGTATGCATTTTCTATGCTAAAAGTCTGTAAATCTATTTTCCCAGAGTGCTGCAGCACCCGAATATCCTGCAGTGCCTCGGCCAATGTGTTGAAGCGATTCCCTTTCTGCTTGTGTTTGAGTACTGTGAGATGGTAAGTCCCTACTCTGCGTGGTTGGTATTTTTTTACAATTGGGATATATTGTTGTGGAGTGCTTGTGAAAGGGCTCTAAAGAGGTTATATACAGTTGGTTATACTGTTGAGGCCATTCATTTAGATATTTGACAAATACCCTCCCTGTTAAGGCTACAGGTGCATAGGAAAATACACTTTCTAAGGAGCGAACCAGCAGCTGACCCACCCACATGAGCTTTCTATTAAAATCTTAATTTTGACATTTCCAATAACACAGCAAATGATTTGTTCACTCTTCTTCTTTTTTCTATTCCTTGGGCTTCTTGCCATCACCCCGACAGGCAGGACTCCCTCTTGTTTGCTCCTCTTGCCTAGAGCCCAGCGTTAGTCTAAGCCTGGGACTTCTCACATTCCCACCTCACACAGTAAAGTGGCTTCATTTACACTCCTCTGTTGTCAGCTTCAGCAGCTGCTCTGTTTGTGCATTTTTATATGAAGGACCTTGTCTGTGCTGGACACTGGTTGAAATGTTCAAGCTCTGAGAGCTTGAATTAAAAAATAATAATTAGTAGTATTAATAGACCTCTCATCCCTGTACTAACACCTTGTCTTGCCATTTGCCAAACATAGTAACACGTCGAGCCCATCTAGTTGAGCGTGTCGAGCCAGTCATTGCACTTGTTTGTTGGGCTCAAACTATTGTCAGCTGCCCAGGCCTGGCGGCTCTGCTGGCATTGTGCTGTGTGCTGTGCCCTGGCCAGCCCCACTTTGTGGCTCCCGTAATGACAGCACATGGAAATGAGTCAAGGTGAATGACTTATCACACGTGTGCAGGAGCCATTAGAAGAGGCGGTGTGAGGAGGAACCGTCCTGTAATTTCAAGGTGATAATGTGTTAGGGAAAGCACAACTGACTGATGTCTATGCTTGTTATTTAGTTTGGGATCCAAAATTTAAACCTCAGTCCAGCTTTAAAACTGCTACATTTGTCAAATTTAAATAATTGATGTAAATTATCATGACTCAGTGCTTCTACTAACACTACTCTTGACTTGATGTAAATAAGCATTTGTCTGTGGCTTCACACTTCTTTGGGCCATGTCAATCACCCTCTCGATGTCAAAACATGAAAAGTGACACCACAGCTGCGTAGTGGACAAGGTGAATCCCAAAAAGCTAATACAGTGTGACGTTCCCCCTGACAAGCTGCTGATTGATGGTGTTTTTTCTGTCCCATATCTCCCGTGCCAGGTAACCCTGACTCAAAGCATTTTAGACATCAAAATACATCAGGCAACTGTTGCAGGGGCATCAGAATGTCACATACCCTAATGTGAGTGACAGCATCTAATACAAGGCTCTCCAGCTTGGACCTGGGCCAAGACAATAGTCAGAGCCTTCTCAGGTTCATATTGGTTCTCTGACTTCTTCAATTATTGTGGTCATTAAAATCTGTCGCTCCAGCCTAATGTTTTTTCTCATGAGAGATCAATTAATCATAGTATAGGCTAAAATAACTGGAATGGGTTTTTTTATGGAGCACAAACATGTGGACCAGACTAATGTGAATTAAAACTCTACTAATTTGTGCTAATGAATGACATCACAAAAGGTTTAGTTGTTTTCACCTAATATTGTTTCATAAAGCACATTGAGTAACTTGGAACACAACCTAATCACCTGCTGCAGGGTCTTCACCCCTGAAGTACCAGTAAAGTCCCAGTATCGGTTACCATACATTTAATATAGCTCTTCTGTGAAGGGCTCTTCTGAGAGCTGTGCTCTAGTCACACGCTGTGTGCCTAAGCGTTTGTTTTGCATGGGCATAATGTAAGACTCAAGCCAACCTCCCGTGATTACACTAACTTAATGATCTGCCTTCTGCAAAGACAATTTGTAAACACATTGAGAAGAATAATTCCAGTGCATTGGATATGATGCATTTTTACTTAAACTAGTTTGTGTAATGTGTTTTGGTTTCTAAAGGACACAGCTGAATGAAAAGCACAGGTGCCTGCTCAGATTCTTGAGCAGCTCTTCTCTGTGAACTGCTAAGCTTAGTGACACAGTCTCATTTACATTTGAAGATCCAGAATCTGCAGAAGCGCTGTTTTCTTTTGATCAGAACACGGTACATTTCACCATGTGTTCACTGCCTCCGCTCACCATGTGGTTGGATCCCCTTTTCTTAAGAGCTGTCTTAACTGGACATGGACCGGACACCGAGTGCATTTGACCAACCTGGCCAACCTGACCAACCTCTTTTATTTATAAATCCCTGTGACACTGCATCAGGCTCCTCTAAACTGGGTTGTCCTTATTTGGTGCTCTTCCTCAGCAGCTACAGGATGGTTTGCTGCCCCTGTGTGGCAGCTCTACATAGTGCATTTTTTGCTAATGCTTATTTTGGGCTCAAATGGTTCATTCCTTTCCATGCAGTTACTGTATGTCCTATGTTCTGCGCTTGACATTTGGACTATATTTCGTTTCAGGGTGATTTGCGAGGCTACCTGTCTCACCAGGACTGGATGTACCGCAGCGCTGAGGTGTTACAGCTGCAGAGGATGGCCTGTGAAATTGCAGCTGGTGTCACTCACCTCCACAAACACAACTTCCTGCACAGGTAGCATTTCAAAAGTCAAACATGATTTACCAAATTATGTTGTAAGATTTGACTGTAGAAATTCAACACTACATAAGACAGCACCTCAAAGTAATCTTGAGGAGTCATCTATGATTTTATATTTTATTATATTTGAAACATTTTGCACGCTCATATTGTAAGGAGTTGGTTGCGTGCACTCTCAGTCTTGGTGTTCTCCAAAAAAGGTTTGTGCGGCAGAGGGGCTGCATTTCATTTTCATTTTTACCCCTGCATGTATGGGATGTCTGAGTGCGAGCAGCCTGCAGCTACAGGGGGTGTGAGGAGTGCGTGGATTGGGGGTAACATACGATGCTCAACTCATCAGCTCTATTTTGCATGCTCAGAATAAGCTGGGCCGGCTCTGATTACACAGCTCCCATGCACTGCCCCTGTGTCAGCTGTCAGTTGCCAGAGGGATATGATGATTCTGCTATTAAAGTGTAAAAGGATAGCCTCATATTTGGGGTTGTTTCATGCCATGTGTTTCAACTCAACAGCGCTATACTCTCTATACAAAAGCAAGAATGAATAAAGACTGTCATGATGTATTGACGTAGAAAATGCCATGACATTCTTTTGAGGAAGTCGGGGCGAGTTGGTATGTTTTTCTGCTGGAGACGTTGATGTCGCCAGACACAAAACATACTCAACATGTCTGGAGCAGGCTTAAACTTAAATCATGTATCGTGATGTATGAATAATAATAAAGAGTTCTTCATAAGAACACTGTATGAACATTTTCTTCTACCAATTTTTGTTTGTTTTTAATATAACTTTTGGAAGACGTGACCGGTGTTTTTGTGACACAGTTTGTGGTAGTTTTATTGGTGGATAAGTACATTGTGGAATGTTTTAATGTGACTTAATAAAAGTATCAAATTGACTTTTGCTACAGAATACAGGTCAGGCATTGGACAAAGAAGTGTGCTTCTGAGTCAGGATGGTACATGCACAGATTAGGCTTCTATTTTTTAAAATGAATCAAAATCAGTTTTATGATGTCTCCACGTTTCCTTTTACTTTCCTGTCTATTATTTATTAAAAAAAAATGTGTTGTCATTTGTCTGCCTTACAGTGATCTTGCACTGAGAAACTGCTATCTGACTGCTGACCTGACAGTCAAAGTGGGAGACTATGGCATTGGGCCTTATAGATATAAGGTCAGTGTAAATACTTCTGCAGTAATAGTAAATGTTGGGGTTTAAATACCACTGAAAATAACTAGACTCTGCCTTTTGTTTTTAATAGGAGGATTACATCATCACAGAGGATGATGTGTTTGCCCCTCTTCGCTGGTTGGCTCCGGAGCTTGTGTGCGAGCGTCATGGAGGTGTCATTACATTGGAGCAGACCAAGGCCAGCAATGTGTGGTAAGTACCAATCTGCTACACTGACACATTTAGATGTGTGTCACTAAAATGTGCACTGTGAAGATTTTAGATGGCAGCTGTCTGTTTTTTCTTACTGTTAATCTGCTGACACGCACAAGCATTTTCTATGTTAACCCTATGTAGAGGTGCATTGACACGTGACCAAATCGGTGCCGGTCAGGCAGGCAGTGCAATGGGTTTTCTGCGTTTCGGGCAAATTGAGCGGCACGAATGAGGAAAACGGTCGTCAAAGCGCGAACAACATGTGTGAACAATGGACGAGGCGTTTAGTGTGTTGGAAGCTCAGCGTGATCCATGTAAACACAACATTCAACATGCTCCAGAAATCTCCTTTTTCACCATGTAAAGGGTTTGTCAGTGAAACCCTGAGCTGTGAAATAAATCATATGTGCAATGATGGAAAATGCTTCCATGAAAGTTAAATGGCTCCCACAAGCATCATCTTATTTGCTTAAATGTTATGTTAATTTCATGTTTAATTTTTAAGAAGACCCAGGCCTAAAAATAGCCTACATACCGATAATTATCCGCCTGGAAATGATTAAGTCTAAATGGGTTTGTTAAAGGCCCACGCTATTTAAGCTTTTTTAATTTTTATTTTATTTCAGTTAACCATATAAACCGTAATAATGACAGTCCAAGATATCTGTGTATTTATTTCCAATGCCAGGGTCATAAAATAGGCTTAATGACTGCCTTGGTCTGAGCACAAAGTGAGAGTGCCTGTCCTGTCTCTGTGTCACCTGTTCACAGTAAGAACTGTACAACTGTTCATTTGGCCACAGCGTCATAGTGGATCACCACGGTTGACGAACTTCTTGGCAATACGTGTATCTGCACAGAGATGCGTATCGTAATACTTTTAAAGAGTGTGTGTGTGTGTGTGTGTGTGTGTGTGTGTGGGGTGATGGCTGGGGTGTGTGTGGACACCTTGTATGTGCACCTAGCTTAAAGGTTGGCTTTGGACCCAAAAAAAGACACTGACATTCCATCCTCAAGCATCTCACTGTAAACACTTGTCAGACCCCCTCACGACTCATTGCCCAAATGCTTTCCGGTCATAAATTGCATGGTTACTTAAGAAGGTCCAGTTACAAGAGTTGCATATCTCAATAAAAAAGCACATGCTGTAATTACAAAAATCTGAATGTTGAAAGGAGAACTATCTAAATAAATGAAGTCTTAGTAAACTAAACTCTAAGTATCGAGACGAACACATGAAGTCCTGTCATGCCTTGATTAAGATGTCAGTTTTGTCCTACTTTGTGCAGGGCCTTGGGGGTGACTTTGTGGGAGCTTTTTGAGAATGCCAACCAGCCGTATCCACATCTGTCAGACCGGGAGGTTCTCAACCATGTGATCAAGGAACAGCAAGTCAAACTGTTTAAACCACAGCTGGATCTGCCATACTCCGACAGATGGTGAGTAAATGTGCAGTAAATGTGATTATGGTAAAAAAAAATATTATAGACGTTTATTAGAAACTTAACTTGAATAATATGGTTTATTACAGTATTGGCCATTATCACAGAATTAATATTAGATACCTGATACCTTCTCACTTTGACGTGCTTGTCTGAATGTATTTCCAGGTATGAGGTTCTGCAGTTCTGTTGGCTGTCCCCAGACAAGCGTGCGACGGCTGAGGAGGTGCACCGTCTGCTCATTTACCTGCGCATGCAGGGTCAGAAGGACATGGAGGAAGACTTTGAGCAGCGCTGGGATGCTCTTAAGCCAAACCCCACCATGCGGCAGACCACCATCAGCCATTCGTCCTTCCCCATCCTGGACCAGTTTGCAGATGACGCACTTCGCCAGGAGATAGACGAAGTTCTCACTGTCACAGAAACCAGTAAAGGTCTGAGCTTTGAATACGTCTGGGAGGCAGCTAAGCACGACCACTATGAGGGCACCCATGGGCACTCAGGCATGGACACCACTTTAAACTACCACAGCACCTTCTTCCCTGTGTCCACAGAGGATATTCAGGCACATTTCCCTGTAGCATCGAACCGAGCTGAAGACAGCAGCAGCACTCCTTCAGGAATACCCAAGATCCTCTCAGTGTTTGATGCACAGAAGCCATCCAATGGGAATGAGTATTATATTCAACTAGAAGAACAGGGGGACAATGGGGTAGGAGAAAATGACTCCAGTGGACACAACATGGGCAATAGACAGGACTTTATTGTTCTTCAAGATGTCCGGCTTGATGAGTCGAGCACTGATGCTGACTTTTTCCACCAAAGTATTGACTCAAAGGATTCTTATTTACCTGATAGTCACATTTGGTCATCTCTAGAAAATGACAGCCCTTACCACACTAATATTTTCACAGAAGAAGAATCAAAGCAAAATGACTCCCCCTCTTGGAGACAGAATTTCATGGAACGTAGTAGAAACCCTTTTCATGGAGACATTGCTCCACATGTCGACACAGATCGGAACTATGGAATTTCATTTTTAGGGAGTAGCTCAGAGGCCCGCACTGCAGATTTGGCACAAGTTGGTAAAGAAGACGCGGATGCGACAAGGCTTCATAACACTGATGATCTAAAAGACAATTTTATGTTTTTAAATAACCACAGCCTCCTGAAAGGGTTCTCAAGTCCACAGCAAAACTTTCTCTCACCTGGAGCAGCCCATGAACCGGAGGAAAGGTTTAAAATGTCTTCATGGGACAACTTTGACCATTTGGACAGCTTGAGCTTTGCAGATTCATATTTGAAACCAACCTTGAGTAGCACAGGGCAGAAGGGTTTGCACTCTGAGGAGGAGTTCGATCAGTCGCCTCTAGGAAGGGTGCCTTCGATCACCGTGGTAACTCAGAACAACGTAACCCCAGTTCAAAGCAGTTCTGAAGACTTGAGTCCCCTACAGTCTGCTGCCAGAGGGTCAGACTCTGGTTTAGATTCTACCTCGGATAGATCTAAGGTGTTAGAAAGCGAAGCAGATCAAACTATGTCTAATAGTGCCACTATAGAATCCTTGTGTGTAGAAGCCAAAACGCCCAGCTCTGAAGATGAACTCTTTGCCTCAGACAGTGGCGTCCAGCCCTTAGACCATAATATACCTGAAAGTATGGGGCATTGCGAAGATTTGACTTGTAATGATCTTTTTAGCGAGTTAATCGAGGATGAAGACACTGAATTGCAAAGTACTCTTTCTGATCACGAGGAAGCTTTTTTAGACTGCAAACAACTGGGCCGATCAAGTTTACTGGTCTCCGATCCCTCAATGGATCAAATCAGCCAGGACAGTTTACTTGAAGACAGCATATCTACAACAATAGCAACAACAGAAAATACAGCAGAAACGCCTGATTCTCTAGACTCTTATGATATCCAAAGAACCGAAGAGAAGCAAGAGGATGCGAACGCTCAAGCGGCTTCTAGCAAACTCCAACCGCCGTATAAAATATCCGATAGTGGTTATGAAACAGAAAACATGGAATCTCCCGAGTGGAATTCCCTACCTGGAGTCAAAGATCCTGTTGAAAATGGCCTAATCGGTGAGACTGAAGCTGATCAAGGGGCCGCCGCGTATAGTTTGGCCCCTCCCGAAATAGTCATATCAGACGCGGAGAGGCTTGACGATACCAACTCCTCAGAAGAAGCCACAGAACAGCCAGAAAATGACATCCCACCTCAGCCGCTAATCATGAGCAGCCATTACAGAGACTCGGCCTACTTCTCGGACAACGAATCCGAACCGGACAAGAAATCGGAGGAGACGGCAGCAGCGGAGGCCACGTGGCTGAGCAATACTGATGGACATATCAACGGGGAGCGAAGTGCAGAAGAGAACGCAAATTGGGTAACATCAAATGACTTGGTACTTGAAGTTGGAGTGGAATCTGAGCCACAAATTGACAGTTCTGTAAATGTGGAACCTGATATTCCTGTTAACAGTGAGGAAGCAATAGACCACCTCAATGTTGAAACTGATAATACCGATTTTTCTAGCAATCTGGCAATCGTTGAACAATCAGAAGACGAGCCCACCGTTGACGATCTTTCTCCTCCATCGGAGAACACTGGTCACGGCAATCTGACCCGACTCCACCCCATTGAAGGTCCCAAAATCAAAGAACCGGACATGGAGGGGCGTTATCTGGGCAGGTTGGACGGCCACGAGGACGGCATGGAGGCGGACGAGGAGGACGAGAACAGCGACGATTCCGACGACGACATGCGCGCGTACCGGCTCAACAGCTCCAGCTCCGACAGCGAGGACGAGACCGCACACCCAGTACCGCTCATCATATCCGACGACACCAGCGCCAAGAACCTACGGAGCTTACTGAAGCCCACCTCGCTCAATCTCGACACCGCCTCGCCCGGCTCGGCTATGACGGGCAACACAGACAACTCCAGGAGAGCCGTGTCCTTCTTCGACGACGTCACCGTGTACCTCTTTGACCAGGTAATGTGTGAAGGGATTGTTAGTACACTCAGAGGCGTAACGTCGTGACTGCCATCAGATTTTCTCTCATAATCAATCAAACTATAATCAATCGGTGAATACTATTGGAAGCATTTGTTCTTGAAAGTAAAAAGCACAAAACAAAGTCAAGCATAGGGGCAAATGCTCAGAGTTTTTAAATCCCAAAGACTGCGATTCACCCTGGAGAGATAGAAGGAAGATTATGGCCGTGACAGGTTAGATGTATATGTATAGGAGATGTCTCCCCACAGGGCCTGGAAACTGGTGGTAGTAAGAGATGATGCCGGGCAAGAAAATGGGGACGATGAGGAAAGGGTGTGGCACAGCAGGTGAGCTCTGGTGACGCTGTGGACGTAGATGGGATGGAGTTAGGTCTTCCTGGCTGGACTTACGCTTAGCTCCATTTGTCAATTGGTGACTGTAAAAACCTGTTTTCTGTTTGAGGGAACAGTTTCTTTTTATTTCACTGCAGTTGATTTTAAACTGCTCCAGGGTTTGAACAAAGCTGTTTTAAAATTTGAAAACTGCACAAAAATGATCGGTGAAGTCTGGCCTTCTTCTAGAGTTCATTTTAGACATACATTATTAAATTATATTCTCCATTCAAATCTGGGCCTACATTTTTTTGCGATCAACTGATATTATTTAGCGTGATGCTGCTTTGTCATCGAGAGGCTCAAAGAAAGTCCCGATTTTTGCTTTTTGTGTTTGTGATGTCACACTTAGCAATCCCATAGAACAGTGACAGTGTTCTGGGAAATTTGGAGTCCCCTCATCCCCCTCTAATGCAATCAATGTGCGAAAGGTGCCATTTTTTATTTCTAACCCTAATTCTAATATTTTGTTGAACCTCTTTCTCTGTGTTTCTGTCATGGACCTGTAGAGGGGGATTGGGGGCTCAGAATTCCCAGTAACTCCAGAACTTCTGTGCGATTCTCCCAAAATAATGCACAGCAGTTACATTTTTTTCTTCTTTTTTTTTTAGGAAACGCCCACCAAAGAACTCGGTGACCACTCGGGAAGCTCCAACAGTCACGTCCCAGAGTTTGGCAGCTCGAGCCCCAACGCCAGCTATTTGAACCGCTTCACCAACTCGGAAAGCTCCACAGACGAAGAAGGAGGCGGTTTCGAGTGGGACGACGACTTCTCCTCCCCGGGGCCCAAAGCTCTGCCCACGTCGGGAGCTGGGGGCCTGGTCAGGGACTCGCACTGGACCACCACCTCCAGCTACTCGCGCTTCTCCATCTCACCGGCCAGCATCGCCAGCTTCTCCCTCACGCACCTCACGGACTCGGACATGGAACAAGGAGGCAAGTGCGGCACAAACAACATCATTGTTCACATGGCAACGTCTACGAATGCTCAGAAATATTTACCGTAACTATATTTAGCTTAAAACTGTTGAATAAGAGTGGGTGGTATGTTATAAAAGATTAGATGGAGCTTATGCACAATAGTTTACTTTTTAAAGATCAAGAAGTATCTGACAACAGTTTACCCAACACTATGATAATGCTCAGTATATTGCCGCTCTAAAATGCTGTTAAATGTTTTTTTAAATGTTGCATTCTGTCCTGTCCTTTTAGGAAGTGGAGAAGATGGAGAAAAAGACTGACGGGGAGAAGACGGGAGCATTCAGCTTCACACAACTGACACGTGAACGTTGCACTTTTGTCGACTAAATCCTTGGCTGAAAGGACAGGTGTATTTTGGGATTCAAAGATGATGTTTTTCTCAGGCAGAATTGTACTTAACACTGACAAGACCATGATTTCAATGGCTGCAATGAACTCAGTCAAACAGACGAGGCCCAGTAGCAATCTGTGCCACACCCTTTTCTCCTTCTATGCGTTTGTGTCATTTTTCATGCATTTTCTCATGGAATAAAAAACATGAAAATAGGCTCGGCACCCAAGTGTTTGCTTTATGGACTCAAGCACATTCCAGGTCTGTGGGCTTTTGTCTCCATGCGCACTTCTGTACTGTATTTAATGCAGCTTCATAGGATTAAGCTTTTTCATTTGACTATGAAAATATGCTGTTTTCTTTATCATTGTCCATTTTGGTCTTTCATATTGTGTAATTATTTCAGTGGTTGCCTTTCTGAAAGAGTAAATTATTGTTTCATATCCTCCAATTTGGAGATCCTCTGTAGCATTACATGGGCTTAAATCCACGTTTAGGAAGAATCACTACTTTATCTTTGCACTTGTGTTTGAAGAGTGCAGTTTAAGACTGAGATTTCTGAGAATGTTTGTTTGGCTAACTCTTATTCAAGAGGAAAGTATGTCTTCATGTTGCTTTGTGCTGTTTACTGGGTTTACTGCAGTGCCTGTGTACTGTTCAGACGGCTGCGCATCAAGGCAGGAAAACTATTTCAGTTTGGATTCTTTTTTTTTTTTTTTAAACAAAATGAAAAAATCCAGCTGTTTGTTTACAGTACTTCATTGGACTTCTTTATTATCAGTTGTATTTGTCCAGAAAATGAGCTGGTTTGTGCAGAACTCAGGCATAATGGGAGAGACACTAAGAACAAAACTCAGCTTTATTATCCTGCTTCAACAACTGCCTTTATTTCGGTCGGAGCTCCTGTTTTCTTCCTATATGAAAAAGATTCACGTGTTAAATGGTTTGCATGAAGCAGCACACGCTGGGGTCAAACTGTAGCTCACAGTTTGACCTTTGGCCCAGAACAGAAGGCACTGTATCCACGTTGACAAACCTCTGGTAAACCAGCCGCTTGTGTTTCAGTTAAACTTGAAGATTATTTAAGGAAATCTTGTTTATTTGATCACAGTATACATTTTTGCTTAATCTTGCACATTTAAAAAATGTAACTTAATGTTGAACTGTACTGATGTATAAAAATGTTGATTTTCTGTTTGTGAATGGGAACAGTGTATTTGATTTAAGGTATGAGGTTTCATTTTATAATTTAAATGATTTCATTCAAACATATCAGTCGCTGACTGAACAGTTGAATTGAGACATAATGCAGATGTGAATTGTCCTTAAAATAGATTTTAAAACTAATATTTTTACTTCATATTGTTCATGCTTAGTGTAATTAAATTAAGTGTTTATAATTACACCATTTAATATGAAAATAAAGTAAATATACTCAATACTAAGAAATCATTTATTGTACATTTATTATGTTTACTCTTCTCTGGATCATAAGGGAGACATGAGTGGATAAGACTTCTGCATGTGATGAAGGAAACCCGTTATGAGAAGAATATTCAAACTTTCAAATGTTAGTTTTCAGGTATCAGTTTTCATACAAGCTTGCATCCAGCACCCCAAAACAACCCAAAGTATGATAGTTTGAATCCTTTATTTTGCAGTTTAATACTTTGTATATAAAATGAATGTCAGTAGCAGAGATGCTGGCCGTCTTATTAGAAATCACAATTGAATTACAGATCTTTTCTTACTAAATGTATTTTTTGTGACATTGTAATACATTTGACAAATTCACTTTGTATTGTATTGAACGTTTTTGTTCAAAATTGTCTTGCAGGAGGAATCACTTTATTTGTTCGGGCAGAAATATTGACAGGCAACACAGATGGACAAACAAATGCAAATAAATAAATGTAAATAAATAAATCATTCTGAAATAGACTGGTCACGTACAATTCAACAACAGGCAAACAACGCAACACCAAACAAACTATAGTGCAAGACGGAACATGTTGAAGTGGGTTTTGTGATGCCCAAGCCTTAGCCCTTTTTAAACCATTCACAGGGTTTTAAACAAGGAAGTCTGAAATATTGCTAAACCCAAAGACACCCAGTAGCCAAGACTTGTAGAGCTAGCACACACATTCTACTCTTCATAAGATAATTCCTTCTTGTGGTGCACGCTTGCATGACTTCTGCCTTTGGAAACCGTTTTAACATTCATTCATCGACCAAAAGTTTGTGCATTCCCTTCCTTAAACCTCTTGAGGACTAAACTGGAAGATAAATCCGGGAGGAATGTGTAGGTAGTTAGACACCCACAGCACTGCCATTTTCCAGGGTCGGGAGGCGCTGAGGAACTGGGCTACGAGGAGGGCCAGCGGGAAGGGTGTTGGCCCGAGGGGCTTCTGCTGAATTTCCCCTTACACTGATGTGCTCCCATCCGCCCTAAAGGAAAACACATTTGGATGTGATCAGCACAGTCTGAAGATATGACTTCCATAGTGAACACTGGCTGCCATCTCAGTGAAGCTAATACATGAATAAATCAAATAAATAGTGACATACCCCAACACCAAAGTCCCAAGAATGTCCTTTTGGCTGCATAGGTCCAACCCCAACTCTGTGGCATATGGCCCCGGGGAACTCCAGAGGAAACCCTGGCACCCCCTCTGCTATGGTCCACACCTGAGGACAACGTTAAGAGATGATGTGTGAAGGGTTTGGCTGCAGCTGATGAGGGGAGCTCAGTTTGATTTAAACCTCAACTATCAACCCCAAACCCTAACCCAATGTAGCTATCGCAAATTAATCATTTACCCTGTTTATTAAAAATGTATTTCACATTCAGCCTCTAGATCTGGCAGCCTGGAGCTCCACTCAGCAGCCAACAACATCCACCCGCCACTATCCAGCGTCTGCAGCTGGACTCACTTGGATGTGGCTAATGCTCCGGACACCATCACCTGAACCTCATTCATGCCAAGTTAAACTGACCTGGTCAAGAGGGCCCACAGAGACTTTAGTGACGTTATTGGAGATGAGCTCCCAGGCCGAACCCTGAGGGTAACTCGGGGTCAGGCCCTGTCTGTACCACAGGTTACCTGCATACAACCAAAATACACATTTTATCTAAGTGCCATGCAAAGGTAATATCACTGGATGTGTAATTATTTACCATTTTCATCCACAGCAAACACTGATGTTCGCCCCACTGAAAGATGTTGAAGAGTTTGACGAGGAGGAGATGGGATGTGGTACCAACATTCTCCTGTAGGGGGCGCGGAGACATTGTTCATTGAGAGACACAAAGTAACTTCACAGGTAAGTATTTATTATTTAAGTCTAACCAGCAGGGTTCTGAGGTGACACTGATCCTCGGTAAAACACAGACCCGTCCTTGGCTATCGCCCACACCTGGTTGGCTCCACCAATAGAAACAGACTTAAACGGCTGGTCTGTGCCCACATGCAGCCAGGAGCTTCCCTGTGGAATACAGACAATACATTTCCATTATCTTAACACTTTGGTAGGGTTTTGTTACTGTTCTGCAGGAAAAATGAAAAAAGATGTTTTACTGCAGGGTTTTGAGGGACGACTCCCAGTCGACACAGGACGTCCCCCTTCTCGCTGATGGCCCACACAGGCACATGCTCCATCCTGCTCTGAGCCAGGCACGGCATCAGGGAGATGTCACTCAGAGGGATAGGCGGGACCTGTTGCCATGGCGCTTGCAAGGCAATCTTACACTTTCTGTAATGAAAGAATCTCAAACAGACCAATGCAGAACATGTCATTACAATCACAGGATTGCTAGTGGTACCTTATCCACCTTCTTCTCCTGACAAAGTCTTTAATAGTTTTGTGCCCATGGAAAGTCCTGAAAGAAAACGGTTTCATGTTAAGTTGTGTCTTCATTCTTTTTTCTTATGTGTCAACTTCTGGAGCTACATACACTGGGAAGTCTGCTGCATATTGCCACCCATCTTTGTCTGTGCCACCAGGAACATTGTAGTCCACAGCCCATTCTGAAACCTAATCCATGAATAATAACAGATGTACTTTTACTGTAGGAGAAAAGTGTTTTTAAACACACTTTATTTTTTATTATTCCTACCCAGGACCACTGAGGGGAGGGAGGTTGTGTTGTGCTTTTGGTGCATTCCTTTAGCCCACTCTCATCGCTCCACATCGCACGATCTGTAGGAAGTCCCCTGAAAAAACAGATAGGGCATGGCTATTATATTTTCAGGAGAAACATAATAAAATGTAAACGTAAACTTTTACTTGTCTGTATATCCTGTCATGGGATTCCATCGTTGATTTTCATACACATACACATTTCTGACATCTGTCTGCTGGTGCATCTCATCTCCTAAAAACACAGAGATCATTAAGATTATGTGCATTTATCAGTTAGTGATTACTGGCCTCATGGCTGCATAAACTCCCACCCACAAGTTACTGTTCTGACGTTGCTCTTTGCACATAGCAGGTGTTATAGCAAACTGTAGGTGTTTACCCAGCGAATTGTAGACCCAGGCAGTACCGTCCCATCCGACGCCCCAAACCAGCCCCAGACTGTTTGATTCTACACAGCGCAGGTGTCCCGGGACCTGCCGCCAGAACCTTCAGCACCAGCACCACACAAGCAAGAGCACATCCCCATCACACGTGTTAGTCAATTGTTAGTTATAGCCGTGTTAGCATGTTAACTTTGGTTAACTTGTAGAGAAGGGATAAGTCTTACATGAGATCACAGGGGATTGCAGTTACAGGGGATTCCAGTGTAAACGAAGGCTCATGCACCATAATGTCTCCTTTTGAGGTGGTGGACCAGAGGGCGTGTCTGGATGGCGGGCCGTCGATCCCTCGACATTCACAGCAACAGTCAGACAACAGGGACAACTAAATATATAGAAGATGAATTAATTTACATTCTGTATGAGACATGATGAGCTTTTACCAGGTATTTTACCCAGTCAATCAGGTCCTTTTCAGTTTGTGCAGCAAGAATCAAAGGCGACCTCTGCTTGGTTCTTTGGGCAGTGTACACAGCAAAGGCGTAGTAGCAGTCCCTGATGACGGGCACCAGTGCTGTGATTTCATTTATGAACACTTGAAGGTACTAAAACACAGATAAACAAATATACTTTAAGTTATGATTATGTATTTCAGTTTGAAAGTTAAAAGAACGTATGAGATGTTTAGCATGGCTATTTGGTTTTTGCTTAGATACTTTGCAATTTTAAGTAATTTGTAGCAAACTTCAAAAGCAAAAACTACACGATAGCATCATTCAGTTAGTTTTTTAATCAAGATGTGATTAAAAATCTTTCACTAAAAATAGCAACATTATATCCAGAGCATATCCATTTTATGCAACAGAAACTCTGTGTTTATTGCTGTAATACCAACCTTCTTCTCGTCATACTGTGTGTAGTAAACAAAGAAAATGCTGTCTTTCTTGCCATCTGGTTTTGTGGACTGCTCCAAAGCGACACTCACGTCCACCCAGCGCTGAGGCTTCCAGTCCCTCCACCAGCGCAGAGTACCTTTACACACCCACACGGACTGATGTGGAGAGCAGAGGATACAGCGGTGAGCGATCGCCGTCACAGTAGGTCAAAGTAAAGGTGAGTCTTACATTGCTTCTCTCCTGTGGTTTTCTGCTGCTGGCGTCTCTGCGTTCATGCTCTTCACTCCAGGCGGCGGATTGGACAGGAGTGAGAGACACGGAGCTTGTGAGGACGCCTGCCAGAAATGACAACTAATTATTCATTGTTGTGAACTGTAGGGAGGGATGTCAAGATGATTGGGTTAATCGTGATTAATCCTAAGAATTGAAAAAAATAATACATTTTAGAAGCACCAGTCATTTTAATTTACTCTATCCTTTAAAAAGTAAACCTGAATGTACAAAGCGTTTATATCTGGCTAAGTTTATTTAGTTGAAATTTAACATAACATGTAATTTAGCTCAAAAAGGAGTGGGATGAAGTATAACTTATTATCTCATTATTTACAAGTTAATAATGACCAAATGTCATGGTCACCTTCTTATACTTTTCAAAAGTAATTACTTGAAATGCTTTTTAAAAGTTGTTTTATATTTAGATATCAGTTTGATCAATAGTTTTACTCAAGCCATCGTTCAGAAGGTTTGATTTCATAAAGCTGGTCACATATTAGAGATGAAAAGCAATCTATAGGAAAGAACGAAAATGTTTGATTTTGTTAACCCTGTGAAGAGCTGGCCCCTGTCCAGGATGTACCCCGCCTAAGGCCCAAAGTCACTGGGATAAGCTCCAGTCGCCCGCGACCCCGAACGGGAACAAGCGGTATAAAATGAATGAACAAATGTTTGATTTGACTGTTGTTTAATCATTGTTTCAGTCATCGAGACTAAAATGTGTAATCTTTACTCTTTACTCTATCTCTGTTTTAGATGCTCATTCCACCAAACTAGAGACTAAATTATGACTTTAATTGTAAGGCAAAGATTTCATGATAAATCAAAAATCCAGTGGTTTACAAACTTATAATTTGATCTTTTTTTGCTTAAACATGTTGAGCATTCTGTACATCGTGTTTATTCCTAATTACTCGTAGCACTGAACATTTGGCACGTCTCTGATGATTACCTGTCGGACTGAGCCAGCTGACTTTAGACTCGGCATCCACGTCACAGCCTCCACCGGAGATCCAAGCCCACACCGGTCCATCTTCTTCTCCCACTCTTTGAGGATTCTCCAAAGCTAACACACCTGTGCTACTGTCCACCACAGCGCTGCCTGCCGCCTGTGCACGCGCTGCTTCCGCCCCCTCCAGGTCAACGTTGCTCCACGGCGGGTCGCGTGCCGCACCGTCGGGTGTGAGGAGCACAGGGGCGGGGGCGGGATGAGGGGTGTCCTCTTGTGGGACTTCTAAAATTGAAGGTTGACCTGCAGATGTTTTGTCGCGGTCAGAAACCAGACTGTTGATGAAGCTGTCACTCGCAGGGATAAAGGGTCTAGGAGCAGTTTGAGGGGTATCTTTAGTGTTCTCCCCTCCTAAAGGCACCACAGCAGGGGCAGCTGCCTCCAGGACAGGCGTGTCAGTCGTGCTGCTCTGTGCTGCTACTGGGCCCAGCTCAGAGTCCGAGTCTGTGCAGCTCACAGCAGAGCTTTGGGACGCTTCCGTAACCTGATCATCCCTAGTGCAAAGACAGAAAAACTATTACAATATGTATTACCCACTGGACAAACTCTGAGTTTCCAGCAACTTCATTATGTTGTGATTATTCAGGTCACAATATAATAAAAAAGTAATAAAAGCAAAATGAAGTCACATAAGTAAAGTGCTATTTATCAGGCAACACATTAACGTAATCATTCTAAAAGTCTGATTTCATAAAGCTGGTTGCATATTAAAGGAAAAGGTGAGACCGGGACCGTGAAGCTGTCACCGTGGTAATCATTTCAACATGAAAAATGTGTTCAATCAGGTTTAATAATGTTCATCTCAATAATTTATGGTTGACGATGCCTAAGCTCATGCCTCACGACCCGGACACAGGGAAACACCGGAGTAGACAATATAAAAGTTGTTTGGTCATGGTGTCTGGATGAGAATAATTGTAACACTAAAATCTGAGCTTGTGACATGCCTAATATATACACTGTACTTTTTGATTTATGTACAACTACAACTATACTTCTATATATATTTACTATGCTGTATTTTTTTTTTTTTATACTGTAGTAGTTTTTATTAAAGCCTTGACAGCCCTCACTTCTGTATATTTACCTGACAAGCCTATTATTATTGTTATCATCATCATCATCATCACCATCATTATTATTATTAGCAACAGCCGCCAGAGTAATAATTTCAATCTTAAAGACAGGAGAATGTATTGGATGTGCAGCTGTAAAACATTCTTAGAACTGGTTAACAACTTTCTCAGTTTCTCAGTTTCACTTTACCCGACAACTGAATTCTCAGTTGTCGGGTAAAGTGATGCGATGTCTGTGAAAACCTTGAGAGCAGGAATGCAGATTTAAATTAGACGCTCTGAGTGAGAAACTCTGGTCCAGTCGGATGTAAGGCAATATTTTCTGGGAGCTTCCTGGTGATCATTTTACATTTTACACTGTGTACTGGAAACAAAACTAATGTGCATTATTATAACCAACCTTTGTGAACCAACTTCTTTTTTACGTCCCCATTGGGCCGAAATTAGGATCCAGCCATTTCCACTCGGCTCAAATGGCGTAACACCCATCCTAAAATACAGCCCTCTGTCTTCACCCACAGCCCACACCTGTCAAAAGATGTAAATAAAACTGGTCTTATCATCATGTTTACAATTATGCTTCACAGTGAACATGTTCCTGATCACTATCCCCATAGCAGCAGGACAGAGGCAACTGTTACTTTTTAAGGCCATATCCTGTAACAGAGACACCTGCCACTTCCCACAAGCCCTCTCCATAACCGCAGGCCTGAAATATGAAATATGGGACGTGAAGATGACAGCTTGGCCAGCTTCTAATTAGGGAACCTCCCATATGTCAGGCCAGTAGGAATACACTCTGGAGATATATAAGGCTGAGGTCTGAGATACGACTGCCGGGACATTGGCTGGAACGCCGGGGTGCTCGGGTTACAGGGTCCTGGGGCAGGAAGGGCTGAAGAGGGTGAGGTGCACTGGAGGAGGAGGTGTCAGCTAAGGGAGTGCAAAGTCCTCAGCATTGACCCCGGCTTTAAGCTCATCTTGAAATTACATATGGGTAGAAGACCGCATGGTTTAAAAAAAGCATCTAATAAAAGATACATGCTTAAATGCTTTTTTTACACTTATAATTGCATCGCTGGGTGCACGGTGGCAAAGGCGGTTGGTGCTCTTGCCTGCCAAGAAGGAGATCATGGGTTTGATTCCCGGGCTAGACCAACATCACATGATCTCTCTGGGTGGAGTCTGCATGTTCCCCCAGTGTTACCGTGGGTTCTCTCCGGGTTCTCCGGCTCCTCCCACCGACCCAAGACATGTATGTGTCAGGCAAAATTGGTGACTCTAAATTGGCCCTAGTGAATGAATGTGAGAGTGAACTGTCTGTAATGTCTATGTCTCTGTGTTGGCCCTGCGATGAGTTGGCCACTGAGGCCCAAAGTCACTGGGATAGGCTCCAGTCACCCGCAACCCCGAAAGGGAACAAGCGGTGGAAAATAAATGAATGAATAATTGCATTGCTAATGTTTTAATATATAGACATTTAGTGTATCCAAGTACGTAACGTTTACAAAGATGATGCTAAAAAGTACAAACTACAGCAGAAATAACGATACCTGGTCGTTGAGGCCAACATCCACCGTCATCATTTCTCCTCCAATGCTGATCCAGCCTGAGCCACAAGGATTGTGGGAGTTCACACCTCGTCTGAACCACACCTGAACACAAACGTATATGATTACATCAAGACACAACAGTAAGTAACCCAGAGATAGTGACCAGTTTACCTTATAGTCTTTGGTGACCACCCACACCACACTGACCCCCACAGAAACATACAAGGCTTCAATCTCTTTTCCTGGTGACTCAACTTCAGTCCATGTTGTGCCTGCAGACATTTTCACATCATTTTTCACACCATTATGTCCATAGTTGGCAGTAGCAACTTAGTAAACAAACTTATGCAAACACAGCCAAAGGAGACAAAGTGAGGAAAACGTAGTTTAATAAATTAAACAAACAGACAAACAAACAAACCAACAAACCAGTTGGGCTGTCCAAGCTGAGGCCAAACCGGACCAAGAGGTTACCATCCCAGAGCACAGCCCAGAGCAGGTCCCCAGGGCCAGCTGATAACTGAGCCACCTCCTTAGGGACCTCCACCTCATCCCAGCTGGTGCCCTCTGGGACCCGAGGATGAATGCCCTCCCTGAACCACACCTAAACAATACACAGAGGTAGAAAGATAATCAAAAATGGATTGATTCAACAGGCATGCTTTTGCCATGCAAGCTATGTTTAGAAAAAGTAGCACAAGAGTTTACAGATTTCTCACGGAGCAATTGTGCCCCCATGTGGCCATAAAGCGCGTGTGAAATATTGAGCAGCTTCAGTAAACTGGAGGCAGTTTGTTTCAACTATTAACTTGAGTATTACAGTTAGTTTTGATTGACTAAGACTGACCTGGCCCTGCTGTGATACTCCCCAGAGGTACGGGTACCTCCCAGACTGGTCACTCATCTCCCAGCCGCCACAGCTGATTTCACAAAGTGGCAGCGGTGTTTTTCTACTGTTTTCCAAAGGAATCTACAAGACATATATTTGATTATCTTATTCTAGAATGATGGATTGCAATTGCAAGAGACAAAGACAAACCTTTGCCCAACTCCCTGGTGCAATATATCTTCTGTAACGTATCCAGCGTCTACGTCGGACACAAGAATTCCATTTTTTATCTGGGGAAAAGTTGGCTGGAAAATCCACAGCATACTCCCAGCCCTACATGAGGAGATAAGTGGGTTATTGGTCTGTCAGGAATATATTTTGCAATTTTAGAGATAAAAAGTCCATTATTGTAGTGCTCTTACCCCAGTTTCGCTGGGTTCTCCACTGCAGCTCTGATCCACGTACCAGTCCCCCTCCCATTCCCAGCTACGGGACGGGAGCTGGAAGCTGTGAAGAGGTTGAGCGTTCAAGCCTGTTACGTCACTCCAGGGCCAGCGGTCAGTAGGCAACAGGACATCAGTGAAGCCATCCACTGGGTTCCACCTCTACAATGCAGGGATGTCAGATGTTTCGCTATTTCTTCACAGATTATGTAAAGTTCATGGCAATCGTCTAAACCTGGTTTTCGTAGGTCTCCTCTCTGTAGCGAATGGGGGTCTCGCTGGGCATTATGTTGAGGTAAACATGGTGGTCGCAGCCTACGCCCCAACAGCGACCTTTCCCTGCGGACACTCGTTTCAGCTCCAGCAGCCTGTCATCAGCACGCTCCCAGCGCTCACTGGCTGTGGACAGGCTGTACACTCTGCCGTACACGTCCACCGCCCAGAGCAGAGTGATGGGCATGATGACCCCTGGACAGAAAAACAAGTCATATAGAACCAAGTCATGTAACCACTGTATTTTAGTTAAATATAGTCATGTATGTCAAAATATAAAATGTGTTTAGTTGCTGCAAAATTTGATCGCAATTTCAGTGCCCAATGTAAATATGTATGGATGTGTGTATGGATAAATGGATATATTGTGTATATGTGTATGGTGTATATGTATAAGTGTAATATGGATATGTATGTGTATATGCATGTGTATACGCAATGCAGTGGAAAAATAAATTGAATTGAATAAAGGTGGACACACATGTCTTATTATGTATAAAACCTGAAGCTAACACTATAGTATCCTCTAATATTTAACAGTATAATTTTGAGACCTTATTTGGGGCTCATGACTATAACACGCTTCGTTGTTGGAGCTGATGTGATCGCAATCGACACTGCTTTTAATTTGAAAACAACCGGAAGTAGTATTAATCCCTCTTTTTTTTTAGTTTGCTTTCCACTTAGCAACTGATACAGTACTAATCCTCGACAGTCCCAAAGACGCCTCAGTATTGATCTTAAACCCCAGAGTCTAGTTTAACCTGAAACATCATCACTGTCAACTCCAGTTAAACAATAAACCTACCAACGTCTACGTTTTAACTGCATCCATCCCAACTGGCTATTTCAATTTAGTCCGACTTTATTTGACTTGGCGTTGGTGAACCAAACCAGGCTAAATCCCAAACCCAAAAACAAAGTAAAATAGAGTGAAGCAGCGGTGTACCTGCTGAAGCTGCTGACGCTATCCGAGCCGCGGTTGTCAAGGGAGAAGCAGACGCCACATGATACAGGTGCACACACTATTATTACCTGCAAGAGCCGCGCCAAGACATCCTACTCCAAACACAGAGAAACGATCACACTTTTTATGAACTTGGCGGCTAGCATCAATACAAAAGCCCGTTAAGCTGTTTACGTGACTGGAGGAAAGACTATTGAGAAGAAACAGAACAGCACAACACACTTGACTTACACCGGATGCCCGCTCACGCCCGAGAACACGCGCCTCGAGGGGGAAAAGTCCACAAATTGGACATTCACGCAACGGTCTTAACTCTAAAGCGGAGGAATATGCTCGGTTCAACTCCGGGTCCACAACAGGAAATGGAGGGAAAAGCGCTCTTCTGATTGGTCCAAATGAGAGATGCTCTGGTCCTATTGGTCGAGCGCTGGACACACGGGATATTTTCCGCCCGACTCCGCTGATGGACATGCATATTTCAATAATTTATTCAGCATCGAATTAATTATTGAAACGTGAGATTGTCTTCACCTGTTCAGTTACAGTTTGGGCTTTTCCATCAGCAGGTTGGCTCAAACACTGAAGAAAAGCCACTGAAGACACCGCTCTGGACTTCAGCACCTTGGATAGAGGCTGTCCATGGGTTTCACAGCAGGACCGTTGCCATAGCATTAAGAATTTAAAACAAATATCCTGTCTTTTGAATGCTGAAAGCTCCTGCAAATGTTGCCTCTAACGGGAAGGTGAACCCCATGAATGTACTGACCCAATGCAAAGTCATTCAGAACGATGCAAACAATGTGTAGGCGATACAATTTGCTTTTATTTTGTCTTTATTTTATTTTTTCATTTTCTTTATGATCTTATGTCACTCACCACCATTAAAACAATGTAGACCAGAAGTGTTATTATGAAACGTGAAGGCTTATGTAAGTGTACCACCGCATCGCCCTCCAGTGTGTGCAATACACTCCAGCCTCTCCATTATCTAACATTACATTAGATTTAAGGTCCATAAGGCATAAATATGAGCAGAAGTACAGTTAGATAAGTGTCTGCAGCAGTGTAAACGTCTCGTGCAGCTGCTGCCGGCGGCGGCGCTGTGGCTTTAAGAGCGTGAAAGTGGCGCTGTGGCTTTAAGAGCGTGAAAGTGGCGCAGAGGCACAACAGCGTCACATGATCCTTCTCTTGTGACACAGAGAGGAAAAGCCAGAGTTCATAGTTTCTGGTGTTGTGATGGCTCTTACTTTACTAGTGCCAAAGGACGAACTGTGAGGAGGGAAATGGAGCTGATGTGACCATTACCAGAACATTCTTTGCATTCCGGTTTGAGCTCTTTTTGGGGGAATTGTTTTTGTTTTTTTTCTTTCCCTCGCGGCAACAAAGTTGGCGCATGGAAAGAGACGAAGTTTTCCTGTTTTGCTTCGTTTGTTGTTGACCAAGTGTCACATTGAGCTCGTGATCGTCGCTCTTAGTTCCAGTTAAAGTGCAGATTAGAGGACATTTCGTTTCACAGCTGAGATGGTGGACAGTAAACCTCTGCTGCAGGACAGACCTCCCGCCTATCACGCTGTCCCGGGGGTCTACGAGTGTGGCCCCCCGCCACAGCAGAGCTACGGGGCCATTCCTCCCACCGTCCCGCCGCCGTACCCGTTCCCCCCCGAGGGCCAAGGCGAGTACAGTCACCCCGACCCACCATGACAGGGCTCACTGTCCTTTATCCAACTGTCAGTCATCTCACCGTGTGCAACCGTGTGATTGTGGAGAATACTTTAGAGTAGTGACTTATGTAGTGACAAAGTCTTCAGTCTTCAGGCCGTGACTAGACCTGGATCTAGTATAAATCCTGGCTCCGATAGAAGTGAGTTTCTATAAAGGAAGTAGTGCGGGTTTTCTCATAAATGTGGCCTCATGTGTTTCCTGTTTGCTGCTGTGTGAATGTTGTACATGTCAAACATTCACTGAGAACAGGTTCAAAGTTCAGTTACATGCGCAACGATTCAATATTTGTTATTTTGTCCTGTTTTTGTCATTCATAACAAATTTGGTTAGTTTTAGAATAAATTTATTTTGTTAAATTTAGCTTCTGAAGCTTGTGTGAACATTTAGATTTCATATTGTTTTGTGATGCTGGATATATGTGAGGAAGTTAATAAATAATATTCCATTTGGTTTGATCCAGGGTACCCTGTGGCCCACACGGCCCCTGTGTCCCAGCAGCCCTACGGCGGGACCTATGCCATTATTCAGCCCTCTGTGGTGGTGGTAGGAGGATGTCCGGCCTGCAGGTGAACACACACACACACACACACACAGACGCGCACACACACACACACACACACACACAGACGCACAGACGCGCACACACACACACACACACACACACAGACGCACAGACGCACGCACACACAGACACACACACACACACACAGACACACACACACACACACACACACACACACAGACGCACGCACACACAGACGCACGCACACACAGACACACACACACAGACACACACAGACACACACAGACACACACAGACACACACAGACACACACACACACACACAGACGCGCACACACACACACACACACACAGACGCACAGACACACACACACACACACACACACAGACGCACAGACGCACGCACACACAGACACACACACAGACGCACGCACACACAGACACACACACACACAGACACACACAGACACGCACAGACACACACAGACACACACAGACACACACAGACAGACACACACACACACACAGACACAGAGACACACGGTTTCATATTATGTTGTGTCATATGATACTATTACTGTTGTTTTCACACAGTTGGGGTTGACTTAAAACTAGGTGTACTGGTTGACTCGTGTTCTCTGTAATTTGGCTCTTCAGGGGTTTTCATTTGGCCCTTGAGAGATGCTGAGATTTGTCCCTGATTCAAATGTCCACTGACAGTGTCTATAGTTAGAATGGAGACCAAACGTCTTTCACCTTTCAGCTCAGTAATTCAAGTTATAATATAAAAGTTACTGAATAAAACAAATTGGATACCTCTGATTTAGACTCATATTTCACTAATGAACATTGTGAAACTGTTAAAAGCCGTGAGTCATTGTTCCATCAGCTGATGTCATCCACTGTCATGTGATGAAGGGCAGGAATAGGTCATAAAATGCATGTTTTCTTTGTACTCATTTACATGTATGTAGGCTGTTTGTATTGCATTGTTTTAAGAAATGTATTATAAAGGTTTGATTATGATTTAATACCTGGCTTAATGAAATGCATTCTTTTAGAGGTCAAACCAGTATGATGGCATTTTAAACATCACTGGAGGGTGTTACTTTTGTTATTCTATAAACCACAATGGAACCATTTACGTCAACACAAACTCTGTCCACTCTTTTGTGTAAATGAGTCTTAATAGTTTGTGATCTTATTGCTAAGCAGTAGAACCAAGGGATTTCCACGCTCTTCAGTCATAAACTTCCTCATGTAACCATAGGTTACAAAGGGACAAAGTTTCAAAGCTGATTTTCTGGCTTGTTGCAGTCATGAGACCGTAGATTGTGCTTATTGGAGGATTAATGCCACAGTAACACAGCCCCAGATTGACTCTCGAGTGTTGTTACACTTGTCACAGACTGTTTGTGTTTACATACACTTTATTTCTTTAAGTTCATTATAAACATTACATGGTTTAACTTTCAGATCGTGTCTGATTGTAGTGTTTACTGAGATGAGCGTTTTTGTTGCAGAGTGGGCGTATTGGAAGATGACTTCACATGCCTGGGCATCTTGTGCGCCATCTTCTTCTTTCCCTTGGGCATCCTGTTCTGCTTTGCGCTGCGCCAGAGAAGATGCCCCAACTGCGGGGCCACTTTTGGTTAGAGGGGCCAAATGTTTCAATCAACACAGTACGACGCTCAATGTGACATATTGGTGTCTTTTTTTTTAATCACTATACTTAACTGCCATTGTTATTTACAAAATATTATAATTAATTATTCATTTTTGAGCATGTTATGGTATCTCCCTTGCAAGAGATTATATCTAGCAATGGTAATTATTAGTGCCTTCATGTCATGCTAATCATCAGAAATTCCACTTGTTGCCAATTGGTTTGTAGGTTTGCTTTACTGTTGTACATTATATACCTAATCTTTTTTGGTAAATGTGTATTTCTGTTTGTGTTTACTTCTTTTTTTCTTAACTGCACACATTTCTGTTATTGGACTGTTCCGGCTCAACAGGCTAACACAAATATTAGTCATATAGCAAACGATTATCTTTGTATGGGATTTTTCCTAAATGATAGGATTTACATGAATACAATATATTAAATGTGTAAATATTTGTATATTTTTTATTGTTCTAGGGGGCCATATTTGCACTGATCTTTTGACAAATAATCTGCTAAGGTTGTGCTCTTCCAAGGCCAATGCAGACCTCAGGAACATACAATCTGACAAACTCAACTTCTACAGCCAATCACTGTTCGGCGTTTTATCTTTCAGCCCCACGTACGACAAGTGGAGGGGAATCACTGCACATGGATTATGCTGCACTTTCCCCCCAACCAGACAATCAAGAGTCTGTGTTCCTGTTCATTTCTGTAGTCGAGGTCTTCCATTATTGTGACCATGTTAAGTTGTCTTGTAGAAATGGAGAGGGAAAGAATTGTAAATCTTAAGAGCACTGCACATGCTGTTCGAAGTTCTTTTATATACAACTTATAGTAATTAAAGAATGCTGCGCAAAATATGACTGACTGTCTTTACTGTGATAAGATTGTGTTTTGTGAAATGTGTTCATCAGATCATAATTTCATAAAGTATACCAAGTGGAGGACACGATGGAGAAATAAATCTTTATTCTCAAATGCAATATTGGACTTGGACCCAAAAGGTGCATGTAACTGGTCATAAAAACACCATGTTAAAGCTAAAAGAATTGCACTATTATTTGTCCACAATCATAAATATACATGTTATATTTAGGAATTGTAAGTGTCATTAAGGCAAAGATGTGGTTATCTCTAAAAATAAACAACCTTTAATGGCAAAATCCAAGCTTTTGTCATACGAGTTTAAGACACTTAGAATGGAGATCACCTTTGTGCATCACTTTGAATAAAATGCAGTTATTTGTGCAGTAGACAGTTCCCTATGAGAAACATTTTGTAGCAACATAAACAAGGGACCCGAATATAAAATGTAGTCTTTAACTACATGAATCTACCGTCCTATGGCAACAATAAGAATCTGTAACATTCTCTATGCAATGCAACACAAATATTCTATGACCATATTTATTAAACTTGTGTCAAGTGCAGGTATAAATGTGGTCACTTACAGGTCATCACCACCACAAACAAAAGACTGAACATACATATAAAATACATCTTAAATAGAAGGGTATTGTAATAAAATGTTTTTGAGAGTTTGCAGTCAGAAGGACATCCCATAATCCAATGGCATTTTTTCAAGTCAGTGCTGGCCAAGTATAACCCAGACCTAAAGTTTCTGAACCACAAAAGTCTGGATCCGGCAGCTTGGATGGACAACAGCGAGTGGGAGACACAAAAGTGGAGCGTCATCAAATGACCGGTGCAGAGCGGTCGTTGGTGACAGTGGGACGTAGTCGGATTGTGGCGAAGGGGTTTCCTCCTCTGAAAACAGGACATCGGTATGAGAACAAATGCAGAGGACAAGCGAGAGAAGAACCCATCAATGACTTACGCTAGATAAGGGGCAGCTGCAGGTTTGGAGGTGCCATTCGACTGCGAGGACTGTAGAAAACAAAAACATGTTTTTGCAATTTTATATATATGAACATGATGACACTTTATAGCCTTGTTTGAAAGCCCTTTATGATTGCAAAACTGTAATAATGTTTTGTTCTATTCACTTGGTGGGCAATGAAAATATGTTGGAATTCAGTCGAATGAAAAAGGACACTTTAGTTTCGTCTGTTATATTTAAATAACAGATTGAACCAACACTCAATTTACTTATAAAATAGGTGTAATACTTTGATAATGAAGCTGAGCAATATTCAACCTGTAATTCGTTAGATCTACCACAACATGTCGCCAGAGGGCAACAAGTCAGACGTGTGAACTAAACATACTCTATTGTCCACCATTAGCTCTCAGTCTGCTTCCTTCAACTTAGTTTTGTAAAAAAAAAAAAGACCATGTAGCAGTTAATCAGAGCAGGGAACAATGTTCAGCCACATTTATTAACGGAAATAAAACCATTTTAAGTTATCCCACTGTTGGCCTGTCTCTCTGAAGCCATTAGGCTGACACATGTTTATGTTCTGCCTCTTGGCATTCGTGCCACTGTACACATGCCAGTGCTGCTTTCAAACAAGTTTTTGTTCCGTCTTGATCCACTCTCATATCTTTGACCCATCCCTGAAACATACTCCTTCCTCTTCATTATCAGCAGCACAAAAGGCCAAACCAGCAAGGGAGCATTTTTCCTTATCGTGACAGAGCATTCCTTGGTAACCCCACCTCCCCAGTTTGCCACCTCTCACCTTTCGCTCTCTGAACCAACCTGCTGGGTCGGCTTTATCCACATATGATTTAATTATGCCAAAACGTCCTCAAAATTCAATCCAAACTCAAGTCTATTCAAGCTCTGACTCTCTCTTTTCAGTACAATTTAATTACCGGTAAGTAAACTATGGAAAGTTACAAATACCATACACTAAAACCATTTTGTATGAGGAATATGCAGATTTATGTTGCCAACTACCAAAGAGACACAGGCACACCCTCCTCTGTCCCCTCTGCCAGAGTAAGGAAGCCCACCCAGCAGCACTTTCCTCACAAGCAGCTCTATTCTGAGATGTGTTTGTGGATGAAGGAAAACTCCAGAGTCATTGCAAACACTGGAAACTAGGCTCAAGTGGAAACAACCTTTGCTAGTCTGGACATAGGTGTTGTGAAATGGAAGGCGTGCAAGAACAGGTGTGGTGATGTGGATGTGAAGAGACCAAATAAAAAGAATGAGGAAACGGGTCATTATAATGTTTGTTTAAGAGGGGGCCAGCCCAGGTCTTTCATCTTTTAAGTTGAATTGTCAATTTCTGGTGAACTTTAACATTTCCTTGTATTTACTATTATTTTTTTAAGTTACCGGTTGCAAAGACAATGTCCTGTGGGTGTCCTGTGCTACTTCTACCAACCCCATTAAAGCTCAGAATTAACAGGACGGACTGTCAATTGTCAGCAGATTATAATATGAAAACACAGCGGCCTAAGGGAATCGAAAACCACACCACATTTAGTGTTAAAAATGTTCCTTTCCACACGTAAGTGCACTTAAGCCTACATTAAATGTGCCCATGCATAAACATAAAGGTTGCGTTATTACACAAGCAGCCCACTGTGGCAGAGAAACAGAAATACCATCAACAACCCACAGCTTTTCTGTGAAGCCAGTGTTTTCTACACAGTGGATGGAGCAAATATGATAAGCCTATTTAACAAGCTGGAGAGAATTTACATTTATATAAACAATCTGAAAATAAAACCACAACCTTTGCTGCTTCTTTACATAATATGTAAATAATGCTTCATAGTTACAGTAATAGGCATGTCAGTGTCTCAGACCAAACAGCCATCTAAAAATAGTTCCTGAATTCAAAGATGTTTTAACACTTTATTAATGACTTATAACATACACTCTGTGCTATATATTTCCTGAGTGCTGGGTTAACACTGTAATTGTTTACTGGTATGTCAGGTGACGCCGAGTGTATCACCGAGGGCTCAAGTTTCCAACACAATAAAGCTTATACTGCACCACCGATTCATCCTCAAAAGCCATCACTAACAGCAAGTGCTGAGGAAAACGCCCCTGTCGGCACGTGACAAGTTTCTAGGAAGGACAAATGTTATCACAATACACACTATATTAGGACTAAACACACAACCAAACCTTGACAAGAACAATCAAACCAAGTCCAATACAAGAGTTTACTCAAACCAAACCAGAACATGAACACGCAAATAATGTACAGTAGCTCAGTTCTTTCTGGGTCACTTCAAGACCCAGCATCACAGAAACCCAAAAGATCAGGTAAATGACTAACCATGTTCGGGTCAGAGGAGGACGAGGTGGCAGAGGGAGTGGGTGAATACCGGTGGTTGTCATTAGCGGTGACAGAGTTGTTAGATGACATGCTGGTTTTGACCGGGTTTTGATACGATGCGTTACAATAGTCTGTTGGGGGCAGCACCATAGTCGCCTCGTCTGTCTCCGTGTCCTGATGGTGCAGGTTCACAACGCTCCTGCTTCGGTACGGGGTGGCTGACACACTACAGAGCAGAAGACAGACTTATGACTGAAGGACAACTGAACAGTCTAAACACATATATTTATTCTACATTTGCCCATACACCATAATACAAATTCATACTGCATGAAAAGATGTAAAGACTATCAGCAGCTTGAGTGGAGGAGAGTCCTGCGCTGGATTACAAAGGTTATCAGTCTAACGGGAGTAACTGGAGGAAGTCCTGCCAACAATACAGCCGGGTGCAACATGAGCACTTCACCCAGACACTGGACACGTTTCTTTACCTGTTGTTGTTCACGAGTGGCTCTGTGAGTGCACGGCAGTAGGACGAAGGGAACCAGCCCCTCCTGAGGAAACAAAGAGCACAGACAGAAACTGAGACTGACAATTCAAGTGGGATTCAAGCCAATTTCCTGAAGTTGGCCGACAGAAAAGCAAAATGAAATGATAGGCAATTCGTTCTTGGTTTGCCAAATTATAATTAGATTATTGTAAATTATATATACACACAAATACTAAATGACGTAATGGATGTATCACAACCACAGGGTATTCTGATATGGGTTTTATGTGACACATATTCATGTGCAATTACTGTCGTGATCACATGCAATGGTATTTATGTATTTATGTATTTATTTATTTTTATCTTTATTATTTTTCCCCTCCATCCCTTGTTGGGAAATGGGAGGTTTTGTCTATGGGAGTTTTTGTTTATAGGAGATCTTCTACTGAAAGTGTTTTTCAGACTTCCTATAAGTGATCTGTTCTTTTCTTCTGCATCTACCTCTGGATCTACCTGCGTTGCAACAATGAAATTTCCCCATGTGGGACAATAAAGGATTATCTTATCTTATCTTATGTTTGTAGAGCTCAAGAGTTTAATTAAAAAACACTGACATATATATGTATATTATTTATATTTATGCACGCACAGCGGAATTGCAAAGACCCTCGCGATACGATACATATCCCAATACTTGTATATTACAATACAATTCCCTCATTACAATACGTATCCAGATACATTTTTGAAAAAAGGATCTTAAAAATGTACCAAATGGGTAATGTATTTACTCTGGATAAGAAAATTTATGAAATTTCATGTTGATGCACTTATCTATAAATTCATTATGCTTTAATAACTTCATACATCCAACCAACTGATCCAAATAGAAACATAAGGAACACATTCTAATAAAGTATTGCATGTTTATGAACATGGTCTGAACATGCTGCAGCAGCATCTTCTACACAGATCAGCTTCTGATCAGGTCCACAGCTCCTTCTCACCTCGGCCCAGAGGAGCAGCACAAACAGCAGATCAAAAGAACTATTCCACCTCGTTTGAAGCCTACGGGCAACACTAAAAAGAAAATATTGATACTGTGACTCAGTGAGTCCGTGACGATATATTGCCGTGTTGATATTTTGAACACAACCCTACTATACCGTATGTGGAACACACATATGGTAAAGCTCTTATATGTTTGGGACTCACAGGAAAACGTGCCCTCTGGTTATTACAGTGTGAGGCAAACACCAAGGAAAACATGTTGTTTTCATCTGCAACAACTTTGAAGACACCAGACATACTGGCATCTATGAGCCAGATTAAACAGGGGCTTTTCCTTGTTCCACAATGGGAGAATTTTAGAGAATAAATTGTTGTGCCTCACTGTGCCTCACTCCAGGCACCTGCACTTCTGCCTCGGGCGCTTTACTTTGATTTCCTTATCAGTAGAGCTGTATGCTTTATGTACAAGGCCTGCATAACAATCAGACTGCAGAGCATCTGGCTCCCAGGACAATGCAGTCCCAACCACATCAATCACCTGGTGGTCCACAGAGGAGCTCCTAAATAGATGGCATGTTTAAAGTAGTGAAGACAAACAAGCAAAGACCCGATTCACAAAACAAGCTTAAGATCATGAGAGTGACAGTGTCTGACTCACTTTCCATCCTTTTCCAGCTCTCCGTACATCCATCCATCTCTCTCATCAGGGATCAGCAGAACTATAAAGTCTCCGTCATCAAAACTGATCAGGGTGGAGTTGTTGCCGGCGTTGTGTGGGAAGATGGTCCGTACTCGAGGCCGTTTCACCACATTGTTCAGACCTGTTGCTACAGACACAGACTTGGAGAGGCCTGCATGGTCACCATTCCCATAATCTGAAAAAACAAAAGCATTTCTTTTATGAAGTAAACTTGTTAAAAGTTCCACATAATTCAGCACTGAAAGCATTACCAGGCTCTTGGGTTCCTTGTTCAAACAGGTTTGCAAGAGGGCTTGTTTGGGCCTTTTTTGTAGGGGGATCCAATGTTATGTTCTGTAAGAGTATAATGAAGGTTTAGAAATTTCCCACATATTCCATCCTCAATTGGCTATTTGACGAGTGGAATAAAGCAATCTCAAGATTTGTATGGCAAGGCAAAAAAAAGGATAAATGTACCATGTAATGTTGTTTACATGGTCTGAAAAATACTTTATTTCAGTTCAAATCAGATTGTTGCTGCACTGGTGTGAACCAGAGTATGAAGCTGAATGGAAATATATTATTGAGAGTAATGCGATGCCAGAGGTCCAGGCGCAGAGTCAAATGGAAGTACTGGAGAATCCCTGGGTAAAATCTGCGCTTACAACCTGGAAATAGCGACTCAAAACATATAACCTAAACAAATATGTTAAAATCTTTAAGTGGTTGTGTCATGATCAGGGTGGAGTTGTTGCCGGCACCAGCCTGAGATTTAAGTTCTGAATAAGAAAGATTATAAATATTCCAGATCGTAAAAGAAAATTAAATAAAAAGCTTTGATATGTTAAAGGAATCCTCTGGCTTGGAGAAACCGGACTTGTGTCATTATACCCAAGAAATAAAACAAAACGACACTAACCGTTATAACCCTTTTTTTGTTTAATTAAAAGACATATAGTGCTTTTGTTTATTTTGCTCTGTGTCACATTCCGTGTTCTGCTTTTCCGTTTAGTCTTAAATATTGAAAAAAAACTTGAAAACATTGAATAACATATTTAAAAACACATTTCCCACGCCCGAGTTTGAACATGAAAAGTGAATACACTCACACTGTGGCGTGAGGGCGAGGGCGAGGGCATTGGCGTGATGGACACTGGCTTACGCAGCTCTTCGATCAGAGTCAGCACACTCTCTGGCATGTCAGACGCATCGTTGCACTGATCCTGCCATGTGCTGATCTTTGCTTTCAGGATATCCTTGGCCTTCCCAACAAAAAAACACAAACATGGATTTTGGACACATGGATAAAAAAAAGGTCTAACTGTATTTGAGAGTTGTAGTCACCTTCTCGTGATAACCAGCAGTTTGGTAGGAGAACATGCAGTGTTTGTCCACGAGGAAACAGTAGCGCCGCTTCTCTTCCAGCAGCGCCTCTTTGCAGCCGTCAGCGATGAACAGCTGCATGTCCGTCTGACGAGTCGTTAAGGTCTCCAGGCACTGCCCACACGTACCAGGAGAGAAACGAGTTGATATTACAGAACATACATAATATAGCTTGCTTATCTTGTCCGCCACATGTTCCGCACAAATGTTACCACCTTTGTTGACAATACAAAAGCAGCACAAAGGACGCAGAGTAACTGAAGGCGATGAATTCCCGCCGAATGGCTGCACTCTGGTGATTGAGCTATTATAAAATATAGGTTTGCGCTTGAAAGCAAAGAGAGACGGCCTTATCTGCTTCAACAGGTTGTGTCATTTGAACAGCAGCTAGTTGTAGAGCTGCGTGGCATATAAATAATTAAAAAAGAGCAGGAATTCATACAATGCGGTTACTAATTGTGGTTGTCAAATGAGCCAGAAAGGAAAGAACCCAGGCAACAGGACAAGCCATCTGTACGGATCAAATAATGTGTCTATACTTTTTTTTTTTTTTTAAATTGGTGCATACTTGATTAATCCAACCCGATCTTCTAACCTGACGAATAAAGTCTGGCGGTAATGCAAGATTCTAGTCAAAGTCTGAAGAGCGACGAACAATACCTCGTGCACTTGGATGCCAACTGCCATAAAAAACAACAACGACAACAGTTTGGATATTACGGCAACATAGAGGAACGCCTCGGTCCGTATGACGGGGAAGAAGAAGAGGAAGCGTGACCTGGTCGGTGACGATATGAACAGCGGGGAGGACTCCCCTGGAGCCACTGATCCTGTGCAGCGTAGGGCGTCTTCTTGCTCGTCTATGGAGGGCTCTCTCAGTGAGGAGCAGGGCGGGGGGGTTGCAAATGTCGGGGATGTGAGTTCAGAGTGTAAGGTGTTCATAAAGCTCGCGCAGGATAATGCGTCCTTTAAGGGGTGGGATCCGATGGCGTTGACAAGGAGCCTGACTGTAGCTGTGGGAGTGGTCAAGCATGCGAGTGTCCTTAGGGATGGCTCGCTGCTGGTCGTGTGCAAGGACGTGGCTCAGCAAAGGAAGGCGATTGAAGCTAAGTGTCTGGGGGGGAAGGACATTCTTGTGTCTGATGTTGTAAGAGGCACGCTCAGGGGAGTTATAGTAGGCGTCCCTACGACGACATCTGTGGATGACATAAAGGAGAATTTGACTGGAGCTAAGGTGGTGGATGCTAGGCGGTTGAAGATGACCCGGGATGGGGTAAGGTGTGACAGCCTGTCGATAATGATTAGATTTGAAGGTGGGATCCTGCCTCGTGTGGTGTGCGTTGGGTACATGCGCTATGGCGTACGCCCATATGTTCTGCCGCCCCTGCGTTGCTTCAAGTGCCAGCGCTTTGGGCATATTGCAGCGGTCTGTAGAGGGAAGCAGAAGTGTGGTAAATGTGCAGGAGACCACGAGTATGGGAAGTGTGACGACGGAGAAAAACTCAAGTGCTGTAACTGTGGGGGAGAGCATAGCTCTGCCTACGGGGGATGCGTGTTCAGCAAGAGGGCTGCTGAGGTGCAAAAAGTTAGAGCCTCTCAAGGCATATCCTACGCGGATGCGGTCAAGAAGGTGTCTGGTAGTCAGGTGACGGTGGATGCAGTGGGGGCTGCCAGTGCTGCTGGTGTCCTAGGCGACAGGGGAGGGGGCAGCGTTGCCCGCGGCCAGGGGGAGGTCCCCACTGGGATGCCTGAGAGTGTGGCTTCCACGGGCAGAGGCCCTGTGGGTGCGGAGGATGTACTGGTTGTGAAGAGGAAAGATTTCTTCCTCTTTATAGTGGAAGTGATTAACTGTACTGGGCAAACCAAGAAGAGATCCGAAAAGACTAAGATCATCGCTAAGGCTGCAGGGAAGTACTTTGGAGCTGGGGGCCCCGAGTGGACGGAGATAGAGGATGCGCTGCGGGAGGGCGCCCTGCCCCATTCTGGCAGTGGGAGTGGGAGGGCTCCCGATGCGCCGTCAGGTTCCGGGGGCTCATAATGGCGGTGGTTGTCTTGCAATGGAATGCGCGTAGTCTTCGTGCTAATGGCCAGGAATTTAAGCATTTTGTCTCTACCTTGTTGAACAAGCCTCACGTTATGTGCGTGCAGGAGACTTGGTTACGACCTAGGTGGGGTTTTGGGATACAAGGGTATGTGTGTGTTAGGAATGATAGGGAGCAGGGTAGAGGCGGAGGTGTGGCTGTGTTTGTCCGAGATGACCTAAATTACGTTGTTGTCAGTGTGAGTAAAGCGCCGGAGGCCCTGGCGGTGAGGGTCTGGCTGGGTGGTGAAGCTGTTACTGTGGTTAACCTTTATAATCCGTGTGGTGAGTTAACGTTAGAGTCCTTACATAGTATCGGTAAGGATGTTCGGGGAAAGGCCGTGTGGTGTGGGGATTTTAATGCGCATAGCGCTTTGTGGGGCGGTAGTGGTACCGATAGGTATGGGCAGGTGGTAGAGGGTTTTATCAATCAAAGGGAGTTGGTTTGTCTGAATGATGGGGGTGGGACCCGTTATGATATGGGGACCGGTGCGGAAAGTGCAATAGATCTTACACTTGTGTCCAAGGAGTTAGCTGGTGTTTGTAGTTGGGAGGTTCTTGGTAATCTTTCTTTTGGTAGCGATCACTATCTAGTCCGCACCGTGATTGGCTTTGGGAGCTGTGTGGTCAGGGGGACGAGGATCCAGAGGTGGCAGTTGGCAAGGGCGAACTGGGGGGCTTTCCTGAGGAAAGCTGATGATGGTTCTAGGGTTCTGCAGGAAGGAGGATTGACTCAGGTGGATGATCTCAATAGTGCAATTGTCTCGCTCATCACGCAGTCAGCGGTAGGCACGATTCCTAAGAGTGGTGGTAGTGGACATAGGAAGCGGGTGCCGTGGTGGACTGAAGCATGTGGTCATGCTGTTAGGGCGAGAAATGCGGCGTTTCGCCGGCTAAGGGTTGCCCACACTGAGGGTGCCCTCATTGACTACAAGAGGGCCCGCGCTGTTGTGCGGAAAACTGTGAGAACGGCCAAGAGTGCCTATTGGAGGCGGTATTGTTCCAAAATTGGGAGAGAAACGCGTCTCGGGGATGTTTGGGGGATGATTAAGCGGATGCATGGGGTTGAGCGCCGTCATGGGACCCCGGTCCTAATACTGAATGGTGTTGAAGCAGTCAGCGACGTTGACAAAGCTGAACTGTTGGCCAGCACCTTTGTGTCGGTGCACAGCTCTGACAATCTCTCACCTGCGGAAAGGCACTACAGGGAGAGTACTTTGGCCCAGAATTCTGAGCTGATTGGGCACCAGCCTTCGACTCAAGATGACCTTGACCTTCCGTTTAGTTTGTTTGAGCTAAGGAGAGCACTTTCTAAGGCGAAACAGACAGCCCCGGGTAAAGATGAGGTGTGCTATGACATGCTCTCTCATTTGACTGATGACACGCTTGGGCTAGTCCTGGGTCTTTTCAACCGTGTTTGGGATTCAGGTTGTGTTCCATCTGCGTGGAAACAGTCTACGGTGGTGCCGGTTCTGAAGCCGGGTAGGCCAGCGTCTGACCCTTCAAGTTATAGGCCGATTGCCTTGACGTCGCAGCTCGGGAAAACGATGGAGCGCATGGTTACCGAGCGGTTGGATTACTTCTTGGAGAGTCAGGGTTTGCTTCCCGCGCACCAGAGTGGTTTCCGTAGGGGCAGGAACACCATGGATTCCGTGTTGTGTTTGGAATCTGATATCCAGCTGGCCAGAGCTCAGAAAGAAAAGGTTATTGCGGTGCTCTTTGATGTGGAGAAGGCGTACGATATGGTTTGGAAGGATGGGCTCCTCATTAAGCTGCGGAAGTGTGGTGTGAAGGGTAAACTGTTTAACTGGGTCCGGAGCTTTCTGTCTGGCCGGCGTATCCAAACCAGAGTGGGCGCTGCTTACTCTGGGGTCTATGGGGTGGAGAATGGGATCCCGCAGGGGAGTGTGTGTAGCCCTATCTTGTTCAATGTTATGATTAAGGACATCTTTGACGACGTGGATGGGTCTGTTGGGAGGAGCCTTTATGCTGACGATGGCGCTCTATGGGTGAGAGGGAGGAATCTCCGGTTTTACGAGGCGAAACTGCAAAGGGCAATACAGCAGGTGGAGCAGTGGACCCTGAAGTGGGGGTTTAAACTGTCCGTACGGAAGTCTCAAGTGATCTGTTTCTTCAATGGGCATAGGGACGTCTCCCTTCGACTGCATGGGCAGGTACTCGAACAGGTCAGGGAGGTGAGGTTCTTGGGGGTCACCTTTGACGAGAGGCTTAGTTGGCGTCGGCACATTGATGAGGTCAGTGGTAAATGCAAAAGGGTGAATAACTTGCTTCGTTGTCTATCCGGCCAGGACTGGGGGGCCAGCAGAAGGTCGCTCCTGGGTATTTATCGGGCCGTCATGAGGGCGGCTATTGATTATGGCTGTATAGCCTACATGTCTGCGGCTGAGACTAACTTAAAGAAGCTTGATGTGGAGCAAGCCCAGGCCTTGCGCATCTGCTGTAGGGCTTTTAGGACCTTCCCTGTCTCGGCGCTGCAGGTTGAGTTGGGGGAATTGCCGTTACGGCTCCGGAGGCTAGAACTGTTGGCTTACTGGGTGAATGTGCAAGGTCATACGAGCTCTCACCCGGTGAGGGACTTTCTCAGGGTTGATGGGGGGCAGAGTGAGGCTGGCGGTATGGTTTTCAGCCAGGTAGGAAATGCGAAGGCGCGGCTTGCGGGGGTTGGTGATCTGCGTGTGAGCCCGTCGGTGGCTTTGTCTGCTATAGCTCCGTGGAAGTTTGTCCCGGCTCCTGTTGATGTTAGCTTGCATGGCAAGCTTAGAGGAGTCGCTGGGAGGGCACCGCAGTTTGCCGTTCAAGCGCTCATCGATAAGCACTCAGGTGATGTGTTTATTTATACCGACGGGTCTAGGGATCCTGAGAGTGGGCGTACTGGCGCCGCTTATTTTGTGCCTGACCTGGGGCTAGCGGTCAAGAAGAGGTTGACAGATCGCCTTTCTGTTTTCACGTCGGAACTTATAGCGATACGGTTGGCGTTGGAATGGGCGGAATCTGCTTTGCAGTGTTGCGGCATTGTGGTGGCCTCTGACAGCCTTTCTGCATTGCAAAGCATTAAATCTGGTGAAGGTGAAGAAGAGTCTCCCTGGAATAAAGCCGGTTGGTCTCTGACACAACAACTACTTTTACGGACTACGACAGAGTCTGAGGACTACGAAACGTCTGAGGAATAAAGTCTGGCGGTAATGCAACACTCGGATGCCAACCGCCATAAAACAACAACAACAACAACAACAACAACAACAACACAACAACTATTCTAGTCACAAAAACACATCATGACCTCATGGGCTTTGTAACGCCAAAGCAATGGGAGGAGTACTTTTACGGACTACGACAGAGTCTGAGGACTACGAAACGTCTGAGGAATAAAGTCTGGCGGTAATGCAACACTCGGATGCCAACCGCCATAAAACAACAACAACAACAACAACACAACAACTATTCTAGTCACAAAGTCATATCATGACCTCATGGGCTTTGTAACACCAAAGCAATGGGAGGAGTACTTTTACGGACTACGACAGAGTCTGAGGACTACGCAACACTTGGATGCCAACCGCCATAGGGCAACAACAACAACAACAACAACCTTGCTCAACACCCGGTCTGGAGAGACGGGAGATGGCGGAGGAGAGTGGATCGGGGATGGAAGACGTTCTGGACGGCGTGGAGGAGCAGCCTTTTCTGCCTGCACGTGCCCGGAAACGTAAAAAGTCCCTTAGCTCGTCCGAGGGTTCTGGGAATGAGCAGCAGGATGAGGCTGAAGCTATTGATGTCCGGGGTGAGAGCAGAGACTGTAAGGTGATCATAAAGCTTGCACAGGATAGTGCATCCTTTAAGGAGTGGAATTCAGTGGCATTGTCAAAGAGCCTAACTGTAGCTGTGGGAGTGATCAAGAGTGCGAGTGTCCTTAGAGATGGCTCGCTGCTGGTCGTGTGCAAGGACGCGGCTCAGCAACGGAAGGCGATTGGAACTAAACGTCTGGGTGGAAAGGACATTCTTGTGTCTAATGCTGAAAGAAACACGGTCAGAGGAGTTATCGTAGGTGTCCCTACGGCGACGTCTGTGGATGAAGTTAAGGAGAATTTGACGGGAGTTACGGTGGTGGACGCTAGGCGTTTGAAGGTGACCCGGTTTGGGGTAAGATGTGACAGCTTGTCGGTAATGGTAACACTTGAAGGGAGGTGCCTGCCTAGTAAGGTGTTCATTGGGTATATGTGCTATAACGTCAGGCCATATGTTCCGCCGCCCCTGCGTTGCTTTAAGTGCCAGCGCTTTGGGCATATTGCAGCGGTCTGTAGAGGGAGGCAAAGGTGTGGTAAATGTGCAGGAGATCATTAGTATGGGAAGTGTGACGTGGGTGCAAAACTGAAGTGCTGTAACTGTGGGGAAGAACATAGCTCTGCCTACGGGGGATGCAGGTTTAGCAAAAGAGCTGCTGAGGTGCAGAAAATAAAGGTCTCTCAAGGTATATCCTATGCAGATGTAGTCAAGAAAGTTTCAAGTGACGAGTTTAGAGTAAATACAGAGAGAGGAGCCAGCGCTGCTCCCAGCCAGGGCGAAATGAGAGAGGCCAGCGTGGCTCCCAAGAAGTGTGAAGGTTTCAAGAGTGGAGGTCCCAAGTGTGCAGGTTCCAGAATTAATGAGAATACCCTGGTTGTGGATAGAGAGGATTTTGTACTCTTTATGGTGGATGTTGTAAACTGTGCTGCTCAGACTCAAAGCAGAACTGAAAGGATCAGGATCATTGCTAAAGCTGCAGGGAGATTCCTTGGAACAAAGGAGCTTGATTGGGCAGATATAGAAAACAGGCTAAAGGCGCTAAATGGGAGTCGGAGTGATGGGGGTCTACTTGTGGGGAGTCAGAGTGATCAGAGTGACGAGATGGGGGTGGGGGTGGTCTCCTGTCCTCGCCCAGTCTCGTAGACGCACGGCTACCAAGCGGCGACATCAGTGGACATATTAAAGCCTATAGAATGAAGCCTGAAGAATAAAGCTGTACGGTGGAAGCACCGAACGTCAAAGAAGGAGAGGAAGATGAAGAAGAGTCTCCCTGGAATAAAGCCGGTCACAAAGACATATCATGACCTCATGGGCTTTGTAACACCAAAGCAATGGAAGGAGTACTTTTACGGACTACGACAGAGTCTGAGGACTACAACAACATCTTTGCCTCCCTCTACAGACCGCTGCAATATGCCCAAAGCGCTGGCACTTAAAGCAACGCAGGGGCGGCGGAACATATGGCCTGACGCTATAGCACATGTACCCAATGAACACCTTACTAGGCAGGCACCTCCCTTCAAGTGTTACCATTACCGACAAGCTGTCACATCTTACCCCAAACCGGGTCACCTTCAAACGCCTAGCGTCCACCACCGTAACTCCAGTCAAATTCTCCTTAACTTCATCCACAGACGTCGCCGTAGGGACACCTACGATAACTCCTCTGACCGTGTTTTTTTCAGCATCAGACACAAGAATGTCCTTTCCACCCAGACGTTTAGTTCCAATCGCCTTCCGTTGCTGAGCCGCGTCCTTGCACACGACCAGCAGCGAGCCATCTCTAAGGACACTCGCACTCTTGATCACTCCCACAGCTACAGTTAGGCTCTTTGACAATGCCACTGAATTCCACTCCTTAAAGGATGCACTATCCTGTGCAAGCTTTATGATCACCTTACAGTCTCTGCTCTCACCCCGGATATCAATAGCTTCAGCCTCATCCTGCTGCTCATTCCCAGAACCCTCGGACGAGCTAAGGGACTTTTTACGTTTCCGGGCACGTGCAGGCAGAAAAGGCTGCTCCTCCACGCCGTCCAGAGCGTCTTCCATCCCCGATCCACTCTCCTCCGCCATCTCCCGTCTCTCCAGACCGGGTGTTGAGCAAGGTCTCCTCAAGTGCTGTAACTGTGGGGAAGAACATAGCTCTGCCTTCGGGGGATGCAGGTTTAGCAAAAGAGCTGCTGAGGTGCAGAAAATAAAAGGTCTCTCAAGGTATATCCTATGCAGATGCAGTCAAGAAAGTTTCAAGTAACGAGTTTAGAGTAAATACAGAGAGGGGAGCCAGCGCTGCTCCCAGCCAGGGCGAAATGAGAGAGGCCAGCGTGGCTCCCAAGAAGTGTGAAGGTTTCAAGAGTGGAGGTCCCAAGTGTGCAGGTTCCAGAATTAATGAGAATACCCTGGTTGTGGATAGAGAGGATTTTGTACTCTTTATGGTGGATGTTGTAAACTGTGCTGCTCAGACTCAAAGCAGAACTGAAAGGATCAGGATCATTGCTAAAGCTGCAGGGAGATTCCTTGGAACAAAGGAGCTTGATTGGGCAGATATAGAAAACAGGCTAAAGGCGCTAAATGGGAGTCGGAGTGATGGGGGTCTGCTTTTGGGGAGTCAGAGTGATCAGAGTGACGAGATGGGGGTGGGGGTGGTCTCCTGTCCTCGCCCAGTCTCGTAGACGCACGGCTACCAAGCGGCGACATCAGTGGACATATTAAAGCCTATAGAATGAAGCCTGAAGAATAAAGCTGTACGGTGGAAGCACCGAACGTCAAAGAAGGAGAGGAAGATGAAGAAGAGTCTCCCTGGAATAAAGCCGGTTGGTCTCTGAAACAACAACAACTAGTACTTTTACGGACTACGACAGAGTCTGAGGACTACGAAACGTCTGAGGAATAAAGTCTGGCGGTAATGCAACACTCGGATGCCAACCGCCATAAAACAACAACAACAACAACAACAACAACTATTCTAGTCACAAAGACATATCATGACCTCATGGGCTTTGTAACACCAAAGCAATGGAAGGAGTACTTTTACGGACTACGACAGAGTCTGAGGACTACGACAAAGTCTGAGGAATAAAGTCTGGCGGTAATGCAACACTTGGATGCCAACCGCCATAAAACAACAACAACAACAACAACAACTACGACAAAGTCTGAGGAATAAAGTCTGGCGGTAATGCAACACTTGGATGCCAACCGCCATAAAACAACAACAACAACAACAACAACTACGAAACGTCTGAGGAATAAAGTCTGGCGGTAATGCAACACTCGGATGCCAACCGCCATAAAACAACAACAACAACAACAACAACATCTAACCTGACCACCGCCGATCACACATACACCTCACATCGCTTCAGTAACGACTCAAAAGAGAATCATTATTTGGTGGAGATAAACCGATAAACTTTTCTCTCTCAAACATATTGGTGCAAAAACTATTTAAAACCAGTTCGCTCGTCCTTCACTTTCAAAGCTCATTCCTCGTCTATATAATGACAGACTTTAGAGACGCACCCAAGCGACCTTTGCTGTTGACAAGACCGACTTTTAACTGTTTAATTAACATACGCCGAAGTCAAAGATGATGTGTGATCGAGTGATGCAATGTATTATTGATCGTCACAACACAATAGTCTCTCCGAAGTCGCTCTGCACCCAAAACAATACGAATTTATAAATCTATGTAATGTCAAAGTCCAACGATCCTCACATTCCATATGAAAACATGCTTTCGTCTCACCTCACTCTCTTTGTTTTCGTACTTGTTGGCATTCTTGCCTTGGCTTTTTCTTCTTAGTTTCTTCAAGTCTGACTGCGACTTCTCCAGAGAATCCTGCTTCGTCTTGTGCTCCATTTGATATCTCTTATAAGTGGCCTGGAAAAAATGTCAGAGCACTGTGAGTTGGACTATTTGGAAAAAAGAAAAAAGTCACATCATATTTTGTGTACTTTACTGTATATACTACACATATTTCCTGTGTATTGCATACTAAATATACAATACAAACACAAAGTCCACAATAATGGCGTTTATGCTACAAGATTGTGTTGGCAGTGGGAGAGTGAAGTGCTGACTCGGGGATAACATGACTACTCACCGTCATGTACTTGACGTCCATGTCAGTTTTCTTCTCGAGCTCAGCGACAATCTCCCGGTGAAACCTTTTAAACTTCAGGAGAGGCAGAGGGCGCATGAGGAGAGACACAGAGACACAAAGACACACCGGTGACTACAAAAACAATGTGAATGATGGGACAGTGTGTCAGCTTGTCTGTCAGAAAAATACTTTGAGTCTCAGAGTGAGAAGTGGAGAGTGATATTGGGAGAGTACGGAGCATGTTTGTGTGGGGGTGAGAGCCAAGTCCAAGGTCGAGCGTCTGAGTGAGTCAGTGACAAAGCGTGGGAAAGCCCATAGTCTTGTGCAGCTGTTTTAAGTGTGAGGGTGTTGAAGGGCTTCATCACTGGAGCCGTGTTGTCATACAGTTAGCACGTCCATGCTTTCTCTGCGTGCTTTCACACACGCTCAGCCGGGCTCATCAGCATTTCACATTCATTTCTCCTTCTGCACTCATGATTCACAGACGCCACAGCCTCCGACAGCAGCACTTGAAACTTTGTGTATTCACAAAATCTCTCCTCCCATAAACAGCAACTTTCAAATATAAAAGTAGAACACATGATGTAGTGTCTTTATGTTGCAGGCTGGTACTGAAGGATATTCCTGTGTCTTATGTGTGTGCATTGTTTTGCAGTAAGTAGTGTACACTGTGTTAAACCCAGATGGGCTCTTGGGCATGTTCAGGCCTGAACAGAGAGTGGAAATAAAGCACAGGTGCATCTAAAGCATCTAGTGCTCTGTATCCAGTGTCAGAGGGGAACGGGATGCTGGACAAAGAGGGATTTAACTTACATTTTCTTCCAGCTCATAATGAGCTTTACGATGAACCTCTGAGATTTCCATCAGAACCACACCTGCCACAAAAAACAACAAAGATTAGATGAATGTCAGATTAGAGAAAGGACAAAAAGCAAAACAAAGGGCTTTAGTTTTGCTGTTGTGTGCCAAAACCACTGCTGTAATTGGATGACGATGTCGTGGTCACAGTCCAAACCACATGGCCTCCCCAATGAAATTTCCCCATGTGGGACAATAAAGGAATATCTTATCTTATCTTATCATATTTGGCTCGAGCCATTGCATGGAATGGAATTTGACGAGTCTTTGTTCTTGCCTGGTTTCTTCTTCTTCTTATTATTATTATTATTCATGGTCATTTTGCCTCAATTCTGGCATTTTTGACCCCCTAACATTGATGAATGTCCCACATGGGGTCATAGGTCACACATGGGGCATAGACGCGATCGCCTCGGCCCGAACTCGAATAAAATGGAGGTTGTGAGAACGCCCGTCGCAACAGCGCCGACGAGTTCAAAAAAGAAAAAACATGAAACGCTTAATCTTTGGCCTAGGCACATGAGACTTGGGACAGTGATAGAGCTACCTTTGACCTCTGACCTTTGACCAGTAAAACACACCTGGCAGCATCGCTCTATGATAAACAGGAAGTCAGCCATGTTGAATCAAAGTGGCACCGCCACGTTTGACTCTTTTTTTCAAAATCGTACTCGTCCTAGGTTTTTCGTCCAATCGAGCTCAAAACAACACTTTTTGCATCTAGACATTGAAATTGAATACATTTTCAGAGTAAATTTGTTACATGAGTATTAATTATTTCCAATCAGACCATAAAAACGCATTAGTGAGTCAAATATGAGCTCCGTAGATCAATTCCAATAGGCGTGACTTGTCCTTGAAAAAACAGGAAATTAAACCTTTTGAGGAATATCAAATTTGAGGAATATCACATTTTTTGGGAAAATGTATTAATACTCATGTAACAAATTTACTCTATAGCGCCCCCTACCCATTGTGTGAAAAACTCAACATTGTCTGATTTGTGTGAAACTCATGGATTATATTCTCCTCGAGACGCCATGAAAAAAGTGCATTGCAGATATTGTGTATTTTCACAATTGGCCAGCAGAGGCGCAATGAATGCTTTCACTTCCTCTTCCTCTTTTATTTTGATGGGACATTTCTTCTTGCGCCGCGGTCTTAGCATTAGCGTTAGCATTAGAATTATTATTCTTTAGACTTTATTCTTTAGACTTTATTCTTTATGCCGCAACTCGGGTATTTTTGACCCCCAAGAGCCATCATCGCCGCTACCACGGCTTTAATTTGTCTTTGACTTTGTCATTCTTGAAAAAGCATGCTGTTCTAGTACAGCTTACATTTGCATGGCAGCTCAAAACTGAGCAAACTACGCTAAACTAAAAGCATTCATCCATTTTCATTTTTCATCAACAACCACAAAAACATATATAAACATGTTAGCTGTCATTTCTGTAGGCTGAATAGTATTTACAATCATCTGGAAGTCTTACAAACCAGTAGAAAACAAGTGGACATTCTGGACCACACTCCTGTAAATATGGATCATTTTTAAAGATGATTTTAAAACTATACATAGAACACATACTTTAGGGAACTGCATTTATGTCAACTCAGTACAATAATGTAAAGCCAAAACCAACGGAGCTGAAGCTTCTAATCTGATCATCTTATTCCATTATGTTTATTGTGATGGCAGTTGCTAAGCAACAGTTCTACTAGGTCAGGTAATGTGGAGGCGCGCAAGTGTGTCACAATGTGGACAACCTCACAAGCCATTGCCAACACTCAACAAACTGAACCTTGATAAAAGAGGCCGGCTGGCCACGGTCCTGTTTGGCCAGGCTCTGCACACTAAAGATCAAGCCTCACTGAGCAGAACAGATATATTTCATTGTTTAAAAAAAAGAACTGGACATATTTTAGAAATATTCAGAGAAATTATTACGAAAACATTTAGGATAAAAAGTTTGTCTCCAAGTTCTGATGATAAAAGGTGAGACTGATCTCTGGGCCTACAGACCACAGAGGGCCCACCGTCCTTCTGTGGTCAGGCACATGCACACACCTGACGCAGCATGCAAACATGAACATGAATTATGTAAAGTGGCTCTGCTGCTGGCTTTTCAGCACAAGATGACCAACAGATTCTACAACATAGACCAGGGCAGTGAAAATTAAGAACCAGAGTTTTTCTGAAAACTGCTCCCTTTCCACTCCTCGGATATAGATCCTGATTCCTGAGATTTTTGTAGATTTGTGATTCTCACAGTATGAAACAGGCGTATACTGAAGTGCTTGAATGAAAACCAGTTGACATCTAAACTGGGACACAGGAGCAGGAGGGAGGCAAAGGTAAAGGAGGAGGCGAGGAGCACCATCCTCCAGTGACTCTCAGAGGGTCTGGTTTCGAGCCGGCTCCGCATCACCAGAGCTCGGGTTTCAACAGATCGGCCCCTCTACATCCAGGAGCGGTCTCAGTCATCCACTCAATTTAACCACACCATCCAGCTCCTGCTCCACAGAGTATATAGAGCTCTAGAGCACATGCATGTGTTAGCACTATACACACCATGATGACTTAGGCTGAATCTGTGCTCCGCCTGTCTGACCAGATGAATAACGTACATATTATTTTATTCCATCCACATCATAACAGTCTTGAGAAACAAACATGCCCTTCGATTGCACAGCCAGAAACCAGACACTGCAATGCCTACTTTCCACTCAGGCTGAAATTAAATGGAAGTTGTTTTCCTTCAATGGAGAGAGTAACAGCAACAAACTGGTTAAATCAAACGGGCCTCGAGTGGGAGCGACTGATCGTGCCAAACATGACTGATTTCTACATTAGACATGGGAGAAGCCTCCGGATAAAGACATCTCTAATCATTTACCATATTAATATTTGCTGGTTATTAAAAAAAAAAGATAGTCACTCAGAAAAATACAATATGCACGGCACTGATGTGAAAGTAGATCTTAAATCTTTTGTGTGTATACTCAAAATCAATATAAGCAGAAATTCTGTAAAATATGGGCCACACAAGGGCACGAGAAAATATAGTCTGTGCAAACCTCAACTTTGTCACTTAACACAACTGTTTAACTCACTGTGTGGGAAAATATATCATTTTGAAAACAGAAACCAGGCAACATAGATGTAATCTAAATCACATACTTCACAAAGCAATGGGTCTTAGTCACCTTGGTAACTACGTTTCCAAAGAAAATTGAAAAGATGGTGATGCTAAAGCTGTTAATAACATAAAAACTTACCCAATTCTCTAGAGACAGGGGATGGAGCAGCATTCTCTCCAATCTTTGACACAGCATCAAAATACAGCTTCCCTGCCAGAATCATGGCTGAAAAGAAAAGATTTGTATACTTATACTTATATACTGATACTTGAATGATTGTATAAAAGTTATTGCAGTGTTATTGTAGATTCTATAGGACATTATTATTGAGGTCTCGGGGTAACACAATGACCATACATTTATAAGACTTTTGACATTTAGACCCCTAAAGCAGAGGGCTTTTTCCTCAAATACTTTCTGAGACACTCCAATCACATAGTAAAATGTATTCATGACAAGTATTTATTTCAGTTAAATAAACAACAATCGGGGGGTCATTTGTTCCTACACTTTGCAAATAAAAACTGTGGTACCGTTTCATTTGCACAAATGATGTGTTTGATGATGTGACTCTGACCAATCAAAGCTCTGGGGACCCTCTGCCATCTCTGGAGCCCCCGCCAGCCCAAGGTTTGGAACCACTGTACTTAAGAATATGTGACTAAATTAATGTAAACATTGTAGTTGAAGCATGACCATAGCCATAATTTCACTTTCCTCAGTTGATTCCATTTTCAATTTCTAAAGAAAAAGGGAAGTAAATTATAACGATAAAGACTTGATATGAATAAAGATAAAAAGGGACCTTGACAGGTATCGGGGGGCCAGGCCAGGCGCAGCTTGTGCTGTCGCAGAGGCAAAAACCCAGGGCTGGGAGGAGTTTGGAGAGGCCATGGAGGAGGACTATCGGTCGGCCTCAAAGAAATTCTGGCAAACCGTCGTACGGTGGAAGGAATACTTTGAGGATCTCCTTAATCCCATCGTCACATCTTTCGAAGAGGAAGCAGAGACTGCTTCATCTCTGCTGTTTGCAGACGATGTTGTCCTGATGGCTCCATCAAACCCGGACCTGCAACATGCACTGGGACGGTTTGCAGCCGAGTGTGAAGCGGCTGGGATGAGAATCAGCACCTCTAAATCCGAGGCCATGGTTCTCCACCGGAAAAAGGTGGCTTGACCTCTCCAGGTGGGTGGGGAGTCCTTGCCCCAACTATCTCGGGATCTTGTTCACGAGTGAGGGAAGGATTGACAGGCAGATCGGTGCAGCGGCTGCAGTGATGCAGTCGCTGCACCGGACTGTTGTGGTGAAGAAGGAGCTGAGTCGAAAGGCAAAGCTCTCGATTTACCGGTCAAACTACGTTCCTGCCCTCACCTATGGTCATGAGCTTTGGGTAATGACCGAAAGGACATGAGAGCGACCCAGCTGAGGTGGCTCGGGCATCTGTTCCGGATGCCTCCAGGGCGCCTCCCTGGAGAGGCGTTTCGGGCATGTCCCACGGAAAGAGGCCCCGGGGAAGACCCAGGACACGCTGGAGGGACTATGTCTCTCGGCTGGCCTGGGAACGCCTCGGGATCCCCCGGAGTAGTGGGAAGAAGTGTCTGGGGAGAGGGAAGTCTGGGAGTCCCTGCTTAGACTGCTGCCCCCGCGACCCGGCCCCGGATAAGCGGAAGAAGATAGATGGATGAACATTGCGGTAATTCAATCATTCCTGTTCTTCTCATTTACATTTTATACTGTTCAAATCTACTGCTCGTTATCAAAATAACTGAAGAGAAAAGGGAACCTCTTACCAGCCACAGCTTTTTCATAATTCTTGCCCAGGTTGATCAGGTTCCTCAGCCCTGGGTTGAACTGATCCATTACATTCTGTTGAAGAAACAAAATGGCATATAGCCTATTTTAAACACATGTCCAAACTATGGCCCTGGGGGCCCTCTGGCCAGATTTTCTTGGCCCTCATGCTTCTTGGCACAATATACCATAAGCATTACTCATTATTGCAAATTAAGAAAACCACCAATATTAGAACCCAAGTATCAAACATTTTAGTGCGAGTCAGACCTTTTATTTTGGTTCTAAGCCTGACTAAAGGTGTGGCAGCCGGGTCACGCTTCTGCTGTACATTTAAATGATTCACTGTATTGGCCACTAAGCTGTGGCGCTTCGTGCACATTTCATGTGGCCTTCCATGAGGAAAGTTTGGAACCCCTGCTTCAAACAATAAGGAATGGAAATACTGGAAATTTGACTGTTCCTTATGATAAAAGGCAATGGCTGAGTGTCTTAGGAACATTTCTAAACCTGGATAAATGTAGAGGATTGTGTAATCACAGACCAGCCCAGATCACAAAGACCTCTGAGGTAGGAGTGAGGTGACTCACAGAGAGCTCATAAGGCAGTGTGCCGTAAAGGCTTGTGATGGCCACTGAAAGCTTCAAGTATAATCTTACCTCACAACACACACAACCAGCTAAATTATTAATCCAAGAGTCTTTTGGGTGTTTTTCATCAAACAAGGAGCTGTTGGCTGTCTTCAGACACAGCTCCGGGGAAACGGAAATAGTTTTACATTTATACCAGTTAAGTGTGCCACGAAGGTTAATCTACAAAGGTTGGTAAATACAGTTATGGCCATCATGTATTTGACCAGCGGATGACCCAAAACACAGGCAGTTAAGTAGTAGACTCACTGTTACAAAAAGCGAAAACTAAAATAATCAATGACACTTAAAAGCGCCGATATAGGCACCAATCGTACTTTAAAATAACTAAACAAAATGATCAGTTTTTAATGGGGCCCATCTCAATTGCAGGGTGTTGGGTAATTCTCTTAATTCTGCAGTACAAACTAAAGTTCAACCAAGAAATTTAGTATATGACAAAAATGACATCCTATGGAGAAAAGGATTAAGTATTTAACTGAAATATGTTGTCCACCTATAACAAGACCTTTGCTCCTACATGGATTACTTGGTCTAGAAGAATAAACAAAGCAAATCAACAGCACAAAGAGGTTTTTGTGCTGCATTGGAATGATATCATATGTAAAATACCAAGCCACAATGCAAAGTGTTTCCATCTAAATGAAGCATGTCAAAAGACGCGCATGCCATCACCTCAGTGTCACACAAAGGGCGGTCAGGCAGGTTAAAGCCCGGGGCACTCCTAGGGTGGGGCCATCCTCAGCAAACCACTGCCTGATGACACATTAACTGTCAAATTCAGGGCCGTTTCCAAGGAAAAACCTGTTGCATGCGCACGACTTCAGGAACATCCCTGGATTTCTCTTTCAAAACAAATAAACGCCTGTTGTAAAGTTCATTCCATAGACTTTGTGACGCTACATTATGACCAATTTTGACTGTGTTTTTGGGGAACGTCTGTTTCTGGGATTAATGCAAAACACCTGAGACCCCCAGGAGCCACGGCGGGACGGAGGCGCGTGCGCTCCCGGGGGGACACACGCTCCCGGTCACGGGTCACTGCGCTCACCTTGTACGTACTCTCCGTGAGCTTGTTCACCTCTTCCGTGGCGCTTTTTGCCATGTTGAAGCTTTTGTCCGCTGACTTCCAATGGTAAAAGTTGAATAATATGCAAAGAAAGTCCAATATTCAGCCAGAGGGACGTGGATTTTTTATTTTTTTTTCAACAGCAGATTCCGATAGTTCCCCATAGCTAAGACGCGAAACCTTTACGTGTACAATAAATACCAGGGAGGGTAAAAGTAGTGAGAGTTGTTGCCTGTTGCCGCAGTCCAAATGAGCCGAAGCTGTCAAACTTGTCGCGGGGGGAGGGGCCTCTGGAGGTGGCGGAAGGTGGGCACGTCAAGTTGCGCCCGGTGAAAGGGTAGGCACTTCCGGTAAAAGGTTTCGATCGCTACAGCCCTGAGTCCATTATAAGATCCAACGCGCACAAATCAGTCCAATCAGTTCGGATTAGTGATGATGAAGCGTGTGCAAGGAATAGCGCCGGCGGAAACGGATGATGCAAAAAAAAAAAAGAAGCTTGGTGTGAGATTGTTTTAGACTGAAAGGGTTCAACTCGGTTCTGAAAACGTTCGCTTGACTCATAAAGTGAAGTGGAAAGAGGACGCACGGATTGGTTGAGCGCGTGGGTCTGTTATGAACGTGAGACAGCGCCCTCTGGAGGCCAACGTGGTATAACGGGACAGAAGTGCGCTCTCCTGGAGACAGAAACATGGACTTTTAACTTTTTGCACCAGTGCGTAGCCTCACGTAAGAGTAGTGTTACTGTAAGATAATATACTCAAGTAGAAATAAAACAAAATAGCCAAATAACTACTCAAATAGCCTCAAGTATTTGGTGAAACTTCCACTTGAGCACTATAAACAGACAAAATAAATAATGCAAAACAAAATCGTATGTGTTCAAATAATTGATTCTTAACAAGATAAAGCGTCTGCAAAGCGTCTGTCACAGAGAAAAGTATCAACGACTTTTACTCGAGAGAATTATTGTAACTAAATATTACTCCAGTAGAAGTAAAAGGATGATGACAGAAAAATTGTCGAGTAAAATATAAATGAAAGTGAGCACACACAATCTCACCACGAGCTGACAGCTTTTATGTACAGCCGGTCCAACATAGTCCTCTTTTATTGCTATCGTTTATCATTATTGTTTTACTGTTTAAATGAACATAGTAAGTGGCGCTTAAAATGTTGTAAAAATGGGTAGTATACGATTGACCACCAGATGTCCTCCTCGTTTAAGTAATAAATACACTCTTTCAACCCAAAGCCAATTATATCGATAAAGTGGTGGTTTATTATCTCAAAAAAATTTTGAAAAAAAAAAACACTGTGATTCTTCATTACACATTTATCACTAAACTTCTGACATTCATTGACAATAACGACTGTGAAGCCACAAATGTCACATGAATGTGTGACTAAGTAATGTCTTTGGATGGTGAGAGGGTGTGGAGCTTTCCACAGTAACACAAGAAGCCAATAAGGGCCCTGGGCCCTGAGTATTATTTAGTTTTTTTGAATTAGTCTGTGAAACTGCTGTTTCTCTTGACCACCTCCTTCCCAGTTAATAACCTGCAGAAATAACAGTGTTCTCTCAAATGTTCAATAAAAATGGTAAATGCTTTAATTAGCACAAGGAAATTCTGTTATTGTGGGGAAATAAAAACAACATTGTTATGAAGTTAGCATTTTTAATACATTTAGTAAATCAAATTGAATATTTTTTATTTTTTTACCAAAAAAGATTGAAAAAAAAGTGTACATCATGGGACCCAATAACATAATTGCATTGCATTCTATTTTAATGATACATTTAGCTGACAACAAGTAATTTAAAGGTTAAATATGATGCATTGTGTGTATTGTTATTGACCTTTAAGCTTGCTCTTGAGTACCTTTAGTTTTTAGAATTATTGTTGTTGTGTATAACAATTATAAATTACATTTGGACCTCATGGACTTATAGCATAATTTCCTCTGCAGCCAGTAGGTGGCACTCAACAAAAAAACATAAACATTTCACAAAATACAGCATGGCTCTCATTTCCGGGTCTCTGCATGCAGTTGCAATGATCATGATCAGATGAAAGAAAAGCACAAAATGATGCTGATGATTTATGGACTTAAAAATAGCAGAGAAGATTCTCAGAGCCACGTCAGACCTACATCGAGGAAACGTCAGTTATGGAGGAAACGTCAGTTATGGAGGAAACGTCAGTTATGGAGGAAACGTCAGTTATTGTGTGTTTTTGATGGTCGGAGGGGAGGGGATTCATCAAACTAGCGTGAATAAAGATAAATACTACTCCAGGTGTGTTTTTTGATGAGGGAACTTTGTTAGAACATGGTTAAATGGTTTTAAACATGGTTTATGAAATTTCCCCATGTGGGACAATAAAGGATTATCTTATCTTAAAAGCTCAAAAAAGTCAATTGTGCCTAATATGTGTCCCTTAGTGAAAATATGCAACACTGTATAACACATTGTCAGTCCAGCAGATACATTTGTGGCCAATGGTCACTGTGCATACTGTGCATACTGTGCATACTGTGCATACTGTGCATACTGTGCATACTGTGCACACTGTGCATACTGTGCACACTGTGCATACTGTGCACACTGTGCACACTGTGCACACTGTGCATACTGTGCACACTGTGCATACTGTGCATACTGTGCATACTGTGCATACTGTGCACAGTGTGCACAGTGTGCACACTGTGCACACTGTGCACACTGTGCACACTGTGCATACTGTGTATACTGTGCATACTGTGCATACTGTGCATACTGTGCATACTGTGCATACTGTGTATACTGTGCACACTGTGCAAACTGTGTATACTGTGCACACTGTGTATACTGTGCATACTGTGCATACTGTGTATACTGTGTATACTGTGCACAATGTGCATACTGTGCATACTGTGTATACTGTGCACACTGTGCATACTGTGCATACTGTGCATACTGTGCATGCTGCAACACTGCTAGAGCTGGCCAGTTTCTCATCTCATTCATTGTTTCTGATGTACAAACTCTCCAAGGACAGCCTCTGAACAGCTTTTTGTGGTGCTGCTGCTGCTGACGTTTTCAATACAGCCTCCTTCAGCTACTCTAGCAAGGCCATCTTCTTTTCAGACAGTTTTCCAGCAGTATTCATACACAAGACTATATAATTTTGCTGTCCGATGAGTCTAAGTGCTGGTTAAACAGGTAAGGCTTGTGCGCCTCTATCATTGTTTTCCATCACTAACATAATAACACACCAAGGATGCAACAAATTGGAAACTCATTCTTTATTCATTTTTGCCATTAGCACTGTGCTGTTTGTCATGCCCGAGATGACACTCATTATTTTCCAACACAACATGAATAACAAATCTATTGTGTGATTTTGTAGACCTTAAGCAGAAAAGCAATTTTTTGGATGAACACCCTGGCACAATGTAGCTGATTTGTTCAAATATGAATTAAAGCATCTGTCAACAGTGCGAAATTAAGCAGAATTTTATGGAATTTGAGTTAAGGGTCCACCTTCTGATTGTGGTGGAAAACCCAAAACACTACTAAATGAATACTAACATTCGAGGCAGCGCAATAAGATCTCCATTGAGACGAGCAGGAATTGTATACAGAAATGTAATATTCAAACCAGCTGGATCTTTCCCCACACATGCAAAATGTATAAAGATGATATCATTTAATACCCAAATGAAATGTAAATCATAATTGACAAACTGTCAATTATGCCTCGAGCAAGTCCAGTCATTTTTGCACAGAGAAGAAACTGCTGCTTCACAGATAAAAGTGCTGAGTCACCTGTTCACACCCACGGCCTATGCGCAGAAACACAGCCTAATATGATGTATAGCATGCTAGATAGAGTAAGGAGTTCTTATTTAGCTACATTACACTCCACATTCTGTTTTCCACTGATGTCGAATCACTCATTGATTCAGCAGCATTGACAGCGTGCGCTCGTGGTGTATCACTATTGTGCTGCAAGACAATAAACATGACACGTCTAACCAATTCCATAACATTCAGATTTTTCTAATCTCAGTTTAAGATATTGTTACAAATGTCAGGCGTTACATTATTTTGCTATTCAATAATAATTTCCATGGGGTCAGATGTTTTGGAGGGCTATTTTCTGGGGGCCGGACTACCAAACACATGTATTTAAATCCAATAACCACAAACAACTCACAATCGTACTATTTAATAGCAATCTACAGTTTCACAAGTAAATAGAAAAATAAAACATTATTGCTATTGACAAATCAGGACCAAGCAAAGACAAGCCCAGTGTCAAATCAAAGAGCAGACTTGACTCAGAGCAGATCATAGCAGCAGATCTAGAACTAGACCTAGTCCTGAACCAAGACTAAACATATTGTAGGTCACATCAGGCTGAAACAACATATTGAACAGGACTAGACCACGGGATCTGAACCAGGACTATACATGGTATTACAACATCTGATTCAATTGAAGTTAAAAGCATAGACCAGAGTACTGCATAACTGAGCTTTCATAGTGCACTAAGGACAAACACAGCTTACCAAGCGAGGGTCAAGGCCAGAGGACAAGCAAAACTAGAGGACAACTATTATAGGCTAGGTTCTGGCGCCCCCCGCTGACAAGAAGGGTGAACTGTACCTCGGTCTGTAAAACCTAAACATTAACTTAATGGCATTAACATTAACTTTAGGCGCAATGGACGATTTTTCGGCGATTTGAGAACTCAGGTGGAAGTGCGCATGCGCACTCCCCCGTGCGGACTGATACAACACACACGTGCGTTTGTTTATTAGCGCGACGGATCGCATCGCTTCTCTCGTCTCCCGTAGATTTCCGTCTTCTTCTGAGTCACCTCGAACTGTCTTACTCCATCTTCGTTTTGTCCCGTACACTGAGGGAACTATATTATGATAGATCAATGCGCTTAGACACGCGGAACCGTGGGACGAGCCGCACGCGGCTGCAGGTGAGCGGTAGGTGCGTTTTATGATTGATACGTGGCAGGACTAATTAGCAGTCCACGCCACGAGGAAATAAGACTCAAATTTGGGCCCAAAAAATCGTCCATTCAACCTTTAAGCAATTACCTGTGTAGTTTTGCTACACTCAACATCACTTTTCAGGCATGGTACCTGATTTTTATATAATAAAAACATGGAAAAGACAGAACTAGTTCATTTTAAACTGTTTGCAGTGATACAAATGTATTCCTTTAAATTGCACCTTTAAATGTCATCAACATTCTCAAAGAATGGCTGTGGAGTTCTTGAATCACTCTGCTCCTGTCATCCGTGCAGTGATGACTGCATTTCCCCAAACAAAGTTATTCAGGCTCAGTCACTCGCATGCCTGAGGGTGTTCTTGGATGTGTGCTCCTGTTGATATTGTGGTCAGCAGTGTGTGAATATTTAATAATACTCTGGATGTTCAGTGACACCTCTCCCTGGATGGGCAGAGGATCGGCGTTGTGGGGATAGACAGTTCCTGCCATGTACTGGTCCACCAGGCCTCACTCACACCACAAACATTTACCAACACCAGGCAGAGCGGTCATGATCCCACTCCAGAGCGCTGCTCCACTGAGCCCTGGACTCCAGGGTTTAGTCCAAAATCTAGGAGTTAAGTTATTTATGTTTGGAGAATATGAGGTGTTCCCTGTGGTGTTGTATGTCAAAGTGACATGTGCAACTGCATTTGAACTGGGATATCTGCAATTGTATTGTTTTTCAGAGGTAATAACAATAAATACAAACTAAGATCTAATACATTTTGTAAGTTATACTCTGCTTCCTACTGTTTGTAACAAACCTGTGTAACTTAATGCTCTCCGAGCCATCTCTCTGGGTGGCGTTCTTGGTTTTATTTATTTCATTTTAACTTAACACATATATTACCACAATGTGTTACTTATTTATTTCTTTGTAAAGGGACAACACATGAATGAACATTATGCATGTAAATGTAAATATTATTTAGATTTCAATATATCTACAGGGCAATAACAGTCACACATCAGCAAATCCACACAAATAAAAGAACAATTCATTTGAAGCTAAACAAAAACTCATCAATATTAAAAAAAAGTCATATTCCTCATGATAGCTTCTTTGACCCCCAAATATTTTTAGAGCCTTTGAAAATGCTGCAGTGTTTGACAGCTCTTTAGCAGGCGCTGTGTTCAGGCCTGAGCAGCTCCATCGACAAACAATAGTTGTCTAAAAGCACTTTTTCTAAATGGCACAGAACAATCCCCTCTTCTTTCCCCTCGTCTGGTTTGAATGAGTTTGCTAAAGATGTTGACTCTTCGTGCCTCTGGGTTTTGAACTGATGGTAAATAAACTTCTCTTGTGTGTTAGACATTCAGTGTTTCCCGCCAGTCTCTACAACTCTCTCGTACTAAATACTTGTTGTGTCTTCCTTGAAACACCTTTGAAAGGACAGTGACCACTGCAGACAATAAACCTTTAACAAAAGAGGTCAAAACAAAGCGCTCATTTATTACAGCTCATTTTAAACAGAATGCTTATGCAGCTTGTACAATGTTTTAGCCCGGAGCAGCACGCCCGGTAATCAGTAAACACTTCTTATTTAGAGACACAACTCTGTGCCTCGTGGCAGCATTCACTCAAAATCAGATCACGGAATCATCGTGTTTACACCGGCTCCTTGTGGAATCCAGATGCTTTTGATCCACACAAAATGTTTCAGAAGCAGTAAAAGCTTGTGCGCAGCATTGAAACCTCTCGCCCACAGTGGTCGTCTTGAAGAGGTGTCATTCTCTTACAAAGCTCAGGCTCTGGAGTGTCTGCCGCTTCTCAACACAGTCACACACACCTTAATTGCGTTCTTTAATCACGATGCCTTTCATAATCTCAAGGTTTGTATCTTGGTTTACTTAAGGTTTCATCAAAACATGCAAAATCCATTTCAGTTTAGTTTCGCAAAGGGACTGGTGCAGTGGAGCCTGTCACTTGGACACGTTTAGTTGCTGACGTTTAGCACATCATTCACTTACACATAACGCATTCATTCACTTCTACTATAATGGAGATCAACACACCATCTTGGTATGTCCTCCCACAGTGGGTCCTTTCTGCAAACACCGCCATGTGTTCAGGGCCCTTACAGTATAGGAGCCACAAAATACAGAAATCTGTTGAGGTAAAAAAGAAAAGAAATGGCAGGAGCTTTAAAATCCATCTGAAATTGTGTCAATTATTTTATCCCGAGTGAACGTCCAGGGAGAGTGTCAAGCGTGTAATTTATATTCACCTTACATTCACCATGTTTCAATGCAAAGAGAGAGAACTCTGGGTGTTCTCAACATTCAAATTCTAAGACCACTCTTGTCCCTGTCTTTAGCAGATTCAAGAACCAATCAGGTGCGAGCGGGGAATATGAGTTCAGGGCGTCTAATCATGTTGCAATAGCGCTAAAACCTTTAAGCTATAAAAACGGCTATTATATATAACCAGTCTTTTAGCAAACAGACAAGTACTCGTTTACATTGAGCATTTGATTTTCAGACATGCTGCGAACTGCACTGCTTTGAAACACACGGAAACTTCAATAGTTTTAACTTTTACTTTTAAGCAGCATCTCAACACAACACGTGGTAGTTTGCAGTGTAAAGACCGTCGTTTGTCATCTTTGCTGATGTATTCCTGGCTGTTTCTTACCAGTTAAATGTCTGCTCCTGGTGTGGTCGGATGCAGCAATAATACAGACGTCTCCACATGTATTTTTGGGATCAGTGGGATTCAAATCAAGGCATCTCAATCATCGTTCCTGGTTTTACATGCATTTTGAAAAATCTGTTTGAATTGGACGATAGGTTTTCCTGGTGCACATGTAAACGGAGAGACTGATCTCGTCACAGTGTGTTTAAGTCTTTTTTTTAAAACAAATTCATACATAACAATGACAATGAATTAGAGAGTGCATTTTGCCTGTAGTCAGATGGTTGTAAACATGAGCTGGCTTCAGGGGAATGTCCGACTGTGTGACCGACTGTGTTCCCCTCACTCTCAGCCTGAAGTCAAGGGTCCGCACTGTCCCGACCACCTGAGACCTCCTTAATGCAGCATTGATTTTCATATATCTTGTATGAGAGACAGATAGTTGCCAATTACTTGCCTTTGTAATCTGTGTGTCGGTTTCACTTTTTCAGATATTTGTCTCTTAACACATATGGCCTTCTACTGCTATCGTAAGCACAATGGTTCTGTGTCATTGGCTCATCCATTACCATGGCAACAAATGCTGGTGATAAACACATATTGCTGGGTTTCAGATCACGTTACAAAATGCTATAGGCTAATACTGTTTAATACAGATGGGGGAAGCTAAAATGAATATTGATTTCCATTGTTTAACTGAAATCAGCTGTAAATTATAATTATTTATAGTTATTGCAAGAAGTAGGCAACAATTTGGCATTTCCTTGGTAGAAAGGCCTTTTCCATTTGATTTTCTATACAAAGGATGGAGAAAAAATACAGTTTTCTTGCCTTAAAATTCTGATTGAGTTTCACAATAGTATACTTAATATATATTCATCGGTCTCTCTCAAAAGTTGGAAGTTTATTCACGTGCACAGTGGATAAACACCCTCTCTCACCCTAAGACAAGGTCGTTCTGTCCCTACCTAACTTAACAATTTACAAAGTACACCTTTTATAGGTGGTAACAAACATAACATAATCACAACCCAAATCAGCTCAAAAAGAGATAGACCAGACTATCACGTCTGTGACGGTTCCAGCCATCTCTTCAGAGGTTTAATCAAAGACCATTTCCACACCGAATCCGGTCCTGACACATTAATTGATGATTAAGAGGCGCCGGACAGTAGATATTCAGTATAATCAGGACCTCATATTCTTATCCCATCTGCACACAGGAGAACAACACAGATATTAATTCCGTGACATGTCATGGCCTAAAACAACATTAGAATGACATGACATGACCTATTTTCTGCCATTACACCACACAGAGATCACAGGCACAACAATTAGAAATGAACACTGATTTGATGCTCTTTTGAAATAAACCACTCTTAAATAAACTATTAAACTGTCCTAACATTAGCCGCTAACCTTAGCTGTTAAATGTTAACCTCTCCAGGCAAAAAGCAGAATAATCCAGTCGGTTAGTGTGAGATCCATCGCGACTAAAGCACGTATGGTTATTATTAGTCCATAAATACTGGTGTGTAATTCAGATTTGATCAATATTTATATTATATAATAAATGCATCTTTACCAGAGTTTAGCTGACATTTTTCACTCAAACGCCAGAGTTATGAAACCTGCAGCCAGGACAAAGTAGTGAGTGTCCAAATTGCTCTGTGAATGAAAGCACTAAAGTCTGATAATAGTTCACATTTATTTGATCAGCACCAAAGTTTGATAATAATGCAGCCACTGCCAAGAACGCCATTCTCGAGTCACTTGTGCTCATCTTTTGTGCTTTCAGCCATGTTACAATGTTGTTTCCAAATCAAAACCGTGAGTTGTGTTTTGCTTAATTCTCATAGGCTGAGAAGTCCAACATAAAGTTTACAAAGATGATCATATTTATGTATCAGAATTTATGTATTAAATCAAATCAAATCAAATCAATTTATTTTTGTAAGGCCCAAAATCACAACAACAGTTGCCTCTGAGGGCCACAGGGAGAAATGAATCAACAATGTCTGTGGTGGCGATGAAGTCAGACAATGTCTGTGGTGGCGAGGGACGATGTCCCAGGGTCCTCTGTCCTTAGACTCTCCTTCTCGGCCAGGAAAAACTACAAAAAAAAACCTCTTTGGGAAAAAAACGTAGAAACCTGGAGGAGAGTCTTGTGAAGCCTGTTTTCACTTATGCAAAATTTATTGTCCTTAATGCGGTCGACCTTGAATATGCGGCATTGCGATCCTCCCGTCCTCCATCGTGATCGATCATGGCCGCTGTAGCTCAGGTGGCACTCGAGCCAGCTCTTGGCACTGAACCAGCATCGAGAAAAGTGCTACTCTCTAAACCGCGCACATACGGCCCTATATTTATGTTTAGGCTTTTTAAACAACGTAGTCTCGGTATTGTCTTCATAGCACAAGATTAAATGACTGTTTGTGTCTTGGAAATACCTCAAAGCCTAAATTAGCATGAGATCTGTCCATGCCAAACCCCACCAGAGCATCTGCGGGTGCAATAAAAAGAATGGCAACAACTTTCATTTTTCACACGGAAATGAACAACTGCACTTTGTCCAGAGTGTTCCACAACAGGGCAATAAACATGTTCATCGCCATGATGTGCATGATGCCGCCAGGCCTATTTATGGATCATATTTCAGAGAGGTTTTCAAAGCAGTAAAAACACTTGTAATTGAATAATTGTGAGCTTGCAAGTAGAGACAAAAAGGAATATCTCAATTTATTGTTATAATGATATTCAGTCACTGCAACATAAATGTGTTAAAACAGGTCTGTAAATGTGTTAGTTGAGATTTAATTATCAGACAAATGTGAAATGCATGAAAAAATGTACTTTTTAATGTTATGTTTTTATTAAACTTTTCTTTTTATCAGCTCTTTTTGGAACATTTTTTACTATAAACAACGCAGCCAATTGCCCACGTCTATACAGTATATACAAGTTTATCACATACTGTGGAACATTCCAGGCAAAGCAATAACATCTCCATGGAGACAAGCAGGTGGCAGCCCCTCCACCAGAAATGTTACATAGTGCACCCTTAAAACAAACCCATACACCTGATGCCTCGTGCTCAGTCTGCGCCCCCAGATGAAGCTGCAGAAAAAGAATGAATGGAAAAAACGTCGCTGTAAAACACAAACCCTTAATCCTAAACAGATCCTTTTCCAAACTGAGAGCACCTGGATTTGCATGGGATCAGTCAGGCACACTTACATTTCCATGATAAGCGTTACACTTTGGAACAGTTAAGCTCACGCCAAGACCGCATTTGCATCTTGTTCGGCCTTACCCAGCATGCAGTCGGGCACACGTGGAGCAAACAGGGGGGAGCATATGGCCATAGTGCTGACCTTGGAAGTGAGGCTGCTGATCTCTTATCGTTTCATAAGCATTCAAGAGACGGTTCTCGCGCACGGACCAGGTTATTTGTCTGCTTCTCGTTTCCGTGGGTGATCTGCGGGGTCTTCGGAGTCAGCGGATCAGGCACAGAAAGCTCAGGCCTGTGGTAGTCTAGTGTTGTGTGACCAATGGCGCTGCTTATCAATGCGCCGCTGTTTGTCCTTTCATCTTGCAGGTCGCGTCACTCGAGAAAGAAAAATGGTGGTTTGGATTCGGAGTGCGCGTTCTCCAATAAAAACAGCAGTATTGAGACATTTCTCCTGTGAAAATACAAGTATTTGCAGTTGGTTTGTAGCTCTCTGTTTAGTTGCACTCGTGACATTGAAGGGTCAAGGGTCAAAGTCAGAGGACACATTTACCACAGGGACAATAATGTACATTTTACAATACTTACTTTAGCTTCAACATCAGCTTTCTGACAAGCTCTTCATTTGATTTTCTATTGAATGAGGAGCACTTGTCTATAACCCCCCATTTATCTAATAATATTACATATATAAACAGTCAGTAACAATATACGTTGCATATCGCAATAACTATAACCAAAGAGACACAACATTTATCTGCACTGCCTTGTTCTCTCATGAAAAATAACATTATGGTACCATGTTTTACCTTCTGCCTTTTTCCCCCGGCCCCAAGAAATCAAACTCAAATCACCATTATACTAACTCTGTAGAATATAGACTAATAATGTAGTTCTAAAGTTCTATGGTTCTATAGCTTTGAGGATAATTCAGAATGTGAAAATGTGACCCTCAAATTAATATCATGTTTCTACAAATTATCTGATAATGCTGCTGTCAGAAAACAATAATTATTCTTACTTTTTCAGATTTAATGACAAATTGTTTGAAACTCAAGAAAAGAACTGAATGTTTTTCTAAATAATGATTGATCCTGTTTTAATTTGTTGTCATTCTCTGCACATTCGCCCTGCTTCATAGTTCCATTTGGGTTTAGTATGGCGCACATCTAATCTGGGACAAATCCCGAGATTAAATCTGGACTAAACCAAGTCTACCTCAGGCCAACACTGTGCTCAAATGAGGATGAAATGAGGACAAGCATAAACTCACCCTGAGAGAATCATTTGCATTTATTTCACTGAATCAGCAAAATCAAAAAACTTCCCAAAACCTCCACATATTGCTTACCCTCTGTCAACAGGAAGTGTATTCGTGCATCTATAAATAGAGAGGATTAACATGCACAAAAGATGTCGGTTGATCCTGTTTGTGTGGTCACATGACGCCCCTGTCAGCGGGCCTTAATCACACTGTTACTCTGTGAGGGTGGCCCGGCCCGAGGGAGGACGTTCTGATGTTGTTAGCCGGGCCGGAATCATCTGGATAATGTGCTTACCCACAGTCCCTCTGGGCGAATGGAGAGCCACGGACCTGATTAGATTCCACCAAGATAAAGGCTTCACGGGAAGTCACATGTCTAGTTTATTACGAGGTGACTTTGAGAGGCCGGGCCCGTTACATCAAGATAATAAAGTGTGGATCTGGAACTGTGCTTAATCTTGATTTAGGAAGCGCTGATTTGTTTATATGGAAACAAAATGCAAGTGCTCCTGGTCCGTTACCCCTCGGCTCGGATCGCATTCCACAGCGACACATTAATAATCATATTTTCTGTGCGATCTGAGATCTTACAGAACGCCTGAATATTTGAATAATTGTTGGATCTGAAGACTTATGGTGTTTCGCTGCATATAATCAAAACATAAACACAGTCTGAAAGAAACTATTCTTTAGAAGGACATATCATTATAGCATGTGGATACCACTTTCTGGGGTTAATTCTACATTAAGATTCTTCAAATTTAGGCCAATTCTGTAAAAAATGTGTCATATTCTAATCCTATTTTTCTGTAATAGCAGGGCTCTCATATTCATTCACTGAAGGCAATTGGAATATCCTGGTCACCTTATATGTTTGGTTGTTGTTATAAAAGTTGGGTGGTGCAGTGGTTTAAGGCGCGTTATCACCTCCCCTTGTGGGTTTGCTTCCGGACTTTGACCAATTGTTGAATGTTTCTGTCCTCTCTCTCCTCATTTCATGCTACAGCTGTGTCAAATACAGCCCTGGGTCTTCTTAAAACTAAATTTGATTGAAAGTTAGACATTTTACTAAAACGTAGTGAACTTGATTATATTATAGAACATTTTACATAATTTCCCCCGTGTGTGACCATTGGTGACGTGTACCTCCTGGTTGGACATGTGCAGCAGATATAGTAGGCGACCCCCAAAATAACAACCAATGGCATTCGCGACCCCCAAACAGAGAAAGTAGGAAACCCCCCTCCATGTTTGATTGTTTGATTTTATTATCAAGCCTTGTTCAAGACAAAATAACAGTTTTAAAAAGTTCCCTCATATCCTTTGGGAACCCCCTGAAATCATTTTGCGACCACCATGGGGGTCCCGTCCTCTAAGTTGAGAACCACTGTATCACACATTAGTTAGTTTGTCGTACTATTAGCTGATAACAGTTTCATTTTGTTAGGTGATTGTTTAAACTGTCAGAAAAATGTCTTCCTTGGGCAAAAATGGTCCTGTCTTTTGGATGGAATATTTATTTATGACATAGAGAGCGGGATTCTGTTTTAGAACTGTTTAAGCTCTACTACATGCCATTTTAACTTTTATTTTTCAAATTTTCTTCACAAACTGACTGATGTAAAACTATGATAAACATTTACCAGAGGAACTTTCCCACCAAACTAAGTCTTAATTACAAAAAAACGTATGCACTTTATCGTTCCTATGGTTTACACAACATTGTTTCATGTTTTATATAAGCTAAAAACTGTGTGGAAAGCAGGTGTTATTTAAAACCTACAGCAGCACTATTGAAGTGACGTGGCTCTTTAACAGCCGAGTGGTGGAGAACAGAGAGGTGGCGGCTCACGGCTCACAGTAATCGTGTGTGACTAAGGAGAAAACACTTCTTTGCCTCAGCGATAGTTCCCTTAAAGCGACAACTATCTCTACCATGCATCCTTTAATTACTGAGAAAAGACTGTGCCTCTCCCTGACCTCGTCTGTCAGCATGTCTTAGATGATAGAGGCTCCATAAGGACACGGTTTGAAGGGTGCTGGGGGCAGAATGACACTTTCATTTTTACCCCTTTTTCCTCACACATCCAACTGCTCCCACCCCCTGCCGATCTCTGTCAGAAACACACGGCCGTTTCATTAGAATTATGGATCCTCCCCAACCGCTGGCGCTGGTGGAAAACTCAACCAGAGACAGATATATGGACCACAATCAAATTAGGTGACAAATGATTAGTTATAGGCACTCAGGCATTGATAATTTGCTCGTAGTGATGTAGCGTTATCATTACAGCAGAGATTGTGTCTTCGCCGAGCCCTCCAGGATTCCACTTCTCACAAATCTACCTTTCAAACTCCATCGCGGACAGACAAAAAACTCAATAACGGCGGCAAATTTCCTCCTCCAGCCCGCCAATGCAGCGCGAGCGCAGCCTGCGTTGTGTGGAATCATAGGGCTGTCATAGAGACGGATGATATGACTAACGCTCCTGGATGACTGTTCAATTCCCTTCTCAGTCAGATTTCATTAGTTCCGTGCTACACCTTCTGAATGTAATTTGTCTTCCATCAGCGACGCGACGACCGCCAGGAGTGTAATGAGCCTCAGAACAAGAATTTAGTCAGGTGCGTGTCACTGTCCGTCTGAGATCGCGCCAAACAGAGACAGTGATGTGAAAGTGATGTTAGCCTAATGTTAAACCATCCATCCATCTACCACTTGTTCCCTTTTGGGGTCGCGGGTGACTGGAGCCTATCCCAGTGACTTCGGGCCTTAGGCGGGGTGCACCCTGGACAGTGGCCAACTTGTCACAGGGCCAACACGGAGACATAGACATTACAGACAGTTCACTCTCACACTCGGGCCAATTTAGAGTAACCAATTTTGCCTAACACATGCATGTCTTTGGACGGTGGGAGGAGCCGGAGAGAACCCGCGATCTCCTTATTGGGAGGCAAGAGCGCTAACCGCCTTTGCCACCGTGCACCAGTGGAGATATTAAGGTTAAATATGTTGTGGCCACTCAAAATATTCTGAAATACTATATAGTGGGATATTTAGTGGCCCGGCAGTTTATGTATTATTCCACCGCGCTTTTGTTTACTTTCAACGTTGTTTTTGACAAATGCACAACATGGACGATTTTTTCAATGTGTGAGTGGGGTCGTCAACGCCATGGTGACCTGCAACTAGGCCTTATGTTTTTATGTCCTTTTCTCCATGGAGGTCCCTCATTTAATGCTGTAACATCTTCATAAGACACGCAGGTGGCAGATCCTCATTGTGCAGGTAAAGGTGGGAGATATATTGAAACATGTGTATCATCTATAGTTGATTAAAACTGAAATGAGATGTAAAGTGGAAGCTGAGACTGTTTGTGGTTAATTTGATGGTCCTTTCCCATCTTTGTGTGATAATTACAACCTCAACCAACACATTTACAGGCACATTTTTGTCATTCCTGATATATAAAATGTACGATATTAAAATGTATCGATGTCGTCCAGCGCAGTGTGCAGCTTTAAATAATAATCCTGGGTCATTCTATGTGACCTTGTGTATAAACCCAGGCCTTCCCTCATTTTGCTTGCTCTAAAACAACACCATTTACATCATGTTTCTGCAGATTATTTATCACCCAGAGGAAATGTTGTAAAAATGTTAATGAAAAATGCATTTGAGTGGGTTGTATTTGATCATTATTCCCCATTGAAGATACTTGCATTTGCAAACCCATGTAATATTATAATGTTAAGTGAAGTGGTGAAGTGGTCCCTGCCCTGTGTGGACGGTCCCTCTTCTGCCTGAAGAGTGGGTCCAGCTCGACTCAGACGGTCCCTCTTCTGCCTGAAGAGTGGGTCCAGCTCGACTCAGACGGTCCCTCTTCTGCCTGAAGAGTGGGTCCAGCTCGACTCAGACGGTCCCTCTTCTGCCTGAAGAGTGGGTCCAGCTCGACTCAGACGGTCCCTCTTCTGCCTGAAGAGTGGGTCCAGCTCGACTCAGACGGTCCCTCATCTGCCTGAAGAGTGGGTCCAGCTCGACTCAGACGGTCCCTCTTCTGCCTGAAGAGTGGGTCCAGCTCGCCTCCGACGGTCCCTCATCTGCCTGAAGAGTGGGTCCAGCTCGCCTCCGACGGTCCCTCTTCTGCCTGAAGAGTGGGTCCAGCTCGACTCAGACGGTCCCTCATCTGCCTGAAGAGTGGGTCCAGCTCGACTCAGACGGTCCCTCTTCTGCCTGAAGAGTGGGTCCAGCTCCAGTCTCCTTGTGTCCGTCTGTCCGTCTGTGAGAGTCGGATCTCTCCTTCACTGGAACTCCTCCAGGTTTCTACGCTTTTTTCCCAAAGAGGTTTTTTTGTAGTTTTTCCTGGCCGAGAAGGAGAGTCTAAGGACAGAGGACCCTGGGACATCGTCCCTCGCCACCACAGACATTGTCTGACTTCATCGCCACCACAGACATTGTCTGACTTCATCGCCACCACAGACATTGTTGATTCATTTCTCCCTGTGGCCCTCAGAGGCAACTGTTGTTGTGATTATGGGCCTTACAAAAATAAATTGATTTGATTTGATTTGATTATATTCTGTCATATGTACATGGAAACTAAACAGAAATAATATCTAAACAGCAAAGTAGAGCTGTGGTGTAAAACCGCTCCCACTAATGCATTACTGCGTTTTGACTATTATTGATTTAAGATTTCTGTCATGACCACACAATAGTCGTGTCTGATTGTGAAAACTCCCTTTGCTTTGTCACAATGCGCTCAGAATGCAGACACGCTCACACTCCTTTGGCTTTGGCCCTGATAATCCTCAGATATTTTCATTTGCACCTGGAGCTCAGCCAGTTCAGAGGATCACCAATGACAGCAGCACAGAGAGAGACAGAGAGGCACTATTGCAATATGCTTCAGTGCTACAAAATACACTGACATGTTATTTGTTCTATTGTATATAAATGTGATGGAGAAAACCTTTAAAACTTTTTATTAGGTTGCAAAAAGACATTCAACCACATGGCAGAGGTGCAAAACATACTGTGAAGAGTTCGCGCACATGTAGGTGGCTTAGAAACACAAATGCATCGTTTCATTATGTCGCTCTTCGTCTGTGCTCTTTTTAGGGCTTGAAAAGCTGACCAAATGTTCCCATTGTCCACAAGCAAAAGCACATATGGTGCTCACAAAAAGGCCATTCACCAGCGAGACAAAGCAATTTTTCTAATAGTTTTGATAACTCTTTAACAATATTGCAACCACCAATGAATAGAGCAGAAAAAAGCAACACATAGATCTCAGGAAGTAAATGGTTTGTCAGACACTGAAAAGACACTCCAAGAACAACATGACACAGAGTGACACAACAAATCATTTGATGTGCACCTTTAAAAACATTCAGCGCTGTCCAGTAACACATCTCGTCTCTTTAAAATGCACAATCGAATGGCTTTTGTATGTAAAAATAAATATATATTATACAAGTAAGTAATAAATGTGTGTTGTTTCTAGTTTCTGTCATATTTTAAAATCAATAAAAATACATTTACAATAATGTTGTGAGCTTCAGTTGTGGATTACTTACTGACTTTTTATAACAGAGAATAAAAGTACCTCATGGCAGCTTGTTCTACCCTTAAAGATGCACTATGTAACTTTTCTGAAAGCCACCTGATTGTCTCCTTTGCTTAGAATGTTCCACAACATGGCACATACCTTTTATTTAATGCCCCTACTATTGCAGATTCCAGGCAAGACGGCACGAGACAAGCATGAAAATTTGCATAGTGCAGCTTTAAGATAACTTCCAGATTATTACATCGGCTGAAGAAACGTAAAACTATAATAAAGTAAACCAAATCCCACCACAAAAGCATCACTCTTCCACCAAACGCAATGATGAGCCCAACAACCCTTTTCAGTCTCAATCTGCGCTGAACGGATGAAATTAAAATAGTTTCTGACATGGCAGCTGCTCAAGGGGCAGAGAGAGGCATTAAACATAGATTTTCCAGACTGAACCGTGGCCTTATAATCTCTCTAACCGCGTCACCGTAGCCCAACTCTTATGTAACGTCTATACTGCCAAGCTCCCATGCATTGTCATGTTTCCGTTGACTTCCATTTTCATCTTCATACATCATATCCCGGTCCCAGAATAATCAGGTCTAGTCCAGATTGAACTCCTTTCCCCGGGTGCGGCGTGCAGCTCCTTCAAACACGACCAAAGCTCACAGCGTGTAATAGCGGAGCATGTAACTCAGGAATAGTGATCCGCGGCACTTCAAAGCCCCTGCGCTCCAGCTCGTGCCTGAGATGCGATGAATACGGCACGGCGTTGTCAGTACAAAGAATGAAAGAGGCATTTTTTTCAAATAAGAATTCAATGAAAGCAAATCCGGTGAAGAGGAAATGATGGGTCACGGCGTACAGCGTACTCTGATGCAACTGCCCGTTTTCTTTAAAGACGATGCCTTTTTGGAGCATGTAAAAAGGAATCAAAATGTTGCACCCTTTTCAGTTTAGCAGCAGTAAACAGGAAAGTTGCCTTTGTTTTGCATTCTCATCTTCTTTGGTCTCGTAGGAGTCCCTTTAGGAGTCAAACGCCCGGTCTTCGCAGATCTCCAGCGGGGCTTTGCTGGCTCCCCCGAACACCTCCACGTTGGCGTCCACCCACGGCACCACGTTCCCGGGCATGTACGCCGAGCAGTTGGCCAGGCCCACAATGTCCACTGGCCGAAGCACGCGGTCCCACATGTTGAACTGGCTCAGCTCGCCCACGAACGCCTGCGTGGCATCGAAGCGGCCTCCGACGATGTCCTGCCGAGAAGACGGTGACAAAGAGAGAAATGTTTAGCTCATTCCTATTTATAATTCAAGCCGGACTGTTTTGACTCATACCGCACTGTACTCGATTACATGTAGGATCGTGTTTGACTTGTTCAATGTCGGATACGTCGAGGAAATTAAGAGTTGTGTTGGTGTTTCTTTACCTACTGTATAGTGCCATAAACACTACAGGCAAAATGATTGTTAGTTTGCTCTCTCGACAAAAAGGCTTCCATCTGGAAAATTTTCCAACCCACACCTAATCATGTTTTATTGTTCCATTTGCTAAACTTGCATCATTGAATTTATATCAGGAATTTGAACTTCCCTTTTCACACCAACCTTTACGCTCTTGTACTTAACAAGATTTTGACCAATCATACGGAAGGATTTGTTGATGAATATTCTAATTCTGATTTCGTTTTTAGTTTTAACTCCAACCCATGATCAGTCAAATCTTGTTTACTCAAATACTAAATAAGATATATACAATTCCCTGTCCATATGGAGTACGACGACTACAGTGGCTCTCAAACCTCACATCATTATAACAACAAGAAGACATCTGGCTTTCCGAGCGCCACCGGAGCCAAACCAGGTCCAAAACATGACAACGCATCATGATCGCAGTATTTTTTAACAAGGAATAATCCAAAAAAGTAATGCAATTTTACAAAAACTACATATTGGAACCTTAAACCATCTGAAGCAGCCCAACTGGAGTCCAGCCCACGAACGTATGAAGTGGTGGGAACTGGGATCGCACCTCAAACCTTCCACGAGCGAACACCTACAAACTAAGTTACAGCTGCCCATGTTCCTCGCCATACACCTATATCCTAACTCCTGCTTTCTTCACTTACATCTTTCCAAAAACGAAACTAAAAGTGCTTCGTGTCAGTATCTTCCGTGAGACTCTCTTATTAAACGCTGCAGGGGGCTGTTCATCACTTAATGTCAACCCTCACTCCTCTTACGCCCTCACGTTCAACACTTTCCACAACTTGTCCGTCTATTCCCCCCCCCTGAAAACAAAACCCACCTGTTCTCTCAATGTTTTCAAATTAAAATAGATCAGGTTCATTCCAATCAAACTACCTGACAACACCGACTATCAATTACTGCACCCAACTTTTTACCGGAGCGAAAATGAATCGTGACAGACTCATAAAACTCCAAAGCAGATGTGGTGCGAATTGATGGCGTACCTTAGGGCATATTTCACTGTACATTTAATAAGAATATACGGGGAGGCTGTCAGTGAGCTAAGTGCTAAAATGACCCGCTAAAGCAGCCCCCAAGGGTGTTCCGGTGCCATTCGGAGCTAGATGAATGAGGTAATAACGCAAACGGCAACTGTGGTGAAGACGCTCACCTGCTCTTGGCCCAGGATGATGACTCCTCCCGGTTTAATTGGGTGCCACGGGGCGAGATTGTCCCCGGTGCCCAGGCGCTCCCCGTCCTGGTACGCCTCCCAGAAGCCGTCCCGGGTCGTCCACGTGATGCAGATGTGGTGCCAGCGGCCGTCGCTCACAGAGAGGGGCAGCTGGGCCACCTGGGGAGGAGCACAGGTGAGATCAGGACAAAGGGCGACGGGGCCAAGGGTGTTTGTCGAGGCAAGTGTAACGCCACAGAAGGGAAATAGTCATCAAAGCGGATTTTTATCGAGCGGACGGGGAAGAAGTCTGGGCTTTTCTCTGACTGGATCCAACAGCAGTTTGATTTCTCGGCTCGTTTCGCTGTTGTGATGCTTTTACCAATCAGATTCAAATATTCGTCATGACATAAGCCTTTTTCCCGACTGCTTTCTGCAAGAGCCTGTCCAGATTAATGTGTAGAACTCAAGGTCAAAGGGCTCATTTATAAAACAGTATGTGGAACTCTGTCTTAAAGAGTATGTGAGGACAAAACCCAAACTTAGCGTAGAAAAACATTAAAATTGATAAAACCTTCTGTTTGCACCCTGGCAGCTCATTTCCTCCTTGCCACACCTGGAGCAGAAACCTTCGCCTCACGCCCTCCACTCCTCCATTTCACCATTTAAGGACAATGCAAAGTAAATTATGAATGAGATTTACCCAAACATGAGCCGATAATGAGCAGGTTTGATTGACACGGAGACCAAGAGGAAGGGACAGAGTCGCGCGAGCAATTGGCAGGTCCACCGCAGTGTGTTTGCGTGTGTGAATAACGCCTCTGTTATGCTATGTGCCCGTTCTCATTCAATTTAAATTATGCAGCGATCGTGTGACAGCAGAGAGAGCCAAACGTGATCAAAGCAGACTCTGGGTCTGAAATGCACGTGTGAATAGTGGTTGTAACTGAGCCTTTTCTAGGAACTATTTGTTTTTCTATTACTTTGCTAGGTGGAATAGAACCTTTGGTAAATATTTATCATAGTTTTGTATCTGTCAAGTTGCAAAATGACAGGAGCTGAGTTAACAGAATCTGAATAAAAAAATATATGGAAACAATTTACATGCAACGAACACATTTTAGTTTAGACAGTGTAAACAATCAGCTATTGTTTTCAGGTATTATTATAAGGCATGTTAAAATGGTCTGCAAGTAAGCTGACGTTTATTAGCATAGCAATAATGTGTAAACTAGCATTAGCATTAGAAGTGGTGCAGATTTGCTTCTCTCCACAGAACAAACGAAACACGCTGCAGATCTGGATTGAACATGTGCTCCGTGACAAAACTCTAACTTGTCTGTGTGTCTCGACTGATGGGTTTTAAGTCTACATTTAACCATGTGCTGTCAGCGCTGCTCCTGCTTCGCTCAGACTGTCCTCACCTATAACGACATCATTGGTCTTTTTGTTAGATCCCAAAATAAACCTGAGAAGTTTGACGCTAGCTCTTTAGGGTTATTATCAGAAAATATGTACAGTTTTTGACATCTCTATTGACTTGAGTGTAGTTTAGACTACATCTGCAGAGGGGCTGTTATGGCACACGACAAACAACTCACAAAATGATGTTGGTTTGATTTGCAGGACTTCGTCTATTTTCTGTGATTAATTTACTTTTATATACTTCGATATACGTAGCTTTTCTTTTGCTAACCCTGCAAAAAACAATTCTACCTACATAGGTACTTCAGTAGATTGTCTCAAAGTAAATTGATATTACACACTCTCAGTCAAATGAAGGAACTCCGCTCTAATTGAGGCGTCTTAGCGACATGTACGGCAATTAGGCTGTTGCGGGCTTCAAAGCGACAGGCCTCTTGTTTGTGAAGGCTCCAGCTGAGCCCGTGGACCGCATGTCAAATTCAGATTACCCAGGTGACATCAACGCATCCTTCAAAGCACTTTGGCCTCGCTCACTAGCTCTTTGTGCTTTGTTCACGTATCAGAGAAAAAACAGGCAGTTATTTTACTAACCTGGAGGCAATGACATCACAGTCCACTGAGAATACACTCGTGCTATACGTAATCATTTGCATTTATTTATTTATCTTTATTAATGTTGCACTGTAAAGGAAAGTGTCAAGTGAATGTTTGACTAACGAACAAAGTATTGGTAACTTTGAATGTCGTTAAAAGGCCGTGCAATTTAAGTACTGATAATAAACACTAACGTTTTGGAGAAGGACGTTTTGCTGAAGAAAATACGTGCAGTTTTGGGGTTTTTAGTCAATTGCGTTCTTGTCCAATCTTCCCAACAGTATACAGTAAAGAGTGTGATAATACAATGCCGTATCCACAAGGCAACTACATACCACATGACTCGCTCATTATTCAAATGAGAATGACTGATCTCATTTTCACCAAGACACACTTTTACACTCACTATGCAGATAAAGTTGTGCTTATTTAAAGGCTTTTCGATTTACCATGAGACAAAATACACTGGAAACAGCATCACAAGCCGTACTATTTGTGCCATTTATCATGGTTTAAGATAGCCTAGGCCATGATAAATAATACAAAGAGGTACAACTTCAACAAAGGCAGCGTGTGTGTGCCTTGTTACGTCATAAGCCTTTCTTTTTATATTGTGTTGTAACTAAAACATGCCTCGAGTTGTGTTTTGTCCCATTTACTCGTTTCAGTAATCCAACATTGACTCCATCTCTCACTTCAGAGCTGAAAACACTTGCCCAAATTTACTATGCCGGCATGTTATAGTTAATGATGGTCCTATGTGTTTTTAAAGGGGACATATTACGCAAAATCAACTTCAATCAATCATTAGTTTACTCAAAGTTGTATTTTGATTCCTGCATGTTTGAGTGATCCTGTAATGTCCTGCAGCTGAGGCTCGAGTCCTGCAAAAAATCCAATTTCAACCACCCCCTATCCCCAGCCACATCTTTGTACTTTGTTGTGATTATTTGAAAAATTTAGACTCGGAACAACGACTTCCATAAAATCAGTTGAAGGCCAGATTGAAAAGATGCATATTTAGCAGAGATTTAAACTGGTTGATGGATGTGGATTTTATATGGAGTCGGAGGCTATTTGTTGTCTAGTGTTTAGGTGACACAACAGAAAGTCCTTTTGTTTTAAGATGAAACGACGGGACTGATAATAGGCACTGGGAAGAGGACCCGAGGGAACGAGGAGCAGAGTATGGTCTTAACAAATCAGCAATGTAATAAGGTGCAGAGCCATTGAGTATTTAAGAGCAAATAATAAGATTTTCAAATCAATGCTAAATTTAATCGGGAGCCAGTGGAGCTTGATTAAGATTGGAGTTATGTGTTCATACTTTTTTGTGCCTGTTCAAAATTTGGCTGCAGTCTCATGGGCGAACTGTAATTTGGAAATAGCTGTTGGAGGAAGTCTGTGTAGAAGGAGTGGCACTGCGGTAATCAATTCTGCTTGTTATGAGAGAGTAGATCATTATTGCAAGATTTTTATAAGAAAGAATTGGCTTTAATTTAGCAATGGACCTGAGATGAAAGAAGCTAATTTTGACAACATTACAATTTATTTTTCAAACTTTAAAGCAGAGTTAATGTCAAATATGTCCAATATTTCAAATGGCGAAACAGAACAACTTAACAGAAAATGTCTGGCCACATAAAAGGGAATAGAACCATTTCAGGGCGAGGTCGCAGTGCCTTATCTCTGTGCTGGAGTTATAGGATCTGATGGACCCGGGGTCTACAGTGAGGAGGACGTCATCAATGACTTTCTACAGCGCAGATTCCATACCGTGGAAAACCTGACGGATATTTGTCGAAGATATTGAAGTCAGTGATGAAAGCTGTCAGTCATAAAACAAAAATGTTTCTAAAAGCTTCGAGATGAAAGGCAGGGAGGAAATAAGCCGGCAATTTGATTCTTGGTTCTTCAGCGTCCAAGGCAGGTTTTTTAATCAGTGGTTGGACGATCGAGTGTTTGAAGTAGGCAGGGATTTCTCCATTTGATGAGGTGGAGTTCATAATGCATGTGACAGATGGGCAGGGCGCAGGGAAGACTCCTTTGAATAGTTGCGCAGGTTGAGTTTCACTAAAGCTGCTTGTTGTTTTAAAGCTACAACCTTAGCCACAAACGAAGGCGGAGCTTATCCGTTTTTGAAAAAGAAGTTGATGTGTCAATATGATCAAGCCATTTCAGCTCAATATTGCCTTTTCTTGCCCGAGGACACAACGGCAGTGTTCACCTGAGGGAGCTGGAACCACAGTGGATCCGAGCGCTCAACAACGAGATTTGAACCGCTGAACTTTGAATGTGAAGACACCCATGTACTGCTAGTCTAAGTGTCGCTGGCACAGGGGTTCTCAGCCTGTTTTCTCTTGCCAGGACCGGTACTAAACATTTTGCTTTCTGTCGGGGACTGAGGGTAATTTCAGGGGCTAAAAAATCGGCATATGCACAGGACCTTAAGTGCACACAAGTCACACCAGATGCCCTTCCAAGCACCGTCTTTCCTTTTTGAGGCTTTGTAAATGCTCGTTTGCTTGTTATGGAATGGTTCTTGAAGCTTACCACAAATTGTTAAGATGAAAGACAAACAAAATAAAGGCAGCAGCAGCATGGTCATGGGCAGTAATGTTTCAAATGTGTGAATGTCAGGCTTGTGGTATAGAAATATGTTTCGAAAATAGAATACAAACTTAACCCAGCAAACAAAATCAATGCAGTCTTCTATTGTTGAAAAATAAAGCATAGTGCCAGCCAAAGCCAGACACTGGTGCACTTTTAATCATGTTGAGGCTCCTTTCATCCCACTCAGTGTTGATCCAAATGAAGCGCATAAACAATCTGCCCCCTTGGACCCTGTTACCACTGCCAACAAGTTCAATACATATTCACCTATCCCAGCCTCCTGGTCAGCAGCGCTCGCATTATAACTTCCTTCTTATATGGCATCTTCTGATCTTCTTCTTCCCCCTCTCTTCAGCTCGATCACCTCAAAGGCTTTGCCCTTTCTGCTTTCCTCTCTTCACTCTCTCTGCTCTTTTCCTGCCGCCATCTTTCTCTAATCTGTCTGACTTGCTCACATGTATAATGCATGTATGGGGAGCTGTGAAATGTGCCAATAAAGCTCAGTGTAAATACGGTGCTGGGGAAACAGGCCATAACCTTTGAAGACTCAACCAAACAAAGTTTGAGTAAAGCTTTGTACGTCTCTTAATTTGCATCTCTGTTGACAGACAAGGGCCGGATTACAAGACAAAGAGAAAGAATAAAGAAGCTAATATCTCACAAAATATCTAAACCTGTGGATGAAGATATTAACTACTCTCAAAACAGAACATCAAAGTCCTACCAAACTACTTCAATGTGACAAATGCTCTTGCAGCTCTTAAGTATTGTGTTGAGTCACCTATACAGCCCTACACGTCTAGTCAAACCAATTAAAGATTGTCTCCACACTAAGCAGAAATGTTCTGATGATGAATGACTTTTCTCCGTTATGTGGATAAATGTTGAATGTGGGTCAATGATATGAAATCTTAATAAGGAGCAGAATTATTTATTCAGTGCTGATAGCCCTTAAATTTGTACTAGACGGTGAGTACTCATTGCATGTATGGTACATATTGACATGCAGCAGTGTGCTGCTGTGTGCTACATTTCACCAATACCATACACTATTCATGTGCTGCTGGAAGCTCATCGGCATCTGTGTCCTACATTTGCAGAAATCATTACATTGTCTAGGCTTATATAACCGAATGCCGCGATAATAACTGCTTTAACGGCACAATAGAGATGTTATCGTGAGATGGACAGTAATTATTTGATAGGTTGGACACAGCAGCATTGAGATAAAATAGGATTTACAAGCTGCTCAGTTTAAACTCATCAAAACACATTCACGTAGGCATAGGGGTGAAAAGTGTCTTGCCGAATTACACAAATGAAAGTACACAGACATTGATCTCTTAGCCATTACATAACAGACTCCCAGTGCCACTCTCAACACTAATGATATTCAGATCACCTACCTTATCGTTCACAAGAAGTTCTATAGGGTTATTGCCCCACTCTATGAGGACTATCTCATTCGCCTGTCCCGGGACGCCATAAGAAAAGGGGGTTCCAATACCAGGACTGGCGCTGGACTTGAGCCACATGCAGACAGTGAAGGCATACATTTCTGGAAGGCTCTTCTTAATCTGTCCATATAAATAATTAGTGCGAAGAGGCAGGGACACCTTGAAATCCTCGGGTGACTTGAAGGCATTGTTATCTGTTGATATACAATAAAGGCCAAAGGTTAGCTGTATGCACAGATAAACCCATTGGTCCAAAAAGTACATTCATGTTGCATAGTTTGTAACGGGTGCTTCTCGTGATCTTTAACTTTTGCAAGTTGCTCCAGTGTCTCTCTTGTTTATTTCAAATCCCATTTCCAGTGTTTGAAAGCATGTATTTCTCTTGGTCTGCTCACATGCATCTGGAGCTGCGGAGCAGCTGGGGAAAATAGCAGACTTCCAGCTGACAGATCACATCCACAAAGTCCAAATTCATTGTGAAGAGTACATTAGCATGTTTCTGACACAAATGTTGATCGTAATGGAACGCAATAAGGCCCGGAGAAATTATATTTTTCCAGAATCTCTATTCAATAAAAGCTTTACGTCCTTTGGGATTTCTTATGCTATTATTCACGTCACTCAAACAGAGGTTTAGCATTTGTTTTTTCTTCTCAAGAACTGTGGTGGCTTTTCAGTATTTTCTGACCACTAACTCTAGCTCTTGTTGTGTTTCTGGTTGATTGCTATTCTCCAAAGTCAGTCATTTCAGTTGTTCTGGTCGATTCTGCTGTCACATGCCTCAGCTGTGTTATGTGACAGGCCATGGCCGTGATCTGAGCTGCTTTGTCTCTTTTTTCACCTTTTATTTTTTTGTGCAATGTTTTAACGTGTGTGTTTAGCCATTGCATTTGGTGTGGTGGGCTTTATAGCGAAAGTGTGAATGGGGAACTGTGAATAAATTGTACTGAAACAATAGTTTACCTGGTCAAATTATACTTAAAGGAAGGAGGAATATTACTAAAATGTTACTGACTTTAATTTGTAATTATGAATCTAAATGCAAGTGGCAGTAATTAACTTGTGTCCTTTAGCTTAACCCATTGAGTGACGTTAATCACTTGCAATGTCACACAGACTTACTTTTCTCCAGTTCCGTGATGCGTTCCATGAGTGTGTTGAGTGCGTTCTCGGTGCGTTGGCGATGGGCAGCGGTCTCATTGTACAGCTGGCTCTTCTCCTCCTCCAGCTCGGCCACTTTGCGCAGCAGCTGTGTCTCCAAAGCACCCAGGCGCTGTCGGAGCACGTCCCGCAGTTCAGGGGGCAGAGGGGCCAGGGCAGACGACACGCTATTGGTCAGGGACATGCTGGATGAGGAGTTGGGCAGGCGAAGACTCTGCTGCTGTAGGGTAAAAGACAGGTATGCATGTAAATATGCAAATTTGTATATATATGTATGTATATGTATGTATATATATGTATATATATGTATGTATATATATATGTATATATATATATATATATATATATATATATGGTCATGGGAGCTTGAGGGTTCTGCGCAGTATCTTTGCTGTTCCCTGCACTACACTTTTCTGGACCGAGATGTTTGATGTTTTTCCTGGGATCTGCTCAAGTCATTCCTCCAGTTTGGGGGTCACTCCAAGGTATCGGTGGTGCTCCAATCACTATGGGCACCACCGATACCTTCACCCTCCAGGCCTTCTCCAGCTCCTCTCTGAGGCCTTGGTATTTCTCTTGTTTTTCATGTTCCTTTTTCCAGATGTTTCCATCCCACGGTACTGCAATGTCCACCACCACGGCTTTCCTCTGCACCTTGTCGACCACCACTATGTCCGGTTGGTTCGCCATTACCATTCGGTCTGTCTGTATCTGGAAGTCCCAGAGGACCTTAGCTCGGTCGTTCTCCACCACCTTTGGAGGTGTTTCCCACTTTGTCCTTGGGGTCTCCAGCCCGTACTCTGCACAGATGTTTCTCTACACTATGCCAGCCACCTGGTTGTGGCGCTCCATGTATGCTGTCCCTGCTAGCATCTTGCACCCTGCAGTTATGTGTGGGATGGTCTCAGGGGCCCCTTTGCACAGCCTACACCTTGGGTCTTGTCTGGTGTGGTAGATCTGGGCCTCTATTGATCTGGCGTTCAGGGCCTGCTCATGTGCTGACATGATCAGGGCCTCTGTGCTGTCCTTCAGATTCTTTGCACATTCAACTTCTAATTTTTTATTGTTAATATGTATCCATATCCATGTAAAAACTATATTTTGAAAGGTTAAATATTTTTGGAATTACACAATGAACATTTTAGCTCTTTCCGTGCAGCAAAAAACTGTTTTTGACATGGCATCATTAAATAAACCTAAAGTGATCAATGGGTTTCAGAATGATGAAAAATTAACAATCTAAAACAAAATATCCTTTACTTTATGGTGAAAAAGTCTCAAAAACAAAACATTTTATTAAATATTTCATGTGTCCAAACGCTTGCAGGAAATTACACATGCAAAATAATGTGGTGTGATTAAGGCCTTCGGGTGAGAGGAAATTGAACTCTAACACTTGGCTAAAGCCCATGGCCTGGATTGCTGGCAAAATGTCCAACAAAGTGAAAGTGAAGAAGTAGACTTACTGATAACACTTCAAATCAAAATGTATGTCAAATGTATAGAGCTTCAATTAAAAGAAAGATACAAATGCACTTCATTTCACTAAAGTTACTGTATATTTGCAGAAACAGAGGAAAGATAATCCCAAGCCTAGTAGCTCATCCCTTTTATGAGCACAGTTTTTAAAAGAGCTATCCAGACGAAGACTGTGTTCTGCAGAAGACAGTGATTGGTGAAAGTCCAAACCCCCCATGGCTGGGTCAGGTAATCAAAGCCATAGTAGGTGCCATGTGACATCATGGTTCACAATAGGGCTGGATGTGTGTGAATATGTGAGGATGATGGACGGACAGAGCAGTCAAATACACTTCCATGGGCTTTAGGCATTCAGTCGAGATCTTTCCAGCATTTGTGCAAAGAATCACTGATTTTGGACGGTGAGAATACCCAATCTTATTTAGTGATGTCTCTATTATTCCCCTCTTTTACAATTGATCACACTTCCAGATTCATTAAACCTCTTTCTCTTTCTTTTTTGTGATTTAAAATTAAGATTATTTGACTTGATGAGATTAGACAGATGTCATTTTAGTCAACCGTAATCACAGGCTATTTAGTTCATGTCTAATGGGTTTCAGCTTCCTGTTTATAGATATTTGAGTTTTTTTTCTCGTTCAAAAGACAACGTTTCGTATGTGAAATGCCAGTGCAACTGTGCTAGATTTTCATCACACTAAAACCCATGGCTCGCCTGCAGAAATCCATTGTCAAATTGAGCCCACATTTGTAATGATGGCCTTGGAACAACTTCAAAAATGTTAATACTGTCTCATCAAGTTTACATAACATTCTGAGACCACAGCCCAGTTCCCAGTGTGTGAGGTCCAGATGGTTCTGATTAGTGCGCGAGAGAAAGGTCCTGCAGGAATACTATCAGCAACTGCAGCTTTTGTAATCATCATTATGTTAAGCGTATGTAGATCAATAGCAAAACGAATAAAGTGCAATATACAGTAATATACATCCGTGTGAGCTGCAGGTTTACAATAAGGCAATGCCTGATTTGATCTGGGTATTACAGTCTCTAATCAGGGCAAAACGCTCTTAGATAAAAGATATAGAGCAGCAATGCAGCAAATCAAAATAACCTTGTGTTGACACAAAAAACAACAGTGTTGTCTATGCGTGTGCAGGTCAGATGATGAAAAATGTACTCCGCTCAGACTATGACATTGGAGATAAAGCTGCTGTTGTGACCTCAATTCATGTAAATATAATCTTTGTGGAATTAACATGCTTGTCAAATCGGCTGCAGGAGACCAAAAGAGATGGATTAGGAGATACACATAATTTTATTTACAGTTTAATTAATTTAGGTTAGATTTATGAATGCCTTGTATCAGCTGCAAAGAATTAGTCACATAACTGCAGATAAAACGTATGCAGATCCTCACACATACACACACAAACAGAGACTCATATATTATTCATGAGTTCCTTAGTAAATCTCCACAGCGCACGCTATCACTCCTATCGCCCCTGACTATAAATGTGCTAATTAATGACTAATGATATCATCTTTTCCTTCTGTGATCGGTCCTTTAAGTGACCCTTTGATCTCACACCTAACCAACTGATTCACGCATCTTTAGCACGAACCTGCTGCGCTGGCTCTGTCTGCTGTTTGGAAGCGCAGTGCCGTGGGAGCGCGGGGCAAAGTCCACTCCATCTTTGGACAATATTTGGGAATAAAGATAAGATTTGCTCAACTAGAATTATATATATTTTCTTTTTCCTCCCGCAATTTGTTACTGGGCAGTTCATTCTGAGCGCCTCGTTTTCAATTATTTGCCTACTTTTCGCCATAAATAACAAAAGTCATGCAATAGCCTAATAGCGGGTCCGTGTTTGTATCACAAGTGTATTTCATAAGCTTTCATATAATAAATTATACATGTATTTGATAGCAATGTTGCACTTGATTTTCTCACGTGTGCGCGCGCTCGTTGTTCCGTACCTCCAGGCTCTCCAGCCGACCTTTTAGGCTCTGCATGGTCTTGCCCAGCTGGTCTATGGTGTCGCCGGGGTCCCGGGGCAGGTCTCCCATCGTGTTCTTGCCGTAGTTCTTGCGTCTGGAGCCCTGACCCCGGGGTTTGCCCTGAGAGTCGTCTGAAGATGCCTCGCAGCGCGCCAATTTGGAGTTGAGCTCTTTTATAGTGCCCTGCTGGCTCACAATCGTCTCCTTCTGCTGCAGGATCGTCTCACGGAGCTGGATGATCGTGTTCCGAAGCTCTTCCTCAACGGAGCTGCTCAGGATGCGGTTCCCAATCTGACCGTACTCACAACCCGGTTCCGCGCCAGGAGGAAGGGCATTGCACACGAAACGACTACCTGTGGCATCTTGAGTCCGCACCAATTGTCCACTCACCAAGTACAAAAGCCCAAAGAGTATAAGCATCCCGACGAGGCGCACCACGTCTGTAAAACTCTGAATGAGTGGCTTCGAGTTTCTCCTGAGCCCCTTAAAAAGTAATCAGTTGAAACAATTTGATCTTGTTTTAAGCGTCTCTACGACTGTAAGCAACCCAAAGCGCAAAAAAACGGCAAATTATACGACTTATTTGTTAAGTGCCACCTCCACCAATCACGCACAAAATAACTCGCTTGTTATCCTTGAACAATAAAACTAAAGTTTACTTTCCAAAGAAAAGCTACAAAGCACCATAAAAAATAATCAAATCTCCATTTTGTCGAGAGTTGTCCCGTGAAGCGCAGCCTCTGCACGCGGCTGGTTTGCCAGTGAGTGGTGCTGAAAAGACAGCGACGCTGCTCCGCCAGATTATTATACCGAGATGCGCACTGACGCTTCCGCGCTCGTACGCACTCTGCACGTGCGTCATTAGTGAACCACAATGTGTCTAAGTCGTGTAATGTTCGATTATAAGGGACTGTATCGGGCTGTAAAGCAATAAAGCATAAGGGTGCTTTGGAAACTGCTTTCAATGTTCCTGCGTAAAAGCATGTCACTGTCTACCCGTAATATTGAAGAGCTTGTAAATATGATCATTGATTAATAAAATATATTGTGGAAATGAAATAAGGGGTCCAGTCAGAGTTTGTCTGCACCAATCGGAATCCATTCAACAACCATTTTTACATGATAAAATACAGTTGCAATTTAGACATTCACACAAAAACGTTTATTATGAATCATTCTTCACTCCTGTGCATGGTGACTTTAGTTTATTCAAGATCTTATTCATGGGTTTCAGCTTATGCTGTAGGCCCTATAACATTTTGAGATATTAATTTCCATTCATAAGATATCATATTCAGTTTTAAATTGTTTACTCATGATATCAATCACTTAGCAACTTTGTCCTGTAAGATTTGAGGGACTCCATGGGTTTTTTCCTATACCCGTTAGCATTAGCCAGCAAAAATGCTGTTATGAATAATCAGTTGGTACCAAGTTGGTCGAGCACATTTAAGTGAGGGCAAAGCCTAGTTAAAAGTAATTGTTGAGTGCATAAGCACTTTGGTATTTTATTCTAGATAATAATCATCGTGAAAAACTTGAACCTGAGCTAAAGGCTGACTTAATCTGATTGATCTGTGTGCTTCTTTTAAGCATCTTGAACATCCACTTTTAATTGTTACTTGTGATGAGACCAGATGAATATCATGACATTGTATATACTGTAATATGAGGATTGGCTCCACCATTCATAAAGGAATCGCTGGCAAAGATGTGTCTGAGTTACGGGTAGAGAGAATTTCAGGTCTATGAATGTATATGGATAGGATGAGGTCTTCTTCCTTGAATTTTCACAGGAGCCTGTCTAACCTGTCATACTTTCAGAGAACTCGGTGAGCTTTTAAGAATAGGGTCCTTTTCAGGGGAAAATCCATTGAATAAGGAACACTATATTTCACAGCAGCAGATGTACTGCTGGAACAAGCCCTTGTGATTTGTCTTTCACTATCTACAGCATATACAATATGTAGATTAGCGTGTCCAGAACCCAGCCTTACACAAACACAGCAGATATTGTTTGGCTTTACAGAATCAGAATTGCTTATTTATTTATTTATTTGTTTATTTATTTATTTATCTATCCGTCTGTCTGTCCATCTATCTATCTAACTATCTATCTTTCTATCTTTCTATATTTATTTCATGTTTCTGTAAAAAAAAAAGAAATAAGAGTGAAATAAGAAAACTTCAAAGACATGTCGGCTCAGTCAGGATTATGAAGCAAGATTTCCCACCACATCAATCAGTATTTTCTGTTTAAATATAAAGTGAGAAGAGGCAAGAAGCGGATGGCATTAAGTTGCAGAGAAAAACAACAAAACTCAAGCAATGCAATTATTATATTAAAAGTGACTGCATGCTAAAATGTTATTATTAATAGGCCAATGATGTATTGAGATTTTGTCACAGTGAGGCTGGATTATAATTAACAATAGCAAAACAATAAAAGCGGCTTACTGTCAAATAAAACTATTTTCACAAAAAAATTATGTTGACTGAAGTAATTCATAAAAAATAAATAGTAATAATACCAATACTGTGAAGAGAAAAATAGCAACATTGATAGCGCTAGACACACACATTATGCAGGGAATATCACAGCATTCTGAAATGTGTACAACTAAATATTGCTAAATATTTAGCCTGTATCTGACATCTAAAAGAAGAAAATGATAATAAGTAAACTGTTGTAGAAAACCAGATATGCAACCAAAGACTGCAGCAGACCCACATTTACCACTGGTACAAACTTCATCACACATTTCTGAACTGATTACCTTTCTCGCCTCAAATGTTAAAAATATGTTTTTCTGTCTGTGTGTTGAGGAAATTAATTATTCTGCAGCAGTTGAATTGTCGTAAATATCAAACCGCTGCTTGCAAACAAGCTCTGCAGAGTCAGAGCAACAACCGAGAAACTACTTCCAGTTTTAATTTTGCTGTATAAATTCAATTTGGGCAAAACATATTTTATAAATTGTGCTGCTCAGTCAGAATGTTGAGGAGTATTTTTACATGAAAAAATGTTGGTGCATAACCGGTATTGCATAACATAAATCTGATTCTTCTGATTCTTCCTCACCATCACTCCGTACCTGTTCATGGGCTTTTAGAGCCCAATGTCCTCCTGTATTAACGCACAGTCAGCGAACACTGCAGGATTAGTCATTTCTAGAGCCGAGAGTGACTGCAGGAGCACACCTGGACAGGTCCAGGTGTCGGTGCAGCCAGATTTAACGTTCAATCCTTACTTATCCCGCCGCAGTGAGGAGATGACAACCCTCACTTCAAAGTTGATGGGATTGAGCTATTTCGCTTTCATGTTGCAACTGGTACGAGCTGAGGCTGAAGCAACTTTTAGCCCTGTTTTTTTCTGCCCGCTCTTGGCAATGGTTAGGAAGTCAGAAGGGATAGAAATCTTATCCCTACTTCCTTTTCCCATCTTAATCATTTCATTTTAGAAGTGAGTTTGACTTTCATTTTTGATCTAACGCACAGGTATCAGTTTAATCCTCAGGCATGAAAATACTAGCAATATAGAAGCAAACCTCTTTTAGGGATTACATGAGTTTGAATTATTTTAGCCTGTTATATTTATGTTAGAGGCTCTATTGTTTAAACATATTTAAAAATACACTTTGTGCCAGCCCATAGCTCGGAAAATGGAAGGAAATGTATATATATATATATATATATATATATATATATATATATATATATATATATATATATATATATATATATATATATATATATATATATATATATATATATATATATATATATCCATTTCCTATATCTTCTTATATATATATATATATATATATATATATATATATGAAGATTTACTCTTGATTTTATTCAAATCTATTTTACTTCTTCTTTGGGTTATAGCAAACTGCTTTTATGCATACAATTGTCCAAACAAAACTGAGGATAGTTGGCTTATTTTATTTTTTATTAACCTTTATTTAACCAGGTAAGAATCCATTGAGATTGAGACCTCTTTTTTAAAGAACCGAGCACAAAATCTAAACGTGACAAAGTCTGTTGTGTTTATGATGGTAAATAAAACTGTAGATGTAAAATAAGACATTCAAACACATTCATTTCATAACTGAGGGATACGTTCTATTTTATGAAAAATCTTACATGTTGGACCTTTAAATGTGCACTTTTGTGACTGCCATCCAGAAGTCATTTTCAATCTGAAGGCACTGGTTCGAGCAGCTGATCTGAGATTAGTCCTGCACCAAGGAGGGGCTTATAGCCTGAGACTGTACCGTCTATTTTATCTGATGACCCAGTTTGGAATTTAAAAAACATATACAGTTGGAATTATGACTTATGAAATTCTGACCTTAAATATTTTTAAGGTGAAAATCCATGACATTCTGGCAAAAGCAGCATCTGTAATTCACTGTAAATTGGTATTTTCTTTCCTTCCAAGTGGCTGTGGAGAGACGAGCCCACTCACACTATTATGTTTGCAATAATAATATTGCAAAAGTTCTAGCAAACTTGTATTTTCTTTGCAATAAAACATCAACTTCAATTGATTCAAGATTGATCTGTTTAAAGCCATACTGTGAAACATTTCTTGTAAAGCCTTAACAAAAGTCAGCGCCCCTTTGAGCTATACACCGCCTTTAAAAAACAATTTACTGCTGAGTTTAATAAAAGAGTTCCTTTGTTCTTTGTTCTGCCTTGAAGTCCACGTACATCATTACTTTAACAGAATGGTTCTAAGGTCTTACTTTTGTGGTGGTGGGTTTGCTGTCTGGTTGTCTCCAGGCAGATGTGGAATGTTTTAAAGTATTTTATCATGGAGACACGCAGGGTACAAAAGTATGCCACCTCACATTCACAGGTGCATATCTTTTCAAGGATGTTCGAGCAATAAAACCACCTGTGATAAAAGAAATACAAGAAAGATTATAATGCCATGCATTCCAGGCAAAGCAATAACATCTCCATAGAGACAAACATGTGGCGGGCCCCCCATCAGAAAAGTTGCATATAGTGCACCGTTGGGTCCCTGACTAATTGATGCAAATGTCCATGATTGCAGTTTAAATGTCACGTCTGATGCAAAAAGCCATCTTGAGTTACTTAAATATTTCTACATCAAAATCTGTCTTCTGGCATCAGGGTGAATTTGCAGCATAAATGAGGTGCCCTCCTACTGCTAATTGACTGACTCATTTCATAACGTGTGAATGGAAGTCAGGTCATCAGATTAACAACATTTCTGCTCCCAGGGCTGACTAATTCGGATGAACAAACAGAGCCCTGGACCAGAGCCAGTTCTCCCAGCCCTCTGCGCTCCTGTGTACATTCTAGTCCAGAGATTACAATAGATATTTAAAGTCTACATTCAACAACAGTTTATTTAATCAGTCTCATTGTGGTGCGTGTCATTTTGTCAAGTTGTGCTGCCACTCACTCAGTGTTGTAGAACCTCCACAAAGAGTTATGAAGCTTTGAAGATCGAACTGTTCAGTCTTTTTGCCCTTCTTCCCGTGTCAGTGTCAGTCAGTCAAACCCTGATTTTTCCTCTTAAATCCTTCATTTAAATACATCTGCTATCTTCTTGTTTCACCCATTTCCCGCCCTTAGTAGCAGAACCAAACGCCTCCTCAGCTTCTCCAACATCTAGGACGTGCTTTATCATTTTATGAGTAACAATGGAGCTTTTGCAGTTGTCGTCACACTTGATTCCGTGCATGACCCCGCGGCGCTACTTCTGTGTGACTAGCTTGTCCAAGACCCCCCTCAGTTCTGTCCTTGTCATTACTTAATAGCATTTTATACATTGGAAAAAAAAGTCTTTGACCCTTTTTAAAGAAAAGTAAGAAAAGAAAACCAATCTTCTTTTTTTACTCTCCTGTCATAACTGCTGCTTTTTTGAGCCACAGACTACTGTGAACGTGAAGGACGTTTCAAGAATGAAAGGAACAATTCACATTCTATTTGACAAAAGACATCCGTAATTACATGGACGTCTGCAAAAGTGGAGTGGTAATGAAGCGGTTCTGAGGTAGTGCATTGTTTGTGTTGTAGTTAGACGTGATGTTGGTTAGAAGAAAAAAATACTCTATTAATTCCGTGTCGTACTTCATCATCAAAACAAGTAGAGTCGTGACTGAACTCGACGAGCTATCTCACAGCTCTGAAGGTCGTTGGACATGTTCTGCAGCTACAGCTCAAAGCTTGTCAGCCAAAGGATAATGCCACTATTTAGCTCGTTACTTACTATTGCTATTCTATTACTATGCTATTACTACACTATTACTATACTATTACTATACCTTTTTTGTTTTTTACTCCAGCATATTGCCTGCCTGTCTGGCTTGAGCCATGTGGAGCGAGCACAGGTGCGAGGCAGGTGGGCCAATAGGAGGGGAGCGATCCGGGTACTGCAGGACTTAAAGTGGTCTCACCTTCTATCAAAACTCACTGGGGGTCTATAAGACGGGCTCAGGGAAATGCCTAAAGCGCTTCGGGAAATGTGATCCATTCTTCCTTTCTACACTTTTCAAGTTACGACTTTAGTAAGAAGTGCACTATGGGTCTCATCCTTTTGAACCCTGCAGGAGGCTTCACTCTTTGCAGGTTTTTGCGGTTTGATGGTAAACGTGGTTCTGGCTGTAGGAGCTGGTGACTTCTGCTGTACGCCAGCCAAACACTGAGACTTACCCTGGGGCGGACAACCCCGTGGTAAGAGAAGCTGAAAGTAACAAAGTAGAAATTAAAGAATAGCACAGACCTTTAAGTGCATATGATCACAAAATACATATTTGACATAAAGTATTCAAAGATTTTACTAAAAATGCCGTTCTGTAGGATCAGGCTCCATGTCAGGACAGGTGAGAGTTCTGCCATAGGAAACAATGTTTTCAGGTTTCACTAACTTTTTGATTTCTTTTGGATTTTGTATGCACAGACACGATTGTGAAGGTTTATCTTTTATAAAATAGAGTTTTTATGTAAGAAACAAATACAAATAAAACATTGGTATTAAAGAGTGAAGCTGAACAAGCTATAAATACCCAGACAAACAATAAACACAGTAAAACAGTCAGTGTTTAATGTGCGTACTGTGTCAATGCAGAACCTTTCATTTCTTTGTTTCTGGCAGACCAAAAACAGTGTCGGATATCAACACCGGGGCAAATCACATGGATCTATTATATTATTATTATGCGATAATATAATAGATCCACGGTCAAATGTCAGACGCACCTTTGTTTACAGTGGGATTTCAGTTTTTCTCTTAGACATAGTCAGCATTCATCTTGTAAACTAAAGTCATGGGACGTTTCAAAAAGCCAGCGTGCGCCAGCTCTGAGAGCGCACGGCTTCACTTTTTAATTTCATCTCATGACGGTGGCTGTGGCGGCACTTGTGGAATATCGAGGCGAGAGAAGGCACTTTATGGATTTACAAAGACTAACACAGAGGAGGAGAAATGGAGGAGTGGAGGAGGAGAAATGGAGGAGTGAGGAGTGGAGGAGGAGAAATGGAGGAGTGGAGGAGGAGAAATGGAGGAGTGAGGAGTGGAGGAGGAGAAATGGAGGCGTGGAGGAGGAGAAATGGAGGAGTGGAGGAGGAGAAATGGAGGAGTGAGGAGTGGAGGAGGAGAAATGGAGGAGTGAGGAGTGGAGGAGGAGAAATGGAGGCGTGGAGGAGGAGAAATGGAGGAGTGGAGGAGGAGAAATGGAGGAGTGGAGGAGGAGAAATGGAGGAGTGGAGGAGGAGAAATGGGGGAGTGGAGGAGGAGAAATGGAGGAGTGGAGGAGGAGAAATGGAGGAGTGGAGGAGGAGAAATGGAGGAGTGGAGGAGGAGAAATGGAGGAGTGGAGGAGGAGAAATGGGGTAGTGGAGGAGGAGAAATGGAGGAGTGGAGGAGGATAAATGGAGGAGTGAGGATTGGAGGAGGGGAAATCGAGGAGTGGAGGAGTGAGGAGTGGAGGAGGATAAATGGAAGAGTGGAGGAGGAGAAATGGAGGAGTGGAGGAGGAGAAATGGAGGAGTGGAAGAGGAGAAATGGAGGAGTGAGGAGTGGAGGAGGAGAAATGGAGGAGTGGAGGAGGAGAAATGGGGGAGTGGAGGAGGAGAAATGGAGGAGTGGAGGAGTAGAGGAGTGGAGGAGTGGAGGAGGAGAAATGGAGGAGTGGAGGAGGAGAAATGGAGGAGTGGAGGAGGAGACACACGCACACACCCAGCCACAGGTGCAACCAATGTTCCCTCTAATGTTTCATGTGTCTGGGCAAACACACGAGCTCCTTGGGCACACTGAGGACCACTGTGAGCAACAAGTGCCCCCTGTGGCCACACACCAGTATCACATGCTCACACTCTTGCTAATACAAAGCCATGGCATAAACTTGTTTTAACCAGACAAAGTAGGGGTTTGGGGTTAGGGTTATTATCTATATTTTTCATTTATTTCAATAACAAATTACCATGATGACGATCAATACAACGTTAGTTCAGGGGTTTTGGGGGCATTCTTCTTTAGTCCTCTTTTACTATATGTAGTTGGAGACGAGGGAAAAAAATGTAAGGATTTCACGTCAGGAGTCAATCTCAGGACCGTCTTCACCCAAACCTGTGTCTCAAACCGCTGCGCTAACACATGAGACAATTTGTCGCCGAGACAGGAGTTCTAGTGTCTGGGCTCCAGAATCGCGATGACACCTTTCGTATAACCGCACGTTGTCAAACGCTTGTGCTTCCTGCTAGATTGCCCCCGGTGGCTGTTGTAGTGAATTTTATTTTCTGCGCTCCATGGATTTTCTTGTGGGAACAGTGGGTGCAATCACTGAACACAACCACGTCACCACAACGTCACATGTTCATTACTATTACCTGATTGTGGTTCACACACTTGAGACTTATCCCTGATGCACATACTCAACTCAATATAAATTGGAATCTGTGAAATGTCCGTATGGGAGGATGGAGTTGGTATAACTGAGGGGTGAAGTGACTGTTCTGAAACTTACATGTGAAAAGTTTATCCATTTGTCCTGGCTTCATTGTTTATAGTGTCAAATGACCAAATGTGAGACGTGACGTTAAACGCTCTGTGTCTCTCTGGAGCCGCGGCCATCTCGGGACGACAAACCATTGCTGTTTCTAAAGTCGCTCCAGTCGCAGCAGATGTTAAACAACTCTATAACTGTTACCTAGCAACCATATTGTCAACAAAGGCCAAAATCCATTAGTTATGATTTGACTAACAAGAAGACCTGATACTCCTTTATTCAGATTCAGTCCTAAAGATTCAGTTGCAACTGTTACTCAAACTCAAAATCAGCACAATTATTTATCAAGATCACAATATTTTACCCTAATTGTTCTGAAAATGTGTGTGAAATTGTTTTATTTCTTTACTCCAAGTATATACATACTGCAATAGAGTACATCTTCCACCACCAACTATACTACTACTACTATTATTAATTCTACCTTTGCACGTTTTCCTTTAGTCTTTTTATTCCATCAACTGCAACATCAGAATATTACTTCATATACATACCTAAGGCGGTGGGCAGAGTAGCCAAAATATGTACAGTAACGCTATTTGCTATTTAAGTAGAAGTAAAAAGTAGTGGCCCAAATAATGACTCAAGTATAGTACAAAAGTTTGTGGAGTACCTACTTGGACTTAAAAATGCATTTAAATAGATTGGAGTTAATGTAATTGAACAGACAAAACGTAAAATGAAGCATAAATTCTGGTACTTCCAAAGAATAGACACAAAAACAAATCACATGTGAGGTGTAAGGAAAAGTATGGTGTCAGAAAACGACTCTATTTCACAAAGTACTTTGACACAGCCCTGTGTTCCACCGAGGGCCCGAGCTCCTGCCATATATCTGTGAACTTCCATTACATCACATTACATGCCAAAACCGATGCCACTTCAGGACATTCTTACTCTTTGTGGAATAGCCCATTTTACCCGGCTCCCCTTGTCAGGCGTTCAAATCGCCCGTCACGTTGCCACCTGAAGAAAATTGCTCATAAGTCTCAGCTTTGTGTTGCAACTCTCTGCACGTGTATCATAAAGTATGGCGTTCTTTATTGTTCCGCTGTGGATGCGTGTGTAGGCCAGGTCTTGGCTCACACGCTGGTACTTTTCCAGCCCCGTGTCTATTGTAATAACTGTAGATCCATTACCGTAGGAATTCAATTGGTTTGTATCTTTTATGTGTAAAGAAAATGAGCAGACAATTATTTTACATTTACCTCTGTACTTTCTACTCCACTGCATTTTTAACTCGACTGAAATGGCTGAGGGAGGTTTACTTTTTTTTTTTGCACGTTTATTGTGACATCTCGCCTCCAAGTCCCGTCTTTGAGCGAACAAAAATGGACTTAGGAAATAACCACGGAAAGTAATTTTGATACGCAATAATCAGAACAATTCTTTACGCTTTAATAGTTCTCAAAATCCGTGTGAATTCTTTAATACTTTTAATTGATATTTTTCATGTGATACTCTTACTTGAGAATTTTCTTGCTCCTGGATCTGTACTTTTACTAATAGAATGGAGTACTTCTTCCACTACTAGTAAAGATACACCCGTTCAATTTATTTAATCAAAGAAATATAATTTGACTTTACTTCTGTTACTATAATAGATACTGCAGTCATTCTACGGTTACCTTTACTATTTAACCGCTGTTGGGCTTTCTACTTCTTGAAAAAGCAGCCTTGAACTACGACACTGCAAATATTAGATGTTAAAACTGTTTTAATGCCCTTTCCTTATCTGTATTGATGGAAGTTATGTCGGTGTTGAATTTACACGAACTCTCCAGTGTATTCTGGGACTCTGCACGCTGTGTGCCACACATCTTACTCAATAGAAGTTTGACCCTCTGGCCCTTTCCAAGCAACAAATGTCACATGTTGGACTTTTTCCATCTATGGATTTAACATTAAGCAATAGGTCAAGCTTTGAATAAAAGATGTGGAGATCTATACTAAAGATTTTTCTCCTTAAATTGCTTTTCTAAAAGTCTGGATTGTTTCCATTATTATTATTGTTCATCTAATTAAATCCAGATCTGGGGGACAAATCTGTCTTAAAAGCAGACAATTATTTTATTCCCTTTGTGTCAGCTTTGGCTTTTTGTAATCCATCTTGTAGCCGGATGTGGGACAGCTGCTTCCAAAGAGAAGTGAGAAAGGACTTTGTTCCTGCACTACTTTCTTTGATGTAGTGAGTGGCGTTGACGGGAGGGAATGATCCGGGTCAGACGCACCACAATGTAATCTGGCTTTCGCTCCTCTGGCTTATTTTATCAGCTTCCTCAGTCGCTGGCCTCGGAGAAAGTGAACATGTGAGCGAGTTTAAAAGAGACCTTTCTTGGCCTTTTGGGACGATGACTCTGTGACACTGGACTGGGACGGACAGGGCTGGAGCCGCTCTCTGTGCAGAGCCATGTAGAGTGTTTCATAACGGTCTGTCTTCAAGGTGATGAGATTTGTGGCGACGCAATGAAAAAAAAAGTGAAACTAAATTATTAAGTCCTGATGGAGACTTGCTTTGGTCCTGTCCTAGTTCTGGATTATTCCAAGTCTAGATTTTGTTTCAAGGTCGATGCGTGAAGTGTGAACAGACCCTCAAACTGGTCACAGCAAGAATGAATGTGATTTTTGATTTATCTTTGAAATAATGTTGACTTGTGTAACAGAAATCTTCTACGCTTTACCTGGTGAATAAGAATGTAGATCTACAGCTCATATAAGGCATCTTGACAAGGTCTTTAATACATGTTTCCCCTTTCTAATGCACAAGGATGTTTTCAGTCCTATTGTTCCTATTAGGGTTGCAACGATTACTCGAGTAAATCGAGTGATTTGATTACAAAAAAGTTTTGATTATTATTTTATTGCTTCGATGATTCATTTGATTTACATATTTAATAAAAAATGTGAATCTGTGGTGCGCGGAGCTTTTGTTTCACACAGAGCTTGTTACGCAAATAAAGCAGAATAGAGGAGAGAGCGGCGTGTTTTAAACTGGGACGTGTGACTGGGAAGAGTTTTGTTGTGTGAAAGAGGACGTGTCCCGAGCTGTAACTCTGCAGACATTTTGCATCTTTAGCACTGTGTTCCGTTCACTTTAGCCTCCGTGTCTTGGCCCCGTCATCCCGGACTTTCTGTTTCATACTCGCGGCCCTCCGTGCTCTTTCACACAAAAAACTCTGCTTACAAGTTACACTCGTAAGTTCAAAATATGCATCTCTCTCCTCTGTTGTACAATACATCCCTGGAAACAGCACGGAGCACTGTGAGGCAGAATGTCCGCCAAGACACGGAGGAAGTAAGGGTGACCGGCACACGGAACTATCACTATCACTGGTCTCACTCAACATAGTTTTACAAACCTTTACAAAAGTTTCTTATTTTAAGGCTCCTGTAACTGATTACAAACAGTATAGTCCTTTAAATATATTCTTTATATACAAACAGAACTGGACTGGTGAAATGAAATGTTGCTGTTTTGGGGAAATACTTATGTGAAATTAACAAATTACAATTACAAATGTATTAAAAAAATCGAAGAGAAGAATCAATAGATTACTTGATTACTAAAACAACCCATAGCTGCAGCCCTAGTTCCTACACTTTTCCCTTAAATCTGTTGTACCTGGTTTTCTCTTTTCCAAAAGGAGAAAGTATAAATCTGTTCTTAACTCTCCCAAACACCTGGCCACATTACGAGGCCTCACATGCTTGGACTTTTTAGCAACAAGCACAGCTTAAAGACACAATTCTCTCATTTAGAAGAGCAAAGTTGTGCAATACAACTTTAAATAACCTGAATCTGCATAAACAGTGAGGACCTTGACCTTTATTTATTTGTTCATATCAGTTAAAACATTGAAGACATTAAAACACACTTTTTACATTCCCCTGCTCCTTTGACTCCGGCACATTGCTCGTGAGACTGCAAGCCTTACATCATGTGGAGGGCAATAAGGCCTTATTCACTGTCAGCAGCTGTTAATGACCAATCCGTAAAATGAAAACTAATAGTATGCATGGCATTATGTAACTGCCATGCTGCCATACTCACCCACATACGCACCATACACCGAGTCACTAATGCGTGTGTACGAGGAGTTACACATAATAGCCTAATAAACTATGCAGTTGGTCCTGTGTGACCGGCTGACACTTTGGAGAGTAATAGAAAGTAAGTTTTATTATGGACTAAAGCTATCAAACAGGTCTCTAACGCTGTGTGAGTTGTAATAATTGGGTGGTGCACACTGAGGATGAAGATGCCCTGGTCATTTGACGTGACTGCAAACACAATCGCCTTCAGACTTAATCGTTAACCTTCAAGCAAGTCAATGTGGTGCTGGGAATTCTTGTGGATATGTGTTATGCAAATTTAAATAGTGAATAAACTAAAAAGTGTTCTAAAGTAAGTGTATTATGTTGTAATTAATACGTATTTAATATTGTAATGCATTAATATACCTTTCATTGTTATTGCATACTGGACACACACACACACACACTCCAAATTCTTGCTCTGTCTGCTTGTGTCTGTTTCTACTTCCCCCAACTCCAACCAACCTCTCTGTCTGGGTCAAGGGTCACAGCTCACGACCATGTTAGGATGTCCTGGAAGGTACAGACCGGTCTGGGGGAACTTGAGGGACAGGCGTGTTTTAATCTGTTCGTTTTGTAATTCTAGGGATTACATTCTTTTATTTTAACGACCATATCTTGCCTTGTTATTCTCAGTATATTAGAACCTAACAATTACTTCAAAACAGTAATACTGAAGACGATGTACCAAGTGGTGGTCCAGACATTGTTTGAGAAAACTGTGGCTCAAGTAAATGTCTACCAGGCGTACCAGTGTCCAGACTGTGGCACAAGAGTTATTATTGTATATTTAAAACGCCTTCACCGTCATAACCTCAATATCAACTTCTGCTTTTTGAATTATTGACTACCATTCTGTGGCTTTCACCTTCATATATATTTCAGAGTGCAACCCTTAGTGGAAACAAGTTTGGACACCTCTAACATCCGATTTAAAATGCGAGGATATTTTATTGAAATGACAAACGTTATATATATTGTAAATAGTGCACACAAATGAGAAGGACGACATTGCGTTCGAGGTTGCAGTGCAAGAAACACACATATTCAGAGAACATTGAGATTTTGTCACTTGTAGATTGGAAACGTTTACTCAACAGTATTGTTACACTGTTCACTACTCAAGTATGTGCCTGCCAGTTATTGTAATAAATGTTCTTTCTTACTATTGTACTAATGGTGGTCGAAAGGTAATGATTATAAAACAGAAATGACCCGGAATAACCAACAAGAAATCTGTTTATGGGATTTATTGGATCTAGTCATTATTTACACATGTTTCCAGCTTCTATTCTAAACTTCTACATCACCTCCTTCCAAGTGATGAAGAAATCACCTCAGTCCGTCTTCTGTCCATGCACATTCTGCCCACAGGTTTTTATCGTCTGCAGTAAATAAGTATAAACAGCGGCGAGGCTATTGACTTCTGTGTTTTAAACATCCATAAATGACGAGAAGAGTTGTTTGCTTTCATAAAAGTTAATTCTCTGACTGCAGACACTATTAGAAAAGGTTCCTATGAGTCAAATAATCTGTCATGCCTTTTATGAGCTTTCATCCTTGTTATAGCGGTGTTCCCTCATCATTAGCTCACTCAAAGTTGACTCATGTCCTTCATTTAAAGCTTTAGTGCTTGGAAAATGTCTTACTTCCTCTCCCCTCCTACCTACAGAGTTGCAATGATACATGTAGGGTTCTAAACGGTCACTTTTGTTGCCCGTAGGCTTTATTAGACAGGAAAGGACAGAGTGAAATGGGGGATGAGAGTAAATTGTTGGAGTCGGGATTCAACACTGCACTTGGAGCCTGGCATACGTGTGCTGTGCCTCAAACACTTGAACTGACGCTTTTCGAAATGAAAAACATGTCCATCATGATCTTCTGCTGGCTCTGCTGAACTTATCAGCTCTACAGTTTTGAACGGAAAGTCAATGAACCTCATTATTAAGCCATTATAGATCAATATTGCGGTTTCAAGTGCACATAATACATTTACCACAGCTACTTTGATACAAATTAATATAATTTACCCACACTTTGGAAATTAAAACAGAAATGCCAGTTCATGAATACATAACCGGCCAACTTACCAGAAAAATATTGATGTGAAAACACGTAACATAAAGTATCTTACTACGGTATCTTTTCTTGATTTTTATTTTAACTAGTCTATGCTTTGAATGTCCCATGAGCTCGTACAATCCCCGGCCCATCGTGCTCTGCATATATTCCTAATGTTTATTGTCTAATTGACTCCGCACACGCCAAAAGAAGAGCCATTTGGTGGAGGCAGTGTTGGACACGGCCTGGCTGAAGCGAGGGCGAGCACATGATTCACTGGGCACAGCTGCAGGCCGCTCTGCCACATGGACTCTGCTGCTGGAGGCTGGACCTGGACAGCCAGATTCCTGCCAGTCCATCACTGAGCGTTTGAGTCACATGTGCACCAAGAATACAATGTTGTCATTATCCAAAAGAAACGGCCAGAGCGTTAGATTGAGGAGCGTGAGGGGGTGAATTGTGGAGCGGTGGTGACGGTGGTTCACGCGGTGGAGCGGCGTTTCGATCACAGCTTCGGCGTCCAGTGGTCTCTGGCAATTTTGTGTTATTGGGAGCGGCCTCGGAGGTCGCTTGGAAACATCGATGGCAGTCAGCACTTTGAATATTCCTTTGTAAGAGTGGACCAAACGTCAAATATGAGATATATCCGTGAATGTTGCTTTGAAGATATTGTCTATGGTTAAAAAAAAGAAAAATGTTATGTTGTAAACGTACAAATAAATGTTTTGTGATTCATTTTACAGACATTTCACATTTCATCTGAAAATCATTATCGAGCAACCCTTTTTTTTTTTTTTTTGATTTTTTGCCCCTAGGCTTTATTAGACAGGAGAGGAAAGTGTGAAATGGGGAATGAGAGAGAGGGTAAGACATGCAGTAAATGTCAGAGTCTGGATTTGAACTCATGACACTGCGAGCGGCTGCACATGCGCCGGGCAGCGCCGCTTAGTTGAATAAGTGCTTTATTGTTATTATTAAGGTGAGTAAGGTAAGTATTGCCCCCGAGAGGAAATTTGTCTATGGTTCATGAGCCTCAATATGATCATAATTGTGTCCTGATGAAGTGATCTGCAAGACAATGTAGAAGTACAATGAATTAATGGGTAGTTCCCATCATCCGAATTGTATCAGGATTATCAAGTTAAAGGTGCTCTACCTGATTTGTCTTGAAATGTGAAAAAAATGAAACTATTTAAAAAAAAAACTCTTTGCCTTGTACCTATTCAATCGTGACGCTCACACAACAATTGCTGATGCATTAATCAAAACTTTAAAAAATCAAACCATTTTACTGTTCTGTACAGGAGCATGACGTCCACAAGGATCCATGTATCGAAGCATTTGCTTTAAAAAGGTTTTCTCTACTTAAAATTCACAGTGTAGTTCTGGGAGCGGTCCCAAAATAAGTGACCGCTCAGCAGGATCTCCAAAGGTCTGCTGGAGTCATAATATCAGAACTGCAGGAGTGCCTGCCAACTGCCCAGGGCTGTTTTTGATTCCAGACTAGACCACAGGGGACTCGGTGTGCCTGTGTGCAGCTGCAGCAGGGACGAGCGGCTGGACGGGCGGCCGGCTGGAGAGGAAGGTGTGGGGGTCGAGCTGGAGACTGGCACGGGCCGCACCCATGGGACCGGAAATAGAGACAGAACCTTCTGGATGTTTGAGGGTGCCAGATGTTGTCTAGTGCAATTTTTTGCATCACTTGGATCAGCAGAAATTTGGACAAGAAGCCAATAGTGAAACTTCGGTATTGCTGTACCAGACTCACACTAATGTGCACGATTGTTAAATTAAGTCATTCTAAACTCTTACTTTGATCAGTCCATAAATAGTTTGATATTTACAAAGTCTACAAAAGTATCCCAGAAGAATCCCTTATTGGACGTAACTATGCATCTCACCATATGGAGGAAGGACCAAAACAAACCGTGCACCGATCATCGAGACCCAGATCTTGGAGCAAATAATGATATTCACTCAACTCCGCTCACCTCTGAAGTGCAAGACACACTCTCAACCTGGTCTGTCATCACACCAAGAGGACAGCCACACCGGGAAACACAACCACTCCACCACGGTGCATGTGCACTGGACGCCTCGGAAGCGCATCTGCTGGTGAGTTTATTTTTTCGATGCCCGTCCAGCGTCCAAAGTGTCTCCCTTCAAATGTACAGACGTCCAACTTGGGCGTCCGGCGTGAATTTAGACGCAGCTTAAAAGACAAACTGAACATCTGACACAGACGGATCAGTGCAATCTGCTGCTGTTTGAGTGTGTTTGGCACAAAACAATGAAGAAATGGACCTTAAATTAATGCCTTGACTTATAATTTGTATGTTATGTATGTTTTATGTTAATTATCTACATTTGCCATAGCAGTATCAATACCAACATTTAAGTCAGTATCCATACATCAATATTTTGATATCGAAATAAACTGGCTGTCATTGTATGACAGCCAGTTTAATAAAAGCATCTTCCTTTACTAGCTTTTATCTGCAAACCCACCGTCATTATTTGCACATAAAAAAAACTTTCCTGTGGCTTAATCAGACAATTTTTGAGAAAAATATCTAGGTTACCCCCAGCAGGGGCTGCCATTAATTGACTGCTGGCAAAGCTACAAAGGCATTCTAAAATAACAAACTGATCTTCTGTCATCTACAATGAAACAAAACTTTTCAGATTTTTTTTCCCTTGGGTTCCATTTCTCTTCACAAAGCACTGTTTGAAAATGTGAAAAGTCTACTTTTCATTTTGTTACGCTGGCTGTAATTGTAAAACTGTAAATTATGTCATCTTAAATATTTATGTAGCAATACAGTTTTTACTATCAAACATTTGCAAACACCCAACTCGCCCTATGAGCTTTGGCCTGATGATCAACCACACATGAAAGTGGAAGCTGTTTTTGAACCCTTTGGAGAAGAAAAAAATAACCGGGGTCTGTGTTTTTATTTCTGCAGTCACTTTACTTTACGTTTAACATGTTAAGCACAGAGGAAAAACAAATTGTTTTTCAGATTTACATTTTTGGTGAAAACAGGCGTGCTGCTGAGAGGTATGAACTAAAAGACAGTATTCAGCTTCAAACATAGTTGTACAAAGTTGTACAAAGTTGTACAACGTAATACATATAAAGATAAAAACATGTCAAACATTGAACTATGCTTTTGCTTGTATTGATGCATCTTAGAATGGTTGAATTATTTTCTTTCACATCAATCACAGAAGTAATGATTTAGCTACAAACTCATAAAGTTACATGTTTGCGTTTATTGATTTAATACATTTCCAGCAGAGATTGTGTTCGCATGCAATTTTCTATAATTTACCTAAATTAATTTAAGTATTCATTCTGCAGCTATTGCTGCCGATTTGTTCAGGGTCAAATGACAGTTACACACAAGTTTACTTCGATTATGCTATGCAAAGTAATGCATATGTATATAATATAATACATGAGTGTCACCCCCTGCAGGACACTCTCTCCGCTCTGGAGAGCAGCTTCAGTGAGAGACTGATCCACCCTCGCTGTGTGAAGGAAAGGTTTCGCAGGTCTTTCCTTCCTGCTGCTGTCAGACTTTATAACAAAAACTGTTAGTACTGAACACTCGCAATACTGACCTAACCTAATACTGATGTGCAATTCTGTCATGTGTGCAATTGCTGTTGGAATTCATGTGCAATTCATGTGCAATTACTGTGAAATTCATGTGCAGTCTATGTGCTGTCGTGACACATGTTCATGTGGAATTACTGTCGTGATCACATGCAATGGTGTTTATGTATTCATTTATTTATTTGTCTATGGGAGTTTTTATTTATTTATAGGAGATCTTCTACTGAAAGTGTTTTTCAGACTTCCTATAAGTGATCTGTTCTTCTGGATCTACCTCTGTATCTACCTGCGTTGCACCAATGAAATTTCCCCATGTGGGACAATAAAGGAATATCTTATCTTATCTTATCTTATAAAACAAATGTAGATTGTGTGCAATGATGCCAGAGATTGATAGACTGACTATACCATATACTTCAGGATAACTTTCTCATATCTTGATGCTACATTTATTTCATTACTGAGCAAAAGCACATATTTACTGTTCTTTCTGCAGGATTCAGTATCCTAGTTACTGGCAAGAAGTCTTCATTCTTTTATCAGTTAAAATTCCTGAGTCACTCACGGTTAAATAAAACGCCCAGCACTGTCAATGAAATCGTGACAGTTCATACTTGGAGTTAACTATAGCAAAGACGCTCAAAAAAGCATCTTTGGGCTCATAATAACAGACTTCTAATATTCTCTTTCACTTCACACAAAACCTCTTATTGTGCTCCTGCTTTTCCTTACTTTTCCCATCGGACTAAGTGTTTATCATTAGTGTGACGGTCGTTAGTGTGACGTCTGTGTAAAAGTTGTCAGAATGGTTTCCATGTTTCCAGTGGCCCTCGAGCTCTTTGTGTGTGTCCTTAGCGCTGACTCAAACTGTTCCCCTTCCTCTCCTGTCTCTGCTGCTTTCCTCTTCCATTCGGCCTTGGGAAGAGGTTTTGGCAGCATCCAGGTTGAAGACAGCTGTTCCTGTTGCAGACAAATTAAGCGTAAAGGATCCCGGGACTTCAACCATCATTTCTTTTGCGCGGATGTACCTGCCGTGTTAAATTGCCGATGTGCTGATTGCGACCACTTAAAGGACATGTGCACCTATTGGAGAGATAGTGCTGGGAATGAATGATGAGGAACAATAATAAAAAGGAAATATCTGTCATTAAATTAAATTGTCAATTACTGGAACGTTGAAGAGATCGCGAAGACATTCATAAATAAAATTTAATCAGTCGCTGGGATTCAAATAACAGAATCTCTTTGTGTAATTCACGCAAGGTTGCACCCATTTATACAAGCAGACATATTTTTCTACTCAATAACCTGTGCATTTCAATGGTGAGTGGTAAGGGTATATACTGAGCAGCGTGGCGCTTCTTCATTATATTTAAATGCAGTAGATTTGCAGTAGTACATGTTTGTGCCGACAACCCTGATCACTTCTGGAGAAGAGAAGAGAAAAACTCTTTTCATCATAGCAATGGAGGGATATTTATCTAGTTTTTCACTTGGAAGGACCACGACCCCAACTACGATGCAAAGTGTTTATTGGCAGGTTAGAAACATGAACAACACAAATGTTCAGAAGTTGAGGCCGTTTTGGGGCTGAAGGCGATGAGGCTGAAGGCTCAAGGCTCCCAGGCCTCGACACCCCCATCTAGGAGATACATTAGAATAATTAGAACAATTAAAAGAGGGTGGGAGGGAGGGGCATGAACACGGGTGTATGTGATCTGGATGCTTAAATAGTGTAGCCGCAGGAAGGGGCGTGGTCCTGCTCCCGAAACTTAAGATAACAAATTTATCTTCATTCATTTTTTTTCTGTCACGATTCAAAGGAAAACAGACAATTGGTCTTAATACTTTGCAATGTTGTCTTGAATATTCATTCAATGTTGTCTTACATATTCATGTGCAATTACTGTCGGGATCACATGCAATGGTATTTATTTATTTATTTGTCTATGGGAGTTTTTATTTATTTATAGGTGATCTTCTACTGAAAGTGTTTTTCAGACTTCCTATAAGTGATCTGTTCTTCTGTATCTACCTCTGTATCTACCTGCGTTGCACCAATGAAATTTCCCCATGTGGGACAATAAAGGAATATCTTATCTTATCTAATACTTTAACAAATACAATATACTAAAATTTTTGATCCTTGTATCACAACTTGAGATCTAAAATTCACTTTCCCTAACGAAAGAGGGAGAATAATTGCAGTAAACAAATCAAATGTTCTGTAATAGAACCAGGCATATTACTTTATACTTTGAGAACTTCCTCATGCAAATCAGTCGGCATTTGGAAGCTCCCTTAAGGTTGTATAATCTGTATTTTTAACTTGTGACACAGGAGCACAATGTCATATTTTTGTTTATGTGCCTCAGAAATAGACTATATTTTTTCTTTCAAACAACATCTTTTCTTTGTTATTATCCAGTTTAGCTGCTTGACAGTCTGCTTACTCCTGAGCCGGCTGTGTCTTTGCTCTGAGAGGAAACTTCATTCTTTTGACTGACTCCAGCCGCTGCAGTAAATATGAACTTGTTGTTACAAGTAAACAAAACAGCGGGGGATTTTCAAATAACCAAATATAACTGTGATAGAACCAGTGGACAACTGTGTGTATACATGAACCACACAGCATGACGCCCCACTCCTCCCCCGGCAGTGTCCAGAGCTGAGGGTCAGACTGTAGATTGATGTTTTATTTCTTATGTAGCTATATGTCACTGGAACAACATCACAGAACGGGCTGAATCATTGTCGGACTGTGAATGCATACAAAAGATCCAGTGGAACTAGAAGAAAACAATTGAAAAAAGTAATTAACTATATCTTATAATATTATTACATTATTATGCAGGGATTCACCCACACAATTCTACGCACACATTTGCCCAAAATACACCAACATTAGCGGTTGATATGGCTTTAGGTCAACGCTGAGCAGAGAGAGCAGCGTGTGAGGTATTACGGTTTATTGAATGTGTACATTTGTTAAACAGTCATTCTAGTAGCATTGGCACAGGACTGATGTCAGCCTGGGGTGACGGGAGATTGGCACCTGGCAATGGGCCTTGTGCGCTCTTGGAGGGGGTTGAAGAGACAGATGTTAATCGTTTGCAGCCCTGAACTGCTATAGAGTAACATGTAGATAAACGGAATAGCCAGTGGTCACTGATGTGCCGCTTCGTACGCTCTGGATTACGCACAATGATCTGATCTGGATCCTTATAAGGCAAAACTGCATGAAATAGAGGTCGAGAGATGTCCGTCCAATCTCATCCCTCGGGACTGACTTGAAATATTCACCAACTTCTCCATCCATGGCTGTTGTGTTGCCAGTATGGATATTTTGTTGTATTTTGGAGCAAAAATGATAAAATGTAACAATTTGTATCTCCTACCTATCTGTTAACACTGTTTGTTTTCACCCAAAAGGGGGCGGGGACGTTCTGGTGGCACAGGAAGTGACATATGACCAGAGACAAACTTGAGTTACAAACACGGAAACTTGGGAAGCACGAGAAAGAACCCTTTTTTAACAAATAATGCTAACGGCACTTCATGGGCTCAGAAAAAAATAGATCACTCTCCGTAAAAAACTGTTGTTCCTGCAAAGCCAAGGTCTACCCTGCTGAAACGCTGCTTCTAAATAAACTGGTGCATATTTATGTAAATGTGGAAATGCTGATGAGTTCCATGATATATCTTTACACATTTGGGGATTTGCCGTGCAGCCATGGCCAAGTCCAAGCATCCCAGTCTTCCCCTCGGGCTTCGATTACGAGAGCACATTTCAACCTCCTGTACCAACTCCACTGCTCCGTTGTCTCATTGGACATTGACTGGAGCTAATCAAGCACCTCCACACACTGATGATATTTAAATCCCCATCGAGGCCTGGGGCAGTGCACTCCTGACCGTACATCTACAGTCCTTCTCAGGCAAGAGCGCTCCAGTTGCCTACACACATAACCCCTTAGTCCCATTAAATATATAAACATATGTAAAAAACAATTAAAAAAAAGCAATGTGAGTGACAAGGCGAGTCCAGGTGGCTATTTTGGTAAGTATTATTTTTAGCCAAAAGACAGTTGTAAAAGTAGCGTGGCATTCTCTGTACAGTCTGCAAATGTATAGGTAACAGCTTCAAACGTTTAACTGAAAATTACTGCTCAGGATGTTCCATACATGCGTTCGCGGTGACGTCACACAGCCGGGACTTCCCCATAGTGGCCATTTTAAAAGGGGCACGCGATATGTAAAAACCAACACGACTGCATCCTTTTCTACGACATAATGAGCTACGAATACTTTGATTCTTTAGACGATAACGGGAAACTAAGGTACACGACAAAGCTATCATTCCTTGGTCAGTCAACAGAGCAATGTCCTAACAGAACGCAGGTTTTTGGCATTTTGGCCTCATATTTCCTGGATTTGTATGTAGTAGACGAGCTGTTGTGCTCCTTACAAAATGGCGGACTCGGTTGCCACTGCACAAGTTCCCGGATGTGCGAACGCATGTATTTAAATCTTACTTAATACCCAGCATGCCATGTTCTTTGTAGCTGACAAGTTAAACCTTGTATGAGACATTAACTTGAAATCATCTAACAGAGTAGACCCTTCAGTGTATCACACACACTTGAATCCTACGGTTTCTGATTCAAGACGTCTGGTCTTGAATCAATATGTACAGTTATTTTAATGAGCATACATTTGTAAAACTGTTTAAAAAATGTTGTTGCTTCAAATAGACCTACACATACATTTTTCTGTAGTGCAATTCTTTCTAAAACTGTGTAAAATAATACAAGTCGCACTGCTCCCATACCCCTAGAGACAGGTAAAATAACTTAGTGATAGCTGACAGTGTGTATTAAGTTAAGATGGTGAATGTGCACTGGATTTTTCGCTTTAGTCGTGCTCTTTTCACATCACATTTGCCTGTGTTTTGTTCTCCTTTGTGACACGCTCATCAGTCATCAAAAACTGTCATTCTCACGCCTGGAGCCAAGTAAACAATGTGTCATCTCTGCTGACATTAATGCTCTGCCTGTTTTGCCTCTATCTTCCATCTTTCCATCCCGCCATAGGTTGATCCCCGGTTGTCAGGGATCATTTATTTGTTTTGAATGGAACAGTCGGAGATTGTGGGGATAACGCATCAACCAGTGGCTCTGTGCAGCAACCACGATATAGTATTCTTTTTGTCCTGCTTGTCTACCCTTACTTCATGCATCCACATCACATATTCTTTTAGAGTGGTCTCTGAGGGGAGAAGTGGAGGGCTATTTTATGTGAGCGCTGACCCACACGGTGCCACCTCAGCTATATTTACAAAAAAAGGTTTAAATAGCATGTTCCCAATTTAGAATCCAGATGAAGAACATGAGTCAGAATTACCCCCACAAAGTGAATCCATTCTCTCACTTTGGTGTTGGACCGAGAAACCACATTGTTCTTTTTCAGCAACGTCTTTGATTGGCTAAAAATGCCGTGTGATTGTCATCTCAAAAATTGCCATGTATAAAAGGCCCTTTAATGCAATTTTATTCACTATTTGGACACTTGAAGAGCAAGTCATTCTTTCATTCATTCATTTTCGACCTCTGCATATGGTACAACAGTTCATATTATGTGTCTCAATGTTTCAAATGGACAGGCAGAAACATGAAAACTAAAAAATTCTGGGTGTTATAAGGACGTACCGTATTTTCCAGAATATAAGTTGCACCAGCCAAAAAATGCATAGTAGAGAAGAAAAAAACACATACATAAGTCGCACCGGAGTATGAAATGCTGTTGCAAGTGTGAAAATAACAAATAATATCACATATAAGTCGCTCCGAAGTATAAGTTCAAGTATTTACGAAATTTCCCCGTGTGGACAATAAAGGAATATCTTATCTTTTAAGTATATAAGTATAAATATAAGTATAAGTGGCACCCCGGCCAAAACTATGTAAAAAGACTTCCGTCCGGAAAATACGGTATATCTAATAAATTGGTGCGGATAAAGTGATGTCTGACTTATCAACAGTCTACTCCGCCGTGAGCTGTTCTGTGCAGAGAAGTCCTTGTGCTGTTTGGATAACCTCAGCTGCTGAATAACGCAGACTAAAGGCTCACCCAATACCAAACAGATTGTAGCGCTCTCTCTCAGCGTAGCCTTGTGTATTTGATATTTCAACATAGCTCCTTCTTTCGCAGTGAAAATGGACTCAAAATGCTAATTGCCACCAGTGCAATTAAACTTTTGTGCTTATGTCAAACAGTGAGTCCCCCATCTGCTTGTGTGAGAGGTTATTGCTTTGCCTGAAACGCTCCACAGTGTGGCATTAAATCTATTGATGTATTAGATGCTGCTTTTGATGCATAGTAGAAAAAGCTTCAGTTGTAGTCATCTGGACTCAGTTAGAAAAAATAGACGTTTCGACTCTCATCCAAGAGTCATTGTCAATAAAAGAATTTAGATCGAGAACTCCGATATTAATACTGTTCTGTGGTAAGACCCGCCCATTGGGCGGAGCCTTCCTGAAGTAGAAAGAATTCAGAATTTTAATGGGCTATTAGAATCCTCTTTGTCTTTGTGAGACCCTGGCTATTAAAATTAAAAATTCTGAATAGGCTAGCTCGGTAGAAACAAGGGGGGAGTTTATGTTGAAACAAACAACTCCTTCTACTTCAGGAAGGCTCCGCCCAATGGGCGGGTCTTACCACAGAACAGTATTAATATCGGAGTTCTCGATCTAAATTCTTTTATTGACAATGACTCTTGGATGAGAGTCGAAACGTCTATTTTTTCTAACTGAGTCCAGATGACTACAACTGAAGCTTTTTCTACTATGGAACACGCCTGGACCAATGAGGGATTACACCCACTGCTTTTGATGCAATACAAAGGTGCAATATCCCATGTACCGTTACCTGTTGGCAGCAGGTGGAACAGATGATGAGCTGGTGCTGTTCATGCAGGATGTTGTGCACTCTCTTCTCACGGCGGGTTCAGCGGGGGGCAGAGATGGTACTGATCTCTGGTAGAGTCGTCTCAATGATTTCCCCCGCTGTTTTTACCATTCATTGGAACGCCTGTTGATCGGCTGTTGTGCAACTGGAGAACCACACTCAAATCCATACGTCAGAACACTGCAGTGTGAAAGCTCAAGCCTTCCCACAGACCCTGGCTCTCATTATAGTGTATGTATGTCATGTATACGTGCTGTTCCATGTTAAGTTTGGGATTTATAAACCTGACGTGGGATTGTGCGGTTATGTCCGCAAACTCTGCACCCTGCGTACAGAGTGTTCAGAGACTGCTCAGAGAAGAGAAGGAGCCAGTTTAAGGAAAGTTGTGTTTTACATTCACGATATACAGATTCATGTTAATGTTTTGCCAGTTTGAACCCTTCCGGGAATGCACCACGCACTGGCTCATTTAGGGAGAAGCTGGACATTAGTTTGTAGATTTGTTGGTGCAAAGTTCTGCTCCAGGTGTGATGAGGAGGAAATTAGCTGCTGGAGTGCAAACAGAGGCTTTTAAAAACCTGAATAGTTTCTGTGGGAAGTTTGGGTTTTGTCCCCACATACTCTTTTAGTCAGAGTTCCATGTACTATTTTACAAATGAGACCCCACAACTGTTACTTGGCCTACTGGTGTACATATTTCATGCTTTTAGGATACTATTGTAAAAGTTATGTTTAATTTGTTTTTATTTTTATGTATGCTAACCATACAATTACTGTTGTGATCACTTGCAATGGTATTTATTTATTTTTATCTTTATTATTTTTCCCCTCCATCCCTTGTTGGGAAATGGGAGGTTTTGTCTATGGGAGTTTTTGTTTATAGGAGATCTTCTACTGAAAGTGTTTTTCAAACTTCCTATAAGTGATCTGTTCTTTTCTTCTGTATCTACCTCTGTATCTACCTGCGTTGCAACAATGAAATTTCCCCATGTGCGACAATAAAGGATTATCTTAACATACAGTGGGACCCAGCAGCAGCCATACATTAGAAACACTCAATTAAAACTGCTCACTCTCAGAATTCTATTATTAAACTCAACCATACCATGGGTTTTAAAAATACACATTTTTCCTCTGGACTCTGATAACTCTGATAAGGCTGATAAGGGATGAGCACGGAGTGCTCATCCCTCTTCCTGTGGCTCATTGTGGATGCAGTGGACATTCCAAGTTTGTTGCAGGTTTTGATGGATGATAAGTTCAATTCTTCCTTGTCACCATTTGGCCATCCCTGTGCACATTATTGATCTTTCCGCACAATTTTATGAAAGCACATCTTGATCTGGTTTACACTGAAACATTTTGCTCACGTATTTCGTGGGGACCACTCGTTGGCACTTTCAGACCAATACAGAAGTCATTAAACATTTTCTCAATATCTAATCTGCAATAATGAAAATATGTGTGTTTGTTCATGTTGTTTACTTTTAGGTGAAATGAGGACTTATTGTGCAGTTGCCATGGATTCAACAAGATAATATTCATATTTGAAAAGGATTTAGAGAAGCTGCTGAACTTTAAGAGAAGGTTTGTTGAAGTGCAGATACATAATTTAACCCGCTTTTGCATTTTTGTTGAGCCACCAACTTTTGCTTAAGTCTGCATTTTTTCCAACAGAGTATAAAATGTTCTTATAGCAGCGCTTGTTATTGTGAGAAGGAGAAGTTCAAAGGATCAAAGTGTGAAGGACGCTGTGGCATTGGTTCCATCTCACAATGACAAATGTGTCTTGCTCATGACAGACACCGTCACAGCGAGGAGGACGGGTGATTCTAGGCCACCCAAAAATATTTACAGCACCCATAGCGCCCTTTTTCTGAGTGTGGGAACAGATCAAACTGTGGTATCATCGCGTATTCTGTTGGATTGTCCCACTTTCAGCAGCTTAAACAATGTAATATGTTTATTTGAGGTCGCTCCTTTGCATCGCTCTCCCTCTCTCTCTCTCTCTCTCTCTCTCTCTCTCTCTCTCTCTCTCTCTCTCTCTCTCTCTCTCTCTCTCTCTCTCTCTCTCTCTCTCTCTCTCTCTCTCTCTCTCTTAAAACCCACCAATAACACCAAGATATGACAAACACACCGTATATAAATAGGTGTACATAAAAAACTGTAGATGTAAAGCAAAGGGACGACACAAAGTTGTAAAGTTTTAAGGACAATGTTTTAAAGGACAACATCTGATGAGACAGATGTGCATTCCTTTATGGTTATTGACATTCAGAGGGGGATACGGTTCTCTAAATGTCACTTTTGCATAATATGTGTCCTTTAAAATGAACCATCATTATGGGTGGGAATGTTAGGGAACATTTTGTTGAAGATTTCATAGCTTTTATAAACAAATTTTTACAATATACATGTTTAAATCTATTAGAAAGGTGTTCAATCTGGGGGTGTCTTGGGAGAATTTAGTTTTGTGTAAATTGAATTTTCCCAATACAATTATTGATGAGATAATCAAGGTCTTTGTCATTTAAGTTAATACTGACAATATATGTCATTTCTGTGATAGAAAATTGTCATACTGCAGCTACAGATTTAATTTGAGATATTTCTTTCCAAAAGTTGATGGTGTATTGATGGGGCCAGAAGAGATTTCACCATAACAAAATGTACAGTTGTTATTTACACTGTAAAGAATTTCCCTGTTAAAAAACAGTTAAGAGCTGGCAGTATAGTTGCCATTATTTAACTGTTAATTTAACAGGGCATTACTGTCGCAAATTTAACAGCTTATTACTGTTCATGAAATAACATTAGGTCATTGTGATTTCATTGATTTAACTTTAATTTGCCGTTAAATCTAATTTCAAAAACAGTATAATAATGTTCTTTTTTTTTTTAAATATATTCAAAAATATGTGAATGTTACAAAGAAACAACAATTGTGCATTATTTTTGATTGTTTTATTAAACAAATCAATATAATTGGCAGTGAATAATAACAAAATAAAATAGTAACATAAAAACACCGCAGCAGCAGGATTTTATAAAATAAAGTGCTATCAAGGAGGTGCTCCGCACATCAGATTCTGTGCCAGGTGCGTAGGAAAAAAGGCGTACGTGACGCTAAATGTAATAGGAAAAGGATTCCTTCAATAGGAAAAGGATTCCTTTTCCTATTGCATTTAGCGTCACGTACGCCTTTTTTCCTACGCACCTGGCACAGAATCTGATGTGTGGGATTCCTTTTCCTATTATAAAATAAAGTGCAAATTCTATACTGCATGTCATTTTTCACACCTTCTTAAAGATACAGCCAACTTACAGGCAACTTACAGGCAACTTACAGCCAACGCTGATGCAGAGGAGCAAAGTCACCTGAGAAGAGGAACATTCTCTAGTGTCACATTAGGTTCTTTGGGATTGAAGCGTTAAATGAAATCCCATTCAAAGTCCATGAGCTTCCTCAATAGTGTGGAGACACGTGGGTTTACGGTGGATGTCTTTTTCACCGTCACTTTCCCGTTTTTTTTGGAGACGACCTCTCCCCTTGTGATCTTGGTGCCCCTTTCAGGGTTTATCCCTATGCCTGGAAAATAGAAGAGGCATAAAGTCAGGAAATCTATTACTTCGAGAACATAACTTCTATTCATTTCTATAATAATTACTGTTCTAACCTTTGAATGAACTCCAAAGTGCAGGCTGCCTCGTCCGGGTACTCCAGGTTAAAATTATAATAGGTGGAAAATACAGCTGAAAGTCCTGTCCCGAAGGTTGGCTGGATCCCATCAGAGACGATGCTGCCCTCAAGGCTCACTTTCCAGTGCCTGATGCAGTTGCCACCAGTGTCACCTGAAACTACAATGGTTTTAGTGTAAATATAATATAGTCAGTATTTATTCTGCTGTCAAATGACAATATATAAATCCTTCAAAATACAGTTCAAGAAGATGGAGAACTATGATAACATGAATAAAACTTCAGGTGACATACCACAGAGTATGAGACGAGGCGTGGCAGGAAGGGAAAGGGTTCCCTCTATGTCAGCAGACGTCATGTGTTCCTTTCACAAACAAACATAACTTATTTGGTTATATTGTTCATTTTACATTTGTATTCTATGTGTTTTAAAGGCAAACTGGGAAATGCAAGCATAGTGTATGGACCTGGGCTCAGACCTGGGCTCAGACCTGGGCTCCAAAAATTGAATGCCTGATGTCCTACTTTACACTGCACCCCATGGCTGTGCTGTAGGCTACTTACTTGTGCTAGCAGGACTAAGCCGTCGAGTTGTTCTCCAAAGTGTGCCATCAGGAGCTGCAACACCACAAAGGGGACCTCCACATCTGCGGTCAACTTGAGAACTTCTTTAACTTGTTTGTTTGTTGGTTTTATTTTGAAGAACTCAATAATAGCCTTCCCACATTCCTCCATTGCCATCTCCAGTGTGCTCAACACAGAAATGTCAGTTAGAAGTTCAAAATGACTGAACAGGCCTTTTTGGGTGAAAAGGTAGGGCCACTTTGTTTTAAGCTCAGCAATGTTTGGAGATGGAAGAGCATTAATGTGTAGCCGCTGTAAGGGGAAAGTCACGTTCATTGTTTCTTTGACATCAGCTCTCTCGCTTCCATTCATCCCTTCTCTTGCATATATTTCCAATAATTGTTTCCTTTTTGTCTCCTGTGTCTTTTCGGTTTCCTCTGGTGGTAGAGCAGGTTGAAAACGTGTACACCCATAAGTGTCTGTGGGTCCTCTTTTCTTTCCATTGCTGGAGCGATGCTGCCTGAAGCTGGTGGGTCGATTCATATTTTCGATTCTATTCTTGATCTGCAGTAGAAGAGAATCATATCCTCCTCCAACTATTTGGCCACTGCTCATCTGATCTGCAAATGTTTTTGGATATTGCCTCACGATGTTTCGACACACCACTGCACACTGGGCACGGGTAGGGTTCAGCTCATTTTTCCTCATTTTGTCTGCAATTATCCTCACCATTTGTCGGCGTCCTCCTGGTGACGCCCTTTTTTCCTCTACAATAGCAGATTGTATGTCTGCTGGCATGAGATTCCAGGGAACTTGGAAGGTTTCTGGCCATGTTTTTAGTATTTGGGAGGTGCCTGGACTTTCCTCAGATTCGCTAGAGAATGGGTGGCAGGATGAGGATGAGGATGAGCTGCATGGACTTGGGATTGGTACAATGATGGTGTCATCAGCCAGGGCGCATGTCACATCTTCAAGATTCAGCGTTATGGATTCCGTCACTAAATTGGACACATCACATAAATCAATAGGGATATGAAGAAAAAGCAATGATAAGATGTAAAAAAAAAAATCTAATAATAATAATGATGAAAATAAAATAAGTTTAAGCAGTACCCATTTTGAAGGCCTCCATCAGTTTTCTTTGCTGAATAACGGGTAGAACATCTTTGATATCCTCTTGTTGTAAATACTTCAGGTCATCAATGCAGTCGATACCAGAGCTAACAAGTCGCTCCATTATGTTTTCTTGTGTCTCCTCTGAACAGGTTGGTAGGGTCCTTTGGATGATACTTCGCAACTCATTTAAAGTTGACATTGTCTTTAAAAAGGAAGAAATGAATGGTGAGGAACAATAATTGGCATCTGACACCATGTGTACTGAGGTAAAGGGTAATAATCAACTTAGGTAAATAGTTGGGAATTTTTGTGTGTCTTATAAACTCCATTGGCGTGCCGGACAGTTTGCCACAAATATTGCATGGAGATACCATTATTGTTGGTGGTCTTTCACAGATGAATCAAATAATAGTAAACTTACTATTTTTTGCAAAACAGGATCTGGGTCTGTAAAGTGAAGGAAGAAAACAATTAATTCGACCTTAACAAACAGTGGATAAATGAACAGTATATCAATGTATTTAAAAAAAATATGGAACTTTAACATTCTTGTTTGAAATGCACATTTGGCTGTCACGTCTTAGGACAGCCAAATGGAAAAAATACTAAATTCAAAAACGACTTGTGTTCGTCAATTTGAAAGCCAACGCATACGTCAACACACTGAACCGCACTTAACGGAAACATACATTTTTGGCGTTTTAAGCGGAACTTAAAACTAGTTTTACCTGCCTATTATAGATAAAAGCAAGTAGTGCGAGGTTGTGTGAGGAGAGGTAACGCAGTAGTTTTAGCAGACATGTTTATCGTGAGTTTCCCGGGCACATTGAAAAAAGAGGCGTTGCTTCCTCGGTCTCCCGCATCTCATCCTCACTTCAGAGTTAAAAGTGGCGCATCTGTTCTACTGTAGAGATCTGCTGTTCCTACCGGAGAAGTCCAAAAAGCCTCATTTCATTTCAGCCACAACGCATGGGTCCAAATTCAACAAGTAGCACTGTAGGTGCGGGCACGAGCGCGGGCTGCTGAGCAGGGGCGCCCCGGTACGTGAGGCGGCGCCCCGGTACGTGAGGCGGCGCACACGCGTTCCGGGGTGCTTGACGCTGTTGGGGTGTTAATGGCAAACATATACACTTATACAGTAGACTATATAATGAACAAATGGCTGCGGAGCAAAGCAACTGGGACAGTACTGCGCGCTGCAGGCGGACACGGGTGCATTGGGTCTTGCTCGTGTGTGCGCGCGCCACAGTGAACGTAACCCCGGTTAAACCAACGGATCCATGGGCGATTCACGATTGAAAACGAGAAAATAAGCAAATTCTGTGGGAGAAAGTTTTCTCTCCTTACCTTCCCACGGCCGAGCCAAATGCAGCCAGATTATAGAAAGGAATAAATCCTTTCGCATCTGGCTTCTAGTAGTTTAAAACATAACGACGTAGTGCTATGTGCTACAAAAACTCACATAATATTGATTAATATTGAAATTTTACTTACCAATTACTCAGATGAACGCTGGCGATCTGGCACATGGAGTTGGTGTCTTCGCATGCTAGGTAGCAGCCAAATTTCCCAGAATTCCAAAAATACAGTATTACCCCGTTTAGGACAGATTCTGACAATGAATTAACAGTATGGAATAGTTTGTTTGAATTACATTACAGTGCTGGTAAAAAACAAACCAAAGCTTGTATTTTAAACAAAACACATAGTAAAAAAACTATTTATAACCGTATTTCAAAATAACAGTTTATTAATGCTGAAATATAGGTGTAAATTTACATAAATTTGTTACAGTGTATGTCATACTGTTGCATGGATGAAGGATTAGGAAGTGAACCTCATGGACTTTATTTGTGATAAATAGGAACAGAGGATGTTGAGGCTTTTTTCCAGTTTATTTGATCAATGTGTGAATTTTTCCTTTTGGTTGAATTTTATTAAGGTCTGTTATAGATTTTCTGATTGATTTGTTTCTATATTTTCTGTAATTTTATTGAGGATAACATGGGATAACATTCAGCTATGGTATTACTGCATTTTGGGTATTTCCAGAAGTGATTGCTTTTATTACATCCTGGAATTCTCCATATTTATTGTGTGGAAAATGTACTACACTTATCCAATACGTACATAATACCTCCATTGACCAAGTTTTCTTTATACGGTGATAGTACCATTATTCCAAATACTGGTAATGTCCTTAAGGGGAGAACAATTGTATTGTATTGAAGTCTGTTGAAATTTGGATAATTTGATGGGCAATTTAGACAGTGTAATTATAGCTCATGGACTTTAGACCTCCAATATGCAAACAAATATTGTCTGGTATAAATTAAAGATAAAAAGAAGATATAAAATAAAAAATGTGGGTTTTCCTAGATACCTTTTTAACAATTTGACCTAAAGGTATAATTTGAGTCAAAGAAATGTATAATTTCAAGTTCAGTTCTTGTTTTTCTAAGCCAATTACTTCTAGGATAAACAAACCTTGATGTGCTTTTAGCTGCCATGAGTAATTTGAAAGCTGAAGCCGTAAATAGACCCCTCTGAAGCCACATATTGAGGATTGAGTTATAGTCAGTTTGAACATGAAGCTGAGACCCATAAATTACACTTTTATTTGTTATAACAACAGTGCCTGTCACAAAAATATAGGCTACAATTAACAACATTGTATGGTTAAAGCCGAGTGAAACAAAGTGAGAACAATGACACAACATTGCCCTGGTGGAGCCATGTGCTTCCCCTGCGCTGACCGCTCTGGTCAAGGACCTCTGAGAGCAGCTGGAGCGAGTCAAGCTTGAAAAACAGGTCAGCAACAAATCACCAAATCATTGGACCAGAAGCTAAGGGCCAATGTTACTCTCCAAAAAAAGAAAGAAAACCATCTGGAAGAGCAAATCAAGGCACATAAAGATATCCACTTCCATCTTAATAACACAAAAGTACTGAACAAAGTGCAGTTCAAATAACAGCTCGTCAACACCAATAGAGTCATGGAGAAAAACAAAGAAAACTATTTGGGATTAAAAAAGTTCAATATTACTCAAAAAAAAAGAAAAAAAACAGCTAGAAGAGCAAAACAAGGCACATGCAAAACAGAACAATGTGCAACTCAAACAGAAAGTTGTCAATGCCAATAGAGTAATGGAAAAGATGTAATATGAGCTTAAAGAATAAGACACAAGACCTCGTTTGCTCCTAACAGCAGCTCAGGGAGGAGCAGAGCAGACGTGGAGGAAGGCAGACATGTGACGGGACAGTGGGGACTGCAGAGTCACGCTAAACTGTACAATGTGTTTACATCACATTACAATCCAACTCATTCACAGAGAAACGAGCCTAATGAGGAAATGATGTGCCTAAATGCAAAGATGCACAAGAACGGCCACTGGTCAGCTTTTCATGAGTCGTCCCACTATGATATTATCAGGTCTTGGCCCGACCTGCGCCCGCAACCTGCGTCAGATCGCAGCGTTGCTGGAGAAACCGTTAACAGCGTGGGAGATAAGACTAAATAAGAAAGATGCGCTGCACAGACTGATGAGAGAGTTGGGTTTGCAACATTTAACATTTAACATCTTAACATTTCTGCTCATTAGAGCACAGTGCTGCTGTGGCCCTCTGAGAGGACAGAAAATGTTCTTAATACACATACGCGTAGATTCAGAGCACTTGTTTGTATGTGTGTGTTTTGAGCGTGATACATGCTGTTGTTTGTACGCAGCAGGAAGCTCCTCCTGCATTAAGGATTGTATAAAGGTGAACGATGCTTTTGCATGCAACGCCAATTAGCCAATCACATCACTAGATTCAGTGAAGTGATGGGCAGAAAAAAGTCAGTCACAGAGTCCAGTGTGTGATGTTCTGATCAGAACAAAAGCCAAATTCTTCTCCACAACTTTTTAAAAAGCAATACAATATTTCAATCAATTTTAAAACCATCATTAGGGTATTTGAAACAAAATATAACTATTGATTTATTGTAAAAAATAAAATAAAAATAACTAGGCTTATTGTAATTCTACAATTGGACTACAGCTATTGATTATCTTAGTAATTGAGTAATCTATCGATTCTTTTCTTTGATTAATCAAGTAATCTGTAATTTTTTTGTACATTCCATAAACCATTTAAAAGCATAGCAATGTTTTTTAAGAAACGTTATAGTTCATAGTAAAAAAACAAATAACAAATAAATAAACACATTTTATTCTTAATTTCACATAAGTACCGTATGCCCCCAAAACAGCAACATTTCACTTCACCAGTCCAGTTTGTATATAAAGAATATATTTAAAGGAGTAATTCATTGTCGCCAGACAGTTTACAAATAGTTGCAGTAGCTATAAATTAATTTACGTTCATGTCACATAACTTGTTGTAAACTTTATGTTGACCACTGATCCCCGGTGTTTTGAGCTGTAACTCTGCATTTTGTCATTTTGCGTCATCGCGGTTTTTCTGTTCCATAATTGTGGTCCTCCGTTACAGAAAGTCTGTGATGACGGGGCGAAGACACCGTGAACATAGTGACATAGTGAACGAACACAGAGCAAGTAAGAGTAATTAGAGTTACAACTCGGGACACCGTGCTCTTCCACACAACAAAACCCAGTCACACTCGTGAGTTTAAAACACGCCGCTCTCTCTTTTGTGCTTCAGCTGCTGCAGATCCGCGCGGAACAAGCTCCGTGCGAAAGGAAAGTCGTTCCGTGCGCCACAGAGTCACGTGTTTTTAATTAAATATGTAAATTAAACGAATCATCAAGGCAATAATCGACTTACTCAATTTAATCAAGTCATCATCGCAGCCCTAGTTGTCACATTCACAATACAAACAGAAGAATCTTCATCTGAGCTGGTTTGGTTCGCGTTCATGAAACACTTTTGTCAATTGAAACAAATGTCCGGAAACACGACTCTCTCACGCGCCTGTAGATGAGCTGTGTTCAATATCAACCAAAGAATGAGAGATCCGGACTCTTTCCCCCCATTAAACCAGCTCAAGCATTGTTTTCTATCTTTTGTTCCATTTAGCTTAAAGGTGCCATAACATGCTTTTTTTCACGTTTCGTAGTCTATCCTAAGTGTATAATTGATAATAATAAGGGTTGTGCAACACCCTTAACATAATAGTTAGGAAATATCACCCAGACCTTGGGCCCCTCACCAACCCGGAAATGCAGACGGCTTGGTTTGATATTCGCCCCCACCCTTGCGAAGAGCGATCTGGCTCCCCCGCCCAACCCGTGACGTAGTCTCAGAGAGCGCGTGTGTGCCCCGCCCACCCGTGACGTAGGCCCCACAGCTGTCTGCTCCGCGCTGCGCTGCTCCTGCCGCGCGAGTGAGTGAGAAACGATAGAACTTCAGATCAACACTACTTTGAGCCTAAATATAGTTCCCTCAGTGTACGGGGCAAAATGAAGACGGAGAAAGACAGTTCGAGCTGACTCAGAAGTGGACAGAAATCTACGGGAGACGAGCGATGCGATGCGCTCCGTCGCGCTAATAAACAAACGCACGTGTGTGTTGTATCGGTCCGTACGGGGGAGTGCGCATGCGCACTTCCGCCTGCGTTCTCAAATCGCCGAAAAATCGTCCATACCGCCTCTAAGGTTTATCTTAACATTGTTTTTCTCCCGCTATTTCTACTTAGTATTGCAACATTGAAATGTCCCCATTGATGGACAGATACAGATTCTCTTATTATCATGTATCTTGGATTTTGAACCGAAGGGTGCCACAAAAAACCTGCTTGGCCCAAAAAAAACTCCTCCACACTAATAAGTGCCTTCCTTCCAGTGTGAACGTATGTCTTAATATTTCAGTCCATATGTCTCACCTACGAAGTTCTCCAAAACATTCCCTTCCCTTTGGCAATAATTTATTCTACAGTTAAAGGTTCCCTGTGCTTTAATTGAGGGCTTTGATATTGAGCAGTAAAAGCACACATACACACACACACACACACACACACACGAGCATCTCAGGGCCCTGTTTGGCGTATCATTACTGTGAAGAGTGTTTTCATATTTCCTCCTGTATTATTGCTAACGGATGGAGTGACCACTTCATGTTTATTTAATAGAGGCAGCAGCCGCGAGAACAGAGAGGGGGTTTGGGGCACAATGGTGTGATGAAAACAGGTCAGGAGAAGAGGGTATACCAGGGTAAGCATGATGTTTTTTAGTGCAAGATATTGACAGCCGTGGCAACAAGTTTTTGATTAATTTCAGGGAATGGATGAGGCCAAACAAGGCTAGAAATCTCTAATAATTGACAGAGTGAGTCTGACTGCTTCCAATTGGAAATAGTTGCAAATGAAATACACTGGGGCTTCTGGTTATTGGCGTTTACGTTCACGTGACAACACAACTGTCACTGTCAGATCCATGTCATTCATAACAGGCACAAATTCACAATTTGGCATGAATAAACTAAATTATTTTTCAACAATAGCTTTAAAAAGTGGTGGCTTTATTCAACCCCAAAGAGGTGATTGTCATAGTTGAAAGTCATACGTTTATGGAGCCAATCCCTCACAACAATCTGACTTCATTCTGAGATGATGAAATTAAGTGAACACAACTGCCACAACTGTTGATTCAGGGGGAATATTTCACCTCCTTGAGTAATGTCAAGAGCTGTTTTAACGACATTAACATATATTTCTTGACTGCTTTGTCAGTGAAGCTGGCGTCTCGTTTCCTTGCCATCTAATCAAAAAGATACAACATTTGTGATGATAACTTTGGCAATTTAAATCTTGTTGAGAAATACTATCAAAAAGAGACGAATGACTGCCAACCAACATATATAGAATAGAATTAATAAAAGCTGCTGTGGCTATGTTGTTGCTGATAATTTACGTTTTGGGAAATATTCATAAAGAAACACTAGACATTAGCAATACAGATAAAGTGTAAAATAAAAACAGAACGCTAATGTGCTGCTCCTTTTGTTACTCCTTTTGTTACTCCTTTTGTTGACTTTTGTTGACTTGTCACACATAAGGCTCCATTAGCCTGATACAACTGCAAGTCCCCTAAAACACGGTTAATAATTAAGTAGTTCTTATAATTGGTAATTAGAGCATTTCAACTCTTTCATAAGCTACAGTAATTGTGTTTGTAGGTTGTGAGCGCTGCTGCCTGAATAAAGGACTGCTGCCTGTGTCTTCCACACTGTGTACGAGTTCTGAAGGATAAAAGTGCATTTTCACATTGGACTCAAAAGCCCGAAACTGAGCATAACTCCATGATGTTGGTGCCACCATGGAAACAAGGGCTTATGGTATCGACATCAAACACACGTCCCAGGGGCTGGACACACACACAAAGTCTTCAATTTGTGGTTAGGTATTCAACCACAAGAATATGGCTATACATTAGAAATTACACAGCAAAAAGAAGCAGATTTAGTGTTTAGTCCCACTTAAACAGTTATAGTTTTATCCTGTTGTTTAATTCCCAGATGTTTACACTTCATTGAATACTTCTACTTGATATAATTCAAAAAGGTTAAGCATATGAGGCAATAGTGATAAAAATGATCTTATTTGTGTTTTGGGCCCTCTTCCTGTTTTCCCAGTGGAGGAGTAAATCTTGTTCTTGAAGCCTTTGTACCTCGGGGCTGCAGTGACTTGTGGCTGTGAATATATGTCTCTCTGTATCTTTGACTGCTGCTGGAAAGACTTCTGTGCTTCCCCATCCACTACCGCGTGACAATGTGTGCAACGATCTATGAGGGAGGAAGAAACATGCTGCATTAGGCTATAGACAATCTTAGTTTGAATCTTAGTAGATTTTAGCACTTCTTTAACTATGGAAAAGAGAAATCCACCCACTCTCTGTAGAGAAGCGCTGGAGTACAACTGAACAGATGCAAAGTGAAAATACAGCAGTCAGCTCCAGATGGTAGAAGTGTTAAGTGCTGACTTTTGGGGATGGGTCAGGGTAGAAGAGAGAAGAGACTTACCCAGAAGTGCATACTTATTAGATTATAAGACTCAAGTGTATTTAAAATATATTTTAATAAGTACTCTGACAGTAGTTGTTTTTGTAATTTTGTTGTAACAGTATAGTAGAAGTAACAGTGGTAGTAGTAGTGGTTATGGTAGTGATAAAAGCAGAGGCGGCAATAGTACAGAAGTTCACTACTCAAGTAAAGGTACAATTACTTGTCCAAAGAAATACTCTGGTAAAAATAGAAGTACAGATGAAACTCTTTTACTTGAGTTAAAGTACAAAAGTACACCATCGTAAATGTACTTCAAATCAAAAAGTAATAACATACAGATAATGGGACTGTTTGAAATGTAATCAATTGAAATGAGCTTTATAATGAATTCATTACAATTAATTGATTCCATTAAGTAGTAAAAGAGTATATGTGGTTAAATGGTATATGTTAGAGATAAGACCCGTGTTTTTTTCATTTTATTTTTTCCTCTACATTTTAGAATTCCCTGGAACGCTCGGAATGCCCAGAATACATTTCAGTCATTTCTCCCGTTATCGATCACACAGAGTTTGTTTTGCTCCTGAGCCTCACGTGTGTCTCGAGTGGCTCACTACACGGTTCGATTGCACGTTCACAATTACACAAACAAAACGAACCAAGAAAACTAATCCTGATTCGTATCAAAAGTGTATCGTGAATGCACCCTTAGACCTCCATTTCTGACAGAAGTTAGGAAAAAGCTGCTTGGATGAGGAGTGAAACATCAGTCACACATCATGATGGTCAAATGCAGTTACTACTACATCGCTCTTACTGATGATGATATTAATTTAGATACAATAAAGACATTGAATATACAAAACGTGTTCTCATTTGGCCCGTTTGGCTTGAATCGGAGGCTCACGCTTTGCCCCACAATGAGTAGTTGGGCTGAATCGGGCTGAATCGTGTACAAGTCTCTTTGTTCGTGTGAATATTGACTGTTCAGCAAAGACCTGCAGTTCCACAACATCCTGAGGCTTTCCAGATAGTTTTTCTAATGCAGCTGTCATTAACTCAGCGTGCAGTTCTTGTTATGCTACCATAAACAACGGTCATAGAACTACGGTCAAGTGGTTTTTTATAGATAACAAGAGGCTGGACCACCGGGCGACCAAAATCCATTACTTTTTCTACTATTTCCACTGAATGCTAAAAAAACACCTCAAAATAAATGTTTTTTGGACAAGCTAATGCCATAAATCCTTTTTTGTCTCTTACCCCTCGCTGCCAGAGATTTGACGACAGTTTGTCAATGCAGATACACAGTCATCACACATTTTCTGTTTGACTGTGCTTTAATTTTCCTTTGTGCTGAAAACTCAGAAGAACCAATTTAGTTTTCTCATCTCCTGATACAGAAAAAAAAACAAGGCATATCTCCGGCGCATTCAAATTAAAGTCAAAACCAATGCCTTAAATCTTTTGGACGCTATCAAATTCAGACAATGCAACTAATGTTAAAGGCGCACTATCTTTTTTGGTGGAGATGCTTGTCTCTATGTTGGTCCCGGTGGTCAAAAATGTGGTTTATTTTTAGAAAGATATGGCACGGAGAGCGATAAATAGATGATTGAATAAAAGGAACGTTAATCTCATTTCAGCCAATCAGAGCAGCGCAAATGTCTCCTGTGTTCCTCTCTTGGAGTTTCTGCTGTGCCCCATCAGCACCTTGTACCTCGGCCTAACTCAACCTCCAGCGTCGAGCTATTTAAGCACCCAGTCAATTATTCACTAGTCTGCTGCACTCAGCAAACTCCACAACTTGTGTCACCTTTGCATCTTTTCCTGTCTCAGTCGGAAAGTTGTTTATTCCTTTTTATATGTTGGCCAAACATTGTGATTTGTTGGGATAGAAAACATGTCATGCCAGCAGCAAGAGTTAGAACAGTCCCTTTACTGGGCTTTTTGAGGGCGTGATGTCAAGATCTTCAACCGACTTGTAAAACACCCTGGATTGTCTTTCTTGACTCTTGACTCTTTCTCTCTTGTTCTGATTCATTTCCTGTAGATATTCCAGACTCCTACATCAACGTAAAACATACAAGCTCTGCTCTGTTCCCCTGGCCAGTCTGGACTGAAATCTGGAAATGAGCTTTTCATATAATCCGACATCCATTTTCTTCTGCTTATCCTGGGCCGGGTCACAGAGGCAGCAGTCTGAGAAGGGAGGTCCAGGTTCCCTTTCTACACACACTTCCTCAAGTTCTTTTGGGAGAATCCTGAGGCCACAGAGAGACATAGTCCCCCCAGCATTTCCTGGGGCTTCCCTGGGGTCTCCCTGGGGTCTCCCTGGGGCCTCCAATCGGGACAAGCCCAGGACACCTCCACAGGGAGGCCTCCATGAGCCTGATGCTAGATTCTAGAGACATGTTTTACTCCAAGCTCCTCCCATGTGACTGAGCTCCTCCCCCTCCCCTTCTCTAAGGAGTGCACAGCCATGCTGAGGAGGAAACTCATTACGACCCCCTGTATCTGTGATTTTGCCCTTTTGGTCATTACCCAAAGCTCATGACGATGGTTGAGAGCAGGAACACAGCTCCTTCTTCCCCACAACAGTCCGATACAGTGACCGCATCACAGACATTGCACAGATTCCGGTTGACCTTGGATTTGAAGGTGATGTAAGCTCCTTGGCAGAGGTCCATACAATGTTGGGCTGTCATGGTGACACGTCTCTGCAGCATCACGTCTCCACGTTGGGGACAGTATTTCTGGCAGACTGGAGTGGTTGTTCCAGCGTTCTGGAGACCAATGTTCAAACCTCAGATTCAAGAGGAGCAGTGTGCAGTTTATTGTTTTTTTATTTTCTTAAAAACTAAAAACTATGTCTTGTTTCTGCAATGTTCTCAGTTGAGTACAAAGCTGTGCGTATTTTCTCACATCTATTATATTTTCCCCTATGTGGAGTTTCCCCCTGTGCTGCTCATCACTCAATGCTGTAGTCAATCCCGGCTCTAACAGGAATTCTATTAACTTTCCTTGAACACGTCTTCTGTTCCCTTCATACCTCTAACCACAGCTGAACTGAACCACATTGTGGCAATAGTCATGGTTGTATCAAAGGCTGTAACTTCACAAATGAGTGTAGTTATTATTTCAGTGTTTGCATTAATATCAGGCTGAAGGCACAAGACAGAAAAATAGGACACAAATGAGACCGAGTGCAAGTTCTATTGATTTATTGCAGTGAACAGTGATTCATAGGCTCCAAATGAGGGGGACGAGTGTGAGTGCTCTCCTCTGTCTCATCATACAAGCATTATGCCCTTAATGGATGACCACTAAAACCATTATGGGTAGAAAGCAGGAAAGCGTGGATCACTAAAATCTAATTTTGGTTCTAGTTCTTGAGTTTGTTGACCTCATCAGCATTAAATATGTAGTCTTTTGTTTTTTTGAGATTGGAGCTCTTCAAACATCACATTTGAAACTTTAATAATCCCCCACCGCTCTCATTTTTGTTCTCTGATCCAGTTTTTCTGTCTTCGGCTGCACTTCCCGCCCCCAGACTCACCTTATGGGGGCGCTATCCCTCTGGCCCTCCGTGCTTTATCCACACAGGAATACCAACAATAGCTCATGAAGCTAACTCCGGCTTATTTCCCCTGAGGGCACTCGGGAGCTGTACATTCAATAAAGAAAGAGATTCCATTTCCTCAATCAAAACAATGATGTCCTGAGTTGTTAAGCTGCATACACGGTTCCTGTTGTCAGAGCATCGACCGCAGATGAATCACGCTGAGTCTGATTGTCATTGAATTACACCACATAAGAAGCAGCAAACGCCGGCTACTTTGAGCTGTAGATCACTTTTTGAGAACAAATGTTTATCTCAAATCACCTTTTCTGTCATGAAAATATTAGTATTCAATAATCAAGTTGAACTGGCTTCCCGGTGCTCCTACATCTCCAGGATGTCGGAGCTCCTGATCTGGGACCATTTGCTAATCATATCGCTGTCAAGCTTTTGGACGAGCAAATCACAGACATTTATTTATAGTGCGTGCCTCCCAAATGCACTCAAATCCACGTTGAAACCAAATCTATTTCTTCTCTTACCTTAACAGCGTTACTGTTTTACTTTATGGAAATACTCCAACTTATTGTGACATACCTCAGCTTGGCAAACTGATTATTCAATCATCGAAACACAAAGTTCCTCCCTTTGTCAAAACAACCACAACTCAAGTGTCTATTTTGAAATGTTTGAAACAGCTTAAGAAGAAGATAGTTACCATTAGTTACTCTTTGTCCACATGGTGTATTTTGTGATTAAAAGGTTTTGCAGAAGGAATGCTGCTGCGGCTCTGACCACTTCTTATTTCCTTCCTATAGGTTATATATAAGGCCTTCTGTGCTTCAGGCCATTCAACTTGTATTTTACTCTTACTATATGTTACACTTGCAGAGTGAGCCACAAGTGTCAATATTTTTCCTCCACTTTTCCAACCGGTGAAAAGTTCCGTGACATGGTTCTTCTAAAGTTTCCTGTGCGATGCCGTTGAGCGCTGCAGGCTGACAGAGCTGCAGCTGTCGGGGAGGTTTGGAGGAGCAGACTTCAGACACGTCATTCCTTCTCCCTTGTCACCTCCCTCCTCGCCCTGCTCCTCTCCTTTTCCTCTTCAAATTGTGTCTAGAGGAAGGCTCGGAGCAGTGTAAGCAAACCTGTAAGTCAGCACTGGCACAAAAAGGCATGAAAAATAAATGTGTTTTTGTTTTGCGCTCCGGGGGAGGCTATCAAACCACATTCTAAAAGCACTAAAACAGCTTCCCCTTTGTAGAACAGAGACATTTGTGTCCACACGTCTCAAAGAGGAAGTACTCAGGACCACCTCAAAGATAACAGGGGATTTATGTGAAGAGGAAGAGGCTTTGTTATTATCGATGATGCAGCGTTTTGTGTTGTGATGCTCAAAACTACAGCCTTGTTAGAATAATGCTGAATAATATAGCAGCCACTACGTTGAAAACCACATGGGCATATGCAGGATACCTTTAAAAATAAAAAGATCATAAAACATTATTAATAGATAGTAACTGTAGTGGTAAAACTTCATTTCTAGTGAGTTCACTCCTTGTCACGTGCTTTAGTATCTACAAATAAACCTAACAATACACTGGATGTTTCTTTGATCCTGCTAATGTTGTGGGGCTATTATAATTTGCATGCTAATTATTATGGATAAAATCTGGTTGTTTATCAGAAGCATTGCCTCATGACCAACAGTCGCTGGCTATTTCCTGCTCCACTTTTGCTTATGTGTTAGTTTTTATGCTGCAGTTCTGCTTCTGAATTGTTTTTATTTTAGACATTATTCTGTACTGTCTTTTACACTGCACTGATCAATCACACACTGCATTTAAAATAATAATCATTTTACACAATTGACTTTATCTACGTAAGTAAGTTTTATCTACGTAAGTAACTTCTTTTTCTCTTTAGGTTTATTCTGCTCTGACTTAAATTATCCTTAATAAAGATTCTTTATTGAATTGCTGTATGTTTTTTGTAGCAAAAAACATAATTCAAGGGCGTTCAACTGCATCTCCTTAGAGAGGATTCATTCAGATTTCATTCTCTCTTTGTTGTTTTCTAATCTGCACAGACTGTACAAGGGCATTAACTGCGCAGTACTACACCAATAGTTTTAATACAAACATGTACACAGAAATGAGTAGTGATTAATTACACAGTTAACTCCACGCTGGATCTAAAACTACTTTGTCGGCCTTCACATGGAGAGAACCCCCTGGACTAATCTGAAAAATTGGTCATTCAATTTTAGATGGTAGAGTGACCTGATTCTAAATGATCGGGACGGCCACAGAGCTGCAAATCCATCTGACGTGTCAATCCAGATTCACTTTGGTTTTGGTTTTATTGTTTATTACATTTGTGGTTCGGTAATGAAGAAGTGTTTTTGTGGATTGCAATCAGCTTTAGGCTCAGAAGAAGTGTGTGGGAGAGAGCTGCATGGACTGAGAAAAATGACACTTAAATCTGAACTGGGCCAAAGGCTCTGAGTGGTTTGGACATCCAGATCAGAGGTTATAAAGTTATTGTAAAGCGATGAAGAGTGGCATATGCTTCAAATTTAACACCAAAAGAAAACAATTGAACTGATAATACAGAACAATGACAACAACAATGACTCTTGGATGAGAGTCGAAACGTCTACTTTTTCAAACTGAGTCCAGATGACTACAACTGAAGCTTTTTCTACAATACAGAACAATGTGTAGCTGCAGTGGTCGGGGGAAATGCAGATTCTGCTGTACCAATGTTACAACACTAATAGGGTGACAAATACATTTATTTTATTTATCTGTCACTACTACCGTACTTGAATCATATAGTACTGGTACTATATTCGGTGTTAAACTGTTTAGATACAGAATACTGAATGAATACCTGCATTAAAATGTATTTTGTAATTTAACGTTTTCAGTACTGTATGAGCTGAATGTTTTCACACACTAATTAGAGAAGGAAAAATCATGCCGTTTGAAGCCTGAATTGCATAATGTATTCCTTTAATTTTAGAAAAGTTATTCTGATTACCACAAAATGAATCTAATCAGGTTCATTAGGGTCATACTATACTACAGTGAACTTCTGTATTTTATTTTACCTCGACAGTTGAGACATGCTGCTTGTTGCCTGGTTCTACAGACTCAGGAGGATCTGTCCTTCCAGGCTGTAGCGCCCAGACTCCACCAGGCCCTTTCAGTCCACTCTTTTAAGAAGACACTGCTTGACTTACTTTCCTTAGATTTGAGTTATTTCTGTTTATTCATCTAAAGCACCTTTTTGCTATTCAAATGAAATGTACTTACTTACTTCCTCAGAAATTAAGGTTACGCTTCAGTAAACCCTCATGATGGAAATTCATTTGTTGCATTTGACCCAGCCTTCAGGACATTAGCTGCAGGATTTGACCTATTGTGCATGTTTTGGGTTGAATGGGAAAACCCGGGAGAAACGTACCAAGACACAGGAAGAAACACACAAACTCCCTCAAGTGTGAGTGCTACACACAGCGTGATGATCAGTGTCACGTGATGTTCCAGTGACGTGTCATCATTTAAACCGTCTGCCGACATAGAGCATTTAGACAACAGCATCATCTTCAGTCAAACTTCTTCCAAACTCTATCCCAGATGTAAGAGAGTTGTTATGTCCCCTCGTCCCAGTTCACAGTCTGGTGGAGGGCGAGTTTCCAGCTCTCGATATACTCTCTGATCCAATGATGGGTGTTGTTCTCTGTGCCTATTGTCTCAGACTATCCCGTGTCATTATTGATTATTTTTTTCATATTTTGTATTGTTCTGCTTACTTTTCTTAGGCTCAGTAGTTCCATTTGTTTGAAATAAACTGTATTTCTGCTGACTTTTACAGCTAAATGTAAGTTTTAGATATTATTATCACTTTGTATTACAGCACTTTGGAAATTCGTTAAAAAATAATTTAATGTGATTTAATTGGATATTTTTGGCACATGTATTAACGTCCCAACACTGCACACTGCTATCACTTCTACGACATCTTCTGTATCATTTCAAATTGGCATACCGTACTTTTGGCAAAGATGCGCCTTGAGAGTGCTGTTTATGAATACGACTTCGCATGTTCACTGCACTCCCAAAAATCCATTCGGCCAATTCATGAAATCTGAAAACCTGATGAGTTATGTGCATTCTAGATTAATTTCCCCTGGACCCTGTGGCATCTTTGGAGGGAGGTGTTTTGTATGTATGTGGAGGGGGAGTGGGATGATCATTTGCAAGTTTACACGGCTCATATTAAAACCATTGACTCTCCTTGTCAATATTTGAGTTCCCCTGCTGTGGCCGCATCCTTGAACTGAATGTTTATTTGCAGTGGATGTCTGTGCGTGCACTCGTAACGCAAACAGGATGAGGCCCCTGATGGTTCACAAAGTTCCAGTCAATTCAGCAACAGAGAAAGTGTCAATTCAGGTTTTAACCAATTAATTCTCCACTACAATCTAATACATATTAATAAACTCAGATTTTTACCAATTTGCATTAAATAGTAAAGGCTGCGCATGGAAGAACTGTATCCGTGCATTTCAATTTAACAGCGGTTGCCTCGAAGGGCCAGGCAAGCAATTTATAACACTGCCTGGTAAATCCAGATTGAAATTCTCTGAATAGATCAACAAACTGGTCACTTCTTGCTCCTCCTTGGGTCCGGCCCAACTCCGTGCTCCGTACCGTGCAAACAGTTACGTTCACTCATAACTGTTACGTTCACGAGCTCATTCATCATCATTAAGCTTCTCTCACCTCAATTCAACAGTGCTAAGTACTTTGCACATTCTCTGCAATGCTTTTTAATCCTTTTACCCATGAAGTGCCATGTTTGCTTTGATGTGGACAGACTGTGCATTTCACTGATGGGCTAATCCGCCTGTCAATCATGTCTGTTGTAACTAGGGGAGACGAGCCGGAGCAAATAAGTATATACAAAACAGTACCACCAGTGTCTCTGCTGATTTAACA